>NC_143141.1:74347819-74656281 GCF_059928025.1 Delphinapterus leucas | reverse complement strand
TGTCTGACAAGAGCAAACACACATCAACTGGTTACAGGACCAGTGCTATGGGTCAGCCTTTCAGTTATTATAAGATACTGAATCATATCACAGATTTATTCTGGACTTTGAAAATTAGAGTACTTTGTAATGACACAACAATATAGTGTTGCTGTGCTTTTTATCGAGATACTTGTATTTATTATAGCTTTTTTTAAAAAAGAATGGAAAAAGTCTTCAAAAATTCTGAAATTCGGTATTTTCCTCATTGCAAAGATTGTCTCATTTGAGAAAATTATGGAATAATATCAGTGAAAACAACAAGGCTGCAATCACATCCATGAGCTTTAAGCTTGCAGTAAGAATTCAAGCCCAGATACTTTCTCATGCCATAATAGATTTAAAACCACTACTCAATCAAACTACCTAGTAAGCACTGATGATTTTCCAGACACTGTTAGTAATGGGGATTTAAATTTGAAGGAGACCAAGGTGCATCCCTCAGGGCATTAGTGAGCTAGATGTAACAGGCCAGGGCCTGTAGAAGAGGAAACAATTAATCCTACATCAAAAGATTCAGAGCAACAAAGACAAGGAGATATTTAGCTGTGACTTGAAATATGAGGCCTTTGTTGGAGGAGAGAAAGAACGTCGGGGTTACTGGCATTTCAGTGAGAGCTAACAGCATAAACAAAGAAGAGAAGTATACCACTTTCACCTACTCAAAACAAGAGAAATGCAAATCAAAACTATGCTGAGATAACACTTCTCATCTCTCAGATTGGCAGAAATTCCTAAATGTAAGAACATGTGCTGTTGGCAAGGCTGTGGAGAAAAAGATGGACTTACACGCTGCTGGTGGGAGTGTAAATGGTACAACCCCTGTGGCACTGGGGCAATATCTAAAAAGAATCCATGGCATCCTGAGGGATGGGGTCTGTGGGGGTAGGAGGGATCAGGAATGAAGGTGAAAGAGAGGCAGGGGTCGGATCGATAAGCAACACCTTGTCTGGCTAACTACATTATCCAGGAGGCAGTGAGGAGTTAGTAAGGTTTTTTCAAAGCAAACTAGGGACATCAACAGGGCGGTTTTTTAAAATGATGACTTAAACTCAAATTTGCTTATGATTAAAAGGAATAATGGGGAGGACCTTCAAGATGGCAGAGGAGTAAGACGTGGAGATCACCTTCCTCCCCACATGTACATCAAAAATACATCTACAGGGCTTCCCTGGTGGCACAGTGGTTGAGAGTGCGCCTGCCGATGCAGGGGACACGGGTTCGTGCCCCGGTCTGGGAAGATCCCACATGCTGCGGAGTGGCTGGGCCCGTGAGCCATGGCCACTGAGCCTGCGTGTCCGGAGGCTGTGCTCCGCAACGGGAGAGGCCACAACAGTGAGAGGCCTGCGTACCACAAAAAAAAAAAACAAAACAAAAAACATCTACACGTGGAACAACTCCTACAGAACACCTACTGAACACTGGCAGAAGACCTCAGACTTCCCAAAAGGCAAGAAACTCCCCATGCACCTGGCCGTGTGGCTGATAGGGTCTTGGTGCTCCGGCTGGCTGTCAGGCCTGAGCCTCTGAGGTGAGAAGGCCGAGTTCAGGACATTGGACCACCACAGGCCTCCTGGCTGCACGTAATATCTATCAGCGAGAGCTCTCCCACGTATCTCCGTCTCAACACTAAGACCCAGCTCCACACAATGAACAGCAAGCTACAGTGCTGGATACCCTATGCCAAACAACTAGCAAGACAGGAACACAATCACACCCATTAGGAGAGAGGCTGCCTAAAATCGTAATAGGTGCACAGGCACCCCAAAACACACCACTGGACACAGTCCTGCCCACCAGAAAGACAAGATCCAGGTTCATCTACCAGAACACAGGCACCAGTCCCCTCCACCAGGAAGCCTACACAACCCACTGCACCAACCTTACCCACTGGGGGCAGACACCAAAAATAACAGGAACTACGAACCTGCAGCCTGTGAAAAGGAGACCCCAAACACGGTAAACTAAGCAAAATGAGAAGACAGAAAAATATGCAGCAGACGAAGGAGCAAAGTAAAAGTCCACCAGATGAAACAAATGAAGAGGAAATAGGCAGTCTACCTGAAAAAGAATTCAGAGTAATGATAGTAAAGATGACCCAAAATCTTGGAAACAGAGAAAATACAAGAAACGTTTAACAAGTACCTAGAAGAACTAAAGAGTGAGCAAACAAACAATGATGAACAACACAATAAATGAAGCTAAAAATTCTCTAGAAGCAATCAATAGCAGAATAACTGAAGCAGAAGAACGGACAAGTGACCTGGAAGATAAAATAGTGGAAATAACTACCGTAGAGCAGGATAAAGAAAAAAGAATGAAAAGAATTGAGGACAGTCTCAGAGACCTCTGGGACAACATTAAATGAACCAACATTCGAATTACATGGGTCCCAGAAGAAGAAGAGAAAAAGAAAGGGACTGAGAAAATATTTGAAGAGATTGTAGTTGAAAACTTCCCTAATATGGGAAAAGAAATAGTCAGTCAAGTCCAGGAAGCACAGAGAGTCCCATACAGGATAAATCCAAGGAGAAACACGCCAAGACACATATTAATCAAACTATCAAGAATTAAATACACAGAAAAAAAATTAAAAGCAGCAAGCGAGAGCAACAAATAACACACAAGGGAACCCCCATAAGGTTAACAGCTGATCTTTCACCAGAAACTCTCCAAGCCAGAAGGCAGTGGCAGGATATATTTAAAGTGATGAAAAGGAAAAACCTACAACCAAGATTACTCTACCCAGCAAGGATCTCAATCAGATTCGATGGAGAAATTAAAACCTTTACAGACCAGCAAAAGCTAAGAAAATTCAGCACCACCAGACAAGCTTTACAACAAATGCTAAAGGAACTTCTCTGAGCAGGAAACCAAGAGAAGGAAAAGACCTACAAACAGAAACCTAAAACAATTAAGAAAATGGTAACAGGAACATACATATCGATAATTACCTTAAATGTAAGTGGATTAAATGCTCCAACCAAAAGACACACACTGGCTGAATGGATACAAAAACAAGACCCATACATATGCTCCTACAAGAGACCCACTTCAGACCTATGGACACATACAGACTGAAAGTGAAGGATGGAAAAAGATATTCCATGCAAATGGAAATCAAAAGAAAGCTGGAGTAGCAATTCTCATATCAGACAAAATAGACTTTAAAATAAAGACTATTACAAGAGACAAAGCAGGACACTACATAATGATCAAGGGATCAATCCAAGAAGAAGACATAAGAATTGTAAATATTTATGCACCCAACATAGGAGCACCTCAATACATAAGGCAAATGGAAACAGCCATAAAAGGGGAAATCGATAGTAACACAATCATAGTAGGGGACTTTACCACCCCACTTTCACCAATGGACAGATCATCCAAAATGAAAATAAATAAGGAAACACAAGCTTGAAATTATACATTAAACAAGATGGACTTAATTGATACTTATAGGACATTCCATCCAAACAAAATACACTTTCTTCACAAGTGCTCATGGAACATTCTCCAGGATAGATCACATCTTGGGTCACAAATCAAGCCTTGGTAAATTTAAGAAAATTGAAATTGTATCAAGTATCTTTTCCAACCACGATGCTATGAGACTAGATATCAATTACAGGAAAAAACCTGTAAAAGATACAAACACATGAAGGCTAAACAATACACTACTAAATAACCAAGAGATCCCCGAAGAAATCAAAGAGGAAATCAGAAAATACCTAGAAACAAATGACAATGAAAACATGACAACCCAAAACCTATGGGATGCAGCAAAAGCAGTTCTAAGAGGGAAGTTTATAGCAATACAATCCTACCTCAAGAAACGAGAAAAATCTCAAATAAACAACCTAACCTTACATCTAAAGCAATTAGAGAAAGAAGAACAAAAACTCCCAAAGTTAGCCAGAGGAAAGAAATCATAAAGATCAGAGCAGAAATAAATGAAGGAAACAATAGCAAAGATCAATAAAACTAAAAGCTGGCTCTTTGAGAAGATAAACAAAATGGATAAACCATTAGCCAGACTCATCAAGAAAAAAGAGAGAAGACTCAAATCAACAGAATTAGAAATGAAAAAGGAGAAGTAATAACTGACACTGCAGAAATACAAAGGATCATGAGAGATTACTACAAGCAACTCTATGCCAATAAAATGGACAACCTGGAAGAAATGGACATATTCTTAGAAAAGCACAATCTTCCAAGACTGAACCAGGAAGAAACAGAAAATATAAACAGACCAATCACAAGCACTGAAATTGAAACTGTGATTAAAAATCTTCCAACAATCCGGGGTTCCCTAGTGGCGCACTGGTTGAGAGTCCGCCTGCTGATGTAGGGGACACGGGTTCGTGCCCCGGTTCAGGAGGATCCCACATGCCGCGGAGCAGCTGGGCCCATGAGCCATGGCCGCTGAGCCTGCGCATCCGGAGCCTGTGCTCCGCAACGAGAGAGGCCACAGCAGTGAGGGGCCCGCGTGCCGCAAAAAAAAAAAAAAAAAAAAGATTATTAAAAAAAAACCTCATTAGGGAGAGTAATATATGTCTAGCAGCAATAAGATAAATACCTTAAACATTTTTCTTGAAATTTTTAGTAATTTAAAATATTTCAACTGTTATCATTTTTTCAGAAAAGACTTCCCTCCCCTCTTCCAAGAAAAGAGTTCTCAGGTGAATTTTTAACCCCCCTCTCTTCTACATCCTCTCCTCTGACTTAAAAGTTATTTTCCCTCCCCTACTCAAGACCTATATTCCTAGAGTGAAGCAATCTGGCGAAATCTGACAAAAGGTGGAGGGGTGGATGAGAGCTCTTCTAATCCTAGATTCTATAAACCCATCCTTACCTGCTGTGGAAAACAGGTGCGGACTGAGTGCTCTGTGTAACCAAAAGATGGCCCTTCAAAGACAGCTGTTGGGAGCTTCAGAACTTCCTTCAGAAACTGGTCAAACTTGCTAAATATCATTAAGCCATTGGAATCTGACATCTGGGAGAAAACATCTATGAGAACAAAACCAAATAAAGTCAAACTATAAGGAAATATCAACTCTTTATAAACAGCTCTATGTCATTTGTATACCAGTCCAAAAGCATCATTAAAAAGTACCATAAAGTTGTTATGACTTTTAGTTAACACGAATTCTCATTCTCATTAACACTGTGTGGTTACTTTGCTGATGAGGCCCCTCTTTCCCACCCACTTAATATTCTACCTAAACATCACATAACCACTCATGTACGTCTACCTACCTACTCTTTTCGAGCATACATAACTGGATAATGTATAACTTTTTATTTTATCTATTTACACCTCACTTTATTCCAAGAAGAATTTGTAGCAGCATATCTTTATCTCTTACATTTGTGTACGTATTTATATAAGACATATACATCTTTGAGTGTATGAATATATTTGCATATTGGTGATAGGGTATGAAAGAAATTGTATTGTATTTGCATATTATTATACTAATGATGTAATATATTCCTGTGTAGTATGTTTAGTTAGAATATTCCATTTAGTAAGTTCCAGAGTAGAATAAAAAGAACTCATATAATCTCTTGTATCACAAGATACTCTGATACTATAAGATCCTATTTTTATATAAAGTCTGACCCAAGCAGCTAGAAAGACAGTTCCAGTAATACTACTATTTCTTTATCTCCTCGTAGAGAGTTTCCTATCTCCAGTTAGTTATTTCTCTCTTCTCACCCATAATTGGGGAGAAAAAGAAAAATAACCAGGAGCTCAAAACAACTTGACAACTTTAACCTAAGCTTTCTTTTCAAACTATTCAGCTTTCTTACAAACAAATCAGTGAGTTAAATATGCAGAGAAAAATAATTTCCTGAGGCCTTTCCAAACATGGCACTTTTCAAAATCATATTCTGGGCTTCCCTGGTGGCACAGTGGTTGAGAGTCCGCCTGCCGATGCGGGGGACACGGGTTCGTGCCCCGGTCCGGGAAGATCCCACATGCCGCGGAGCGGCTGGGCCCGTGAGCCATGGCCGCTGAGCCTGCGCATCCAGAGCCTGTGCTCCGCAACGGGAGAGGCCACAGCAGTGAGAGGCCCGCATACCACAAAAAAGAAAAAGAAACAAAAATCATATTCTATATATTCATAATGAACAGATATATTAGAAATACATATGTATCCCAAAGCACCAGGTATAGGAAAAAACCACCATTAAAATACATTAATCAAAGAAAGATAAAATTTAGATCATCAGGTCCACGGGGTAACTTTTAAGGCATTAGAAAACAGGAAATTATCAAGGAATGAAAATCTCCAGTACATTCCTCTCATGAGAGCTGCTAGCTTGTAGCTGAGGGAAAAGTATTAAATACCCATGAGGTGGGGAAAATCCAACAAGAGGCTAAAAGAAGTATGGTCCTAGTAGAAAGTAAAATCAATTAATTAACAAATACATACTAAGTTCTTACTAAGTAGTCCAAGTGCCAAGTACTCTGCTAGGTGTTTTGAAAAACAACAAAGAAGTATGATACATGGTCCTTATCCCCCCCAAGAAACTTTCAACATAGCTGGAAAAAATAAGATACACATGAAGCAAAGAAGAATAAAGCACTAAGCTGACTCTAAATAGAACAGAAAGAAGGGAGGCATAAGATATTTGTTAAACCTCACCATTTGCCTGGCACCACAACAGGTAACTATGGCTGAGTCTGCTGTAGACACCCAGTATTCTTATCTCCTTCCTTAGTAACAGAACACTAATTTTATTTTGTGCAGCAATGTACCCAACTAAGAGATTAAACTTTGAAGCCTTCTTCTAACAAGTTGCAGTCATATGACTAGGTGTCTGGACAATGAGACTATAAGCAGAAGGGTTGTGAGAGACTTCCTAGAAGGCTAGTTTTAGGCAGCTTTTTAAAGAAAGCTGACTGCACTGGAAATAGACCCTTTCTTCCTTCCTCCTTTTGCTATCTGGAATGCAGCTATGATGGCTGGAGCTTCCAGCAGCCACCTTGGACTATGTGGTAACCTCAACTTTTATGTAGAAATCATACACTAGAATGATAGAAAAGGAAGATATAGAAAGCCTGGGTCCCAGATGAACATGAAACTATCATACCAGCCCTGGACTACATACTCCTGGACTTCTTTTATATACGAGAAAAATAAACTTCAACTTTTGTTTAAAATACTGTTACCTTGGTTTTTGTTTTCATGTAGCAATCCCCAATATTAAGTACTACTATAGTTTACTAAACATTACCTCATTTTACTGTCACAAAAAGGTGTGTATGTACACATGTGTATGCACATAAAATTGTTAAATTTTATAGATAAGGAAAGTAGCTTAGAAAGGTTAACTTTCTTAAGGTCAAAAGTTACTAAGTGGCTAAATCAAGATTTAAACCCACACTTATCCGACTGCAAAGACATTCCATTACATCACACTTCTTCAAAATATAGTGCAGAATAGACACAAAAACACATAGGGGGCTTCCCTGGTGGCACAGTGGTTGAGAGTCCACCTGCCGATGCAGGGGACACGGGTTCGTGACCCAGTCCAGGAAGATCCTACATGCCGCGGAGCGGCTGGGCCCGTGAGCCATGGCCACTGAACCTGCACGTCTGGAGCCTGTGCTCCGCAACGGGAGAGGCCACAACAGTGAGAGGCCCACGTACCGCAAAAACAACAACAGCAACAAAAACAAACAAACAAACAAGAAATCTAGAAGCTTGGCCTTGAAAAATAGAATTTGGAATGATGAGGTCAAAACAGCTGGGGGGTGGGGGTCTGGGGACACAACTAGAGAAGAACAGGAAAAATAAAACGAATGAATAAATATAACAAAACAGAAACAGACTCACAGATACAGAGAACAAACTTGTGGTTACCAGTGGGGAGGGGCAAGATGGGGGTAGGGAATGAAGAGGTACAAACTACTATGTATAAAATAAATAAGCTGCAAGGATATACTGTACAACACAGGGAATATAGCCAATATTTTACAGTAACTTTAAATGGAGTATAATCTCTAAAAATATTGAATCACTATGTTGCACACTTGAAACTAATATAATATTGTAAATCAACCATACTTCAATCTAGAAAGAAAAAAGGAGAGTAGGATAAAAGTCTCTGTGGCAGGAATTTATAGAGTGTGTCTGTTAGTGGTGGCAGGCAAGAAACAGTGCATCAAAGAGAACATTCTATGATAATTTATATTGTGAAGTAAAGGTAAACAGAGATTGAATAAGAAAAGTATGTTATCGGGCTTCCCTGGTGGTGCAGTGGTTGAGAGTCTGCCTGCCGATGCAGGGCAGGGGACACGGGTTCGTGCCCCGGTCCGGGAAGATCTCACATGCTGCGGAGCGGCTGGGCCCGTGAGCAACGGCCGCTGAGCCTGCGCGTCCGGAGCCTGTGCTCCGCAACGGGAGAGGCCACAACAGTAAGAGGCCCGCGTACCAC
Organism: Delphinapterus leucas; assembly: GCF_059928025.1. Classification (NCBI taxonomy): domain Eukaryota; kingdom Metazoa; phylum Chordata; class Mammalia; order Artiodactyla; family Monodontidae; genus Delphinapterus; species Delphinapterus leucas. The sequence goes on along the minus strand of NC_143141.1, from coordinate 74,647,791 downwards.
AAAAAAAAAAAAAAGAAAAGTATGTTATGAATGAAAACTTTGAAAGAGGAAACAATTTGGATTCGGTTTAAAAATGCTGAAGTAGGGAAGAAATATTTAGAAAGTTAGGTTTCAAGAAAATTAGACTGTTAATGATTGGCAGAATGAATAAAAGAGGAAGAATAAGATTGGCGACATCAACTAGAAAACCCTGTAAATAATGCACAAGTAAGAAAGTGAGAGTCAGAATTACAGGAGTGACAGTATGGAGGGGAGGGCTTGGTCAACTCCAAGACATTTCAATGCAGGAAACTGAAGATGATGGCAAACTGGATTAGAGAATAAAGAATTTCTAAAATTAGGATTATTTTAAGCTTCTAGCTCAGAAAAATGCTGACAACCCTGACTGAAATAACCAAATTGAAGATAAAGACACTTAGCTTCGAACATAACTGTATTTGAACTAATCAGCAAATCTCCAAGTAGAACCATCCTGCAGGCAGCTAGAAGCAGAGTACTGGGCCGCAGCTCGAGACAGCAGATACAGAGTTTTGAAGACACTGCCAATTATGTGAATAACTGATGCCCTTTGAAGGAGGGAAGAGCATCATGACTTAATTTTCAAATAGCTGGCTGCTGTTCTCATAATGAAGAAAATCATCATCCATTAAATCTGAATGAAAACTAAGGGGAAATATGGGATGTGGCAGACACTGCAAGGTGCCTACTACTCAGTATCTATTTTCCCATTTTCACTCCCGAACTGAACTCTGATTAGAATGGCAATGTGTTCCCCTTAAAAATTACTTCCCAGACTCTTGTGCACGTCGTAATTCTGAAGTGAATTTGTGGAAAAGCTTTTGCTTTCCTGATAGAGGCATCTCTTTCTTCTTTCTACTTAAAATGAGAATAAGGCACAGTAAAGAGCAGTCACTTATAATCCTAGGAGGAAAGCCATATGGCAGAGCAGGAAGACAGGAGGAACCCAAGTCTCTGAGGACATCCCTGAGTCATGGTACCAACCTTGAACTTGCCAGCCTCTGAATTTATTGTTGCATGAGAAAAATAAATCCCAATGGTTTTATGCCGCTGTTAGTCAAGTTTTCTGTTGCCACTCAATGTATTCATAATGAAGAAACTAGCAAGTTAATGGTAGAAATATTCAAGACCAGAGACTTCAGCTGCCAAGTATATATTGATAAATACACATATGTATAGCTTCCAATCACAAAAACATACGTGTATACATGCACACCACCAAATCTATACCTAACTCATTCAGAGCAATAAAGGAGTGATTAGATAGTGAAATGACTAACTTCCCCCTCAAAAAAAGTATTACTTTCAGTTATACTTAGTTACTAGGTCATAAAATAGATTCAAAGTAGTAAAAAAAATTTTAATCAATGAAAAAAGAAACTATAACTTAATAGGCCCACATTACACTAGTAAGAGAACAAGCAGAAACATGTTTGTTGGTTGGTTGGTTTTAAAAGAAAAACTGGTAGACCTCAAAACTATTAAGTAATTACTTAGAAGTCATGACTTCTAGAGTTACTTGTTTAAAACAGTTTTTTTGTTTATTTTTAGATTAGGCTTCTCATATCTGTAACAAAAACACTGAAAATAATTGCTTATTTTTTATTGTAAATGAAATATAAAATGAATCTAAGTGTGATTTACTATATACATATAAAAATACCTTACCAAAGAAATAAATAAGAGACAATTTAATAAAAACATCCCCCAAATTAAACTAGTCCTTTAATTAAAGCCCTAAACCCTTCTGGCATTAAGGGAATAAACTGCTTCCCAGATCACTGGTTAATTTCCCCAATAATTCTCTTTCTATTTATACATCTCTGAAAGAAAGTATGCTAATTTCCCATTAGTTGTTTCCAGATAAAAATACAGGCTTTCTCCCTTGTGAAAAACCCACAATCAAGCCCTTACACGCACACGTGTACAAACTTTTTAAAATATTCTGTCCTTTGTGTAGTGGCAAAATTATGTTACTATTCTACCATCTTCACATATGTTTCAAATTTTTTTCTGGTGATAATGACCCTGGCTTTACTCAGTGCATCTATCCAATCCACTCGCCTCTCATCCCCACATGACCAACCATATACTTTTGAAAGATGATAGGGCTGTTTACAATAAAGACTCAAGTCTATAGAAAAGAAAGCCATTTTCTTCTATGTTAGTTTTCCTGGCAAACGTCTCTCATCTTCTCCTGTCATCTTTCTACCAACTGAGCAACCTAACCCACAAAAAATGTATACACATCTGAATGTTTATAAGTATCTGTATGTAACTAAATCCAAGTGCATATTTTATTCCCAAACTCATGAATATTCCTACATCATTCATTAAGTCAGAGTGAGGCTGAAGGATGGGATTCAGCCATGCCTTGGGCTTCTAGCGTTGATTGAGTCAGAACTACCTTAGACAAGTCTCCAGGCCTTCCTTGGTTTTTGTTTATCTTTTTCTTTTTCATAAAATGCAGATGTACAACTCATTTCTCACTTGCTTCTAGCTCTAAAACATTTTGGTTATATGAGAAATGTGAAATATGGGCAAGTATTCAGATTAAAGAGTCACTTCAGGCTAATGAAGTGAAGAGATGATTAACAGAAACCAGTCAGGATAAATACGCAGTGACAGGTGGTTAGAAGACTGTAAGAGAGGATGCTAAATTTTGAACAGGTGAAACTGCTTAATTATAACTTCAAAGGTTGGCTCCCTACAGTCTGTTAATGAAACATCAAGGAAGCAAACAACTGAAATGTCAGAACTGCCAGTTCTGAGAAAAAACACCTCAGGTCATCTTTTCTCTGGCTGCACAAAGTGTGGTCTATCAAAAACACGCAGAAGCGCTTCCCTGGTGGCACAGTGGTTGAGAGTCCGCCTGCCGATGCAGGGGACACGGGTTCATGCCCCGGTCCAGGAGGATCCCACATGCCGCGGAGTGGCTGGGCCCGTGAACCATGGCCGCTCAGCCTGCGCTTTCGGTGCCTGTGCTCCGCAACGGGAGAGGCCACAAGAGTGAGAGGCCCGCGTACCGCAAAAAAAAAAAAAAAAAAAAAAAAAAAAAAAAAAAAAACACGCAGAAACAATAAGTAATATAAATTATTATTATAAAACCATTTTTATGCTATAACCCAGAGAAAACACCTAACAGTGTTATCATTTTGGTATATTTCTTTCTTTTCCTATGTGCATAATAAATTTTTATTTAAAACTATATTACATTTATGCATTTTGATCTGAAGCATATTTTTAAAGGCAGTATATTCAATCATGTCAGTATCCCAAAGTGTAACTGAGCTCTCACTTTTGGACACTAAAGCTGTTTTAAGTCTTCATATATTATAAAAAGTGTTGCAACAAATATAGGTAAAACCTAGGGTACACCACTGATTAATTCCTCATGATAAACTCAAGAAGCAGGCTGAGTCACTGGATACAAATATTCTTATAGCCTTTCTGACACTCCGTTAGACTGCCCTTCAAAATGGTGGCACCAGTTTTCTAAAGGATTTAAAAATAAATTGCATGAATCATCTGCTCCTATCTTTCAGTGCAAGACAGACAGGGTTTGCGTAAGAGATAAGTTTCTTAGAAAACAGCAGAATTAGACAAAGTAAATAAATCACATAGTCAAATTAGCTGATAATTAGTATGGTTTAATAAATAATGGGTTTTACAGTCTGTAAATTTTGTTTCTCTGAGTTATTTTTTGGGTTTCTGACATTACTGAGTTTTCATCATGCTGATAATCAAAGTCTGTACTCTGATTATAAATCATTGGTATTTAGAATCCTGACTTAAGTTGCCTTTGAATCTAGGATACAGTCCCTAATGGCCACAACAGTTAACCATTTATCTATAAATGAATGATACCTGGGGACAGACACTCTCTTAAGAGAGACCTGAAAAGTCTAATTAAGAAATGTTTCTGGACTTCCTTGGCAGTCCAGTGGTTGGGACTTTGCCTTCCAATGCAGGGGGTGCAGGTTCGATCCCTGGTTGCGGAGCGAAGATTCCACACTGCCTCATGGCCAAAAAACCAAGACGTAAAACGGAGGCAATATTGTAGCAAAATCAATAAAGACTTTTAAAAAAACGCTCCACATCAAAAAAATCTTAAAAAAGAAAATGTTTCAAACTAAAAACACAAGTATTGGTTAAGACATTTTAAATGCCATCTTGACACTAAAACAAGCAAACAAAGACAGATCAAGGAAAAAGGGGAAAAAATTAAAGGAAAAAATTCTAAAATAAGAGGTAAAAAGCAAAAAGATAAAAGTAGAAATGCTGAGGCATATTCCATAAATTAGAAAAATCTAACTTAATGGGAACATTAACAGAGGTAACAGAAGTAGAGTCAGTGGGAGGAGGCTGCAGAAACTAAGAACAAAGACAAGGGAACAAGTAGGAAGAAAAAAGTGAATAAATGGTCAAATATCATTTTATGTTACAATACAGTGTTATAGCTACCTTCTTCTACACTATTATTCAGCCACCTCAACTAAGTAGGACATAGCTATGACTAGAAAGCAAGTGAAAAAGGATTCTCACAATAGCCAAAACTACCAAAGTGAGTGCTTCTCTCAATACGAGTAATCACTTCGTCCATACTCTAACAGAATAGAATGTTAAGAAGGCTGGTTATGTTTTCTCTGTCAGTAGCATATGAAAAGTACATCAGAAGCAAAAGGAGACTGCTTGAGACGGGGACACTGATAATACCATCACATTTACCAGAGATAAAGGACATGTACACACACATACACCATCACCACCACCACCAATGACAAAAAGTTCAAAAGCTGAAAAAACACAGCAGTCTGAAAACATGAGAAGGGACAAACAACCCAGAGCCTCACAATTAGCCCTAAATGCATCAGAGAATGACATCCCTAAGAGATGAAAAATATTTAAATTATGATCAGTGAGCTCTGTTTAAAACAGAAGGCACAGACCACACTTAAAGCAGTTTCCACCCTAGATGATTAAAACAAAAAAGTGGAGATAGGCTTCAATACCTGAAAGTGTTACTTAGGTTAAACATCTCACTCTCTAGTCAAGATAATTACAGTACGATAAAAATAATGAAACGGGGGGACTTCCCTGGTGGCACAGTGGTTAAGAATCCACCTGCCAATGCAGGGGACACTGGTTTGATCCCTGGTCTGGGAAGATCCCACATGTCACGGAACAGCTAAGCCCGTGAGCCACAACTACTGAGCCTGCGCTCTAGAGCCCAAGAGCCACAACTACTGAAGCCCGCGTGCCTAGAGCCCATGCTCTGCAACAAGAGAAGCCACCGCAATGAGAAACCCGCGAACCGCAACAAAGAGTAGCCCCCACTCACTGCAACTAGAGAAAGCCCACGCGCAGCAACGAAGACCTGACGCAGCCAAAAAAAAAAATTAATTTTAAAAAATAATGAAACAGAGCAACAGATGGTAAAGAAACCTTAATTTTGAACGTGAAGAAGATAAAGAAACCAGATTTTAAATCTATCTGAATCATGTAAACATGCTATTAAGTGATCTAGTGTGGCTTGTATTTCCGTACACAATGTGTAACGATATGGTGTTGAGAGCACACTGACGTGTCACATTTGCCTAGGTATGTGTACTTTTGTGCCACTTGAATATTGGTCACTTGTGCTCCTCTAAGAAATTCAAAAGCCACATAAATAAACAAAAAACCCACCTGCTATCACCTGGATCCCTTCAATACTTCACACAGAACTAGGATTTGCACCTTTTCACTAATAGTTACAACAGAGAGCTGCAGTAATTTTAGTTCTCAATCAACAATTTATATTTGGCAAAATTTTAGCACTTACTATGGGCCAGGTACCAGCTCTATGTAAATGTAGCAAATTTAATCATAGAAACTTAAAGAGTCCAGAATTATCTAGAATGTGCAGTTATATAATCAATTTTCTATTTTCAACCAGTTTCTCCACTCCTAATAAAAATGGCAATGTATATTTCTTTATCTGTTATCATCATCGTTAAAAAACAGACAAAATCCCAACTTTCTTTTTCTCTGTGAATGAGATATAATTTTATCTGTATTATATTATCATCCTCAGAAAAACACCATGTTAGAATTAAGAAAATGTTAAGAAATTTCAGCCCAAAAGAGTAATATTTTGAGATACCATGTGAAAAAAACTCAGAAGAGTATTTAAATAAAACTATACTTTTTCTTCTGCCAAAACTTTGTTTTACAATGCAGCTGATTTTGAAATGAGATAACCAGATAACACTGACCAAATATACTAAGACCTTTCTTTAGACATCTAAATCTATATCTAGTGAGCCTTCTAGCTTTCTAACTTTTAACGTCATGGTAACACGTAAGAAAAAGCACAGAAAACAAACATGCACCCATGAAGTAATCTTGCCCAAAAGCTTGTACTTGAATCTGTTGAAGGCTCTGTATCTTTCAATTAAAACCAAAAATGTAGGGCACAGCGGAACGTCATGGGGATGCAATCATCAAAATCTAGTCCATGAGAAATGCCACAAGACAGATGACCCAGTTTCTTCAACAAATCAATTCACAGGTTTTCTCAGCACTTCATGAAAACCCACAGCTTCAATCTCACCTCTGTGAAACCTGCTAGAGTTTCTTACTCCATGGATACTCGTATTAGGGCACTCTGAATGTGTGTCTCCCACTACAGGATGAGCATAGTGGAGTACAAAAGAGTAGCTTAGAAAGGGCTCTGAAGCTACAGCCTGAGTTGAAATCCCAGCTTTGCCCCCTCAGTTAACTCATCTATAAAACAGAGAAAATACCACCTGCTGCTCAAAGAAATTTTAAGGATTCAGTGAGAAAATATATGTACAGCACCTAGCACAATGCTTGGCATATCTTAGGCAGTGAAGGACTATCTAATGAGTGAATAAATGAAAATGATAAGCAGAAAAATTAAGTAACTGTGAATTTTATCTCCTTCAACTTCATCTAACCACCTTCTAATAGTATCTAGTGAACAGTAAAATGCCAAAATGGTAAACAGTAAGAAAAAAATTAAGGAAAGATAAGTGAATAAATAGGTTATCAATTTCTAAATAACTACACTTGAATCTAAGGTACTAAAAAACAGTTTAATCATAAGAAATACCACCTGATAAAGCATCAGGTGATTAAGAAAAGAGCTAAACTTGACCAAACCCGGTAAAAGTGATGAAATTTATTTTCTAATTAAAAGTGATCAACAAATCACCTTCAAGCATAATTTTTAACAATATGGAAAACATTTTTAAAGAAATTTTTAAATGTCCACATTACTATTCTGAATCTTTTCAGAGTTTTCTTGTTTTAACCTAAAAAAAATTAAAAAATTAAAAAATTAATTCAACCAACTTTTCCATCTGAACAGTAGGTGGCATAGCTTACATACTCTGAGCCAGTTGCTGTAAAATGAGTGGTATGGTAGTAAAAAAAACAAAAAAGTTCAATAGACCATCATCCAAAATTCTGAAAACATTCATTTAAAAGTGTTTAAAAGTCCTAATTTGAAAATAAAATCTTTCAAATAATATAAAAATACTTACATCTCAATTTGTCCAGCATTTTTCCACCACACATGGTTGCTAACATAGCTTTAACTGAAAATACCGTCAACTTGCCTCGGCCCTCACTGCAAAATAAATTATATTAGAAATAATTGCTATCTGGAACCACAAAAGCAATCAAATGTATCACCAGTAAATTGATTCCTGCCCTTCTGTTACAATATTACCACATTTAGAAACCGTGGATTCTTTTTTTCCTTTACAGAATTAAGGCTTCCCATATGCTATGTGAACAGTGTTAAAACTAACCTGGTTTATTTGGCAATGAGTTTAGAAACACCCTATAAAGCAACTTCTGTTGGCTTTGTAGGCAAAGGCCAAATGAATGAACCTAAAAAACATCCTACCAACTTAGCCCATTAAATCCACAGCTGAGGTGTTTAAGTATTCAAATCTGAGGCACCACCTGGTTTGAATAATAATTCAGAAGTGTGTTCTTCCATCAGGATATTATAACAACAGTTTATTGTTACGTACTAAGGCAACAGGATGCATGTTGCTATAAAGAGTTTATACTACCTTCATCTTTGCTTGTTTTCACTGTAACAACCTTTATGTTACCATGTGTTTATTCTAAGAAGTTCATCTGTCTCATCTGAGACATCTGTGTCAGATCTCCTGCCACCACTGTGAGAAAAGTGAAGGGGAAGGGACAGTATTATGAATTCTTCTTCAGGAACTAGAAAGATGAAATGTAGACCATAAATGAGCTACTCAAAGTGATGCTATACACCACCTGCAGAGCCAGGACAATAACAGCAAGGCCCCAACCCCTGTGGCCACTGCTCCAACCATTCAACTATGTCCTGGTTTCAGAGAAGATGAAAACTTCACTAGCCGGCTTTTAAAGTCACATATGTAAATTAACAATGGGCTTTTGTGTTAATTTTATAAAGCTTGTGCTTACAAAGTTTCACAGTGACTTAGAGTAAAATACCTTTGCAATAATGAGAACTATATCATCTTGGTTTTGAAAAGAAAATGTCATCCTATTTATATTTACTAATGGTCCTAAGAGTGTCTCCTATTTTCCAAACCTTTTTGTATACAGTAAGATCACATCTGAAAAAGGGCAAATGGTCAACAAGCCAGAAACTTCTCAGGGAAAATACTGCCAGGAGACACCAATGTTTGTTACAGTTGATTTTTAACTATTACATCTCATTAAGTTTACTCATAAGATAAAACAGGAATTCCCCCCAAACTAGCTAAAATTAGAATGGGACTTTTAATATACATAGATCATCAGAAATACAGATTCTGTTCCATGTCTTATATAGCACCTGGCAATATATCACCTGGAAATGATAAAAAATAGTCCTATGTCAAATATTCATTGCACGATATGAGCAACGTGAGTGTCTATAAAGAGCAACAACTGTGTTAAAAGTGATGGATTTCCAAGACTGATACAGACCTTTTACAATGGACATTTCTTTTTGGTCGCCAACCATCCAAACGCTGAGTCTACATTTAAGCACACCCTACCTTATATGACAAGTATACATCCCACTACCAAAGTATGAAGAAGGAAAAAAAAAAAACTTTCCCATCTTCCTTTGAAACTAAGACAGGGGAACATAATACAAGCTCCGCCAATAAGATGCACCGCTCTAGACTTCAAATAGAAAACAACTAACTTGTAGAAGTAAGAACTCCAAAGAATCCACGTGGCGAGGATGTCAGCAGTAGGAGCAGTTACATCCAGTGTCCTGAGAGCTGGGACAGAGATTCTCATGGCAGCAACCACAGCCCAGCATCAGTGGCTTTTGGAGCACAAGCAGCAGTATCTATGTCCAGCTTGGTGGCAGAGGGACTTCCTGAGACCAGTTTTGTGGTATGATTTTGAGCTTTGTTCTTGGCAGTGTGGTCATGAAGCCTACTTTCCCAACCTTCTTAGAAAGCTGACTGGTCACCCATATCCTTTTAATGAATTAGCTAGAGATGGTTCCTACTGCTTACAACTAAGAATTCTGATGGATGCAGCTTCTATCCTGAAGTAAAGTGGCCCAGAAAGATGAAGTGACAAAAGAAAGTATTCCTGAAGCTCAAAGCGAGAGTAAGCAAGCCTGATGACCAGCAGAGCAAGGATGAGGAGCAAGTGCTCACCAGCAGAAAAGTCAAGCCTTGCTGCACAGCTAACGACATTTTTTAAGGTAAACTTCCTCGAAACATTTTTTGCAGACACAGATTTCATGACTTAAGAATACCCAGGAAATTCCACAGGGGGAAAGTAAAAACTAATCTTAAAAGAGATTTCCACAGAAATCAGGATATTGATTACCTCTGGGGGAAGAGAGAGGAGTTGTAACACAGAAAGGAGAACACAAGGGGTTTCTGGGGTGCTGACAACATTCTATTTCTTGGCCTCCGGAGTATTTATATGGATATTTGTTTTATAGCAATTCATTAAACTGTACCTTGTTTTAGGTATTCTTCCGTAGGTGTTTTCTATTTCTGAATAAAAACTGTTTTAAAAAATGAATCCCGGGATTTCCCTTGTGGTCCAGTGATAGAGAATCTGCCTTCCAATGCAGGGGACGTGCGTGAGATCCCTGGTCAGGGAACTAAGATCCCACATGCCACGGGGCAACTAAGCCCACGCATCACAACTACTGAGACTGCGCACCTCAACTAGAGAGCCTGCGTGCCGCAAACTACAGAGCCCACGTGCTCTGGACCCTGCGCGCCACAACTAGAGAGAGAAAACTCCCATGCCACGACTAGAGAGAAGTCTGTGCGCCACTACGAAGAGCCCACGCCACAACAAAAGATCCCGCATGCCTCAATGAAGACCTCGCATGCCTCAATGAAGACCCGATGCAGCCACAAAAAGAAATTTAAAAAAAAAAATTTTTTTTTAATGAATCCTGAGGGACTTCCCTGGTGGCGCAGTGGTTAAGAATCCACCTGCCAACGCAGGGGACACGGCTTCCAGCCCTGGTCTGGGAAGATCCCACATGCCGCGGAGCAACTAAGCCCATGCACCACAACTACTGAGGCTGCGCTCTAGAGCCGGCGTGCCACAAATACTGAAGCCCGTGCGCCTAGAGCCCGTGCTCTGCAACAAGTGAAGCCACTGCAACGAGAAGCCCGCGCACCGCAACGAAGAGTAGCCCCCGCTCACAGCAACTAGAGAAAGCCTGTGCACAGCAGCAAAGACCCAACACAGCCAAAAATAAATAAATAAATACTAAAATTTATTTTAAAAAAAAAGAATCCTGGGAAAGTGAGGGTTACCATTACTAGACAAAGGTAATGGTTTAAAGGAGAGAATAATGAAAGGGAAAAATACAGGCTAAAAAACATTTAAGATATATAAACTGCAATGCATAAAATTTTCCATAATGAAAATTTCCATAATAAAATATATAAAAAGAATTAAAACATTAAAAACCCCAAGGCCCTGGCCCCAGCTTTAGATGTCTATTAATAGAAGCCTGGCTATTAGGCTATCATAAAAAAGAATGATAAAAAAACATATAAAAGATAGAGAATTATATCCAAGATAGATTACTTAAAAAAAAAAAAAAAAAGCAAGGCATGGGACAAAATAATTGCTAGAATGCAATCTAGCAATTATGTTAAAAAGGAGAAAGTAAAAAAATATTTTCATATATTTGTATATGCATAAGCTGTCTGAAAGGATACCGACAAAATAACATTAGTTGCATCCAGGGTCAAAAGCAGGCAGCCAAAGGAAAGCAGTGAAAGAGTGGGCACTATTCACTTTATAAATATTAAATGTTTATACTAGAAGACAAGGTTCTTAAGCCAATAACCTAAGCTTCCATCTGAAGACTCAGGAAAAAGAACAGCAAATTAAACCCAAAACAAGCAAAAGGCAAAAAATAATGAGTAAGAACAGAAATCAATGAAATTGAAAACAGGAAATCAATACAGAATATTAATGAAACCAAAAGCTGGTTCTTTGAATAAACCAATAACATCGATAAATCTCTAGCCAGACTGACTAAGAAAAGAAAAGAGAAGACACAAATTACCAATATCAAAAATGAAAGAAGGGATATCACCACAGGTTTTCTAAACATTACAGAAATAATAAGGAAATATTACAAAAACTTTATGTCCATAAATTCAACAACTTAGATGAACTGGAGACACAAACTTCTCCTTGAAAAATAGAAACTATTAAAGCTCACTCAATAAGAAATAGGTAGGGCTTCCCTGGTTGCGCAGTGGTTAAGAATCTGTCTGCAGGGCTTCCCTGGTGGTGCAGTGGTTGAGAGTCCGCCTGCCGATGCAGGGGACACGGGTTTGTGCCCCGGTCCGGGAAGATCCCACATGCCGCGGAGCGGCTAGGTCCGTGAGCCATGGCCACTGAGCCTGCGCATCCGGAGCCTGTGCTCCGCAACGGGAGAGGCCACAGCAGTGAGAGGCCCGCGTACCGAAAAAAAAAAAAAAAGAATCTGCCTGCCAATGCGGGGGACACGGGTTCAAGCCCTGGTCCGGGAAGATCCCACATGCCACAGAGCAGCTAAGCCCGTGCCACAACTACTGAGCCTGTGCTCTAGAGCCCACGAGCCATAACTACTGAGCCCATGTGCCACAACTACTGAAGCCCATGTGCCTAGAGCCCGTGCTCCAGAACCAGAGAAGCCATGACATTGAGAAGCCCGTGCACCGCAACGAAGAGTAGCCCCCGCGTACTGCAACTAGAGAAAAGCCCACGTGCAGCAACGAAGACCCAACACAGCCAAAAATAAATGAATTTTTAAAAAAAGAAGAAACAGGTAATCTGAATAGGCCCATATCCATTACAGAAGTTGAATCTGTATTTTTAACCCTTCCAAAAGAGAAAGCTCCTCATTCAGAGAGCTGTACTGGCAAATTCTAAACATTTAAAGAAGAAATAATTGCAGTTCTACTCTCTTCCAGGGAATAAAAAAGGAGGGAACACTTCCCAATTCTTTTATGAGGGCCAGCATTATCCTAATAACAAAAACACATACATACATTACAACAAAAGAAAATAAGAAGTCGGTATCCCTCATGAACCCATACAAAAAACCTTCAACAAAATGTGAGCAAATTGAATGTAGCACTATATATAAACGACTTAAAAATCACAACCCAGGGGGCTTTATCCCAGTGATGTAACACTAGTTTGACATTTGAAAATCAATCAGTACAAAGAGAAAAGCTATACGATCATCCAAATAGATGCAGATGACAATACTCAACATCCATTCTTGATAAATACTCTTGGAAAACCAGGAAAAGAAAAGAATTTCCTCAGTCTGATAATGGGCGCCTTCAAAAAAAAAAAAAAACAGCTAATAACATCATACTTAATGATGAAAGACTAAGTACTTTTCCACTGAGATCAAGAACAAGTCAAGGATGACTGCTTTCACTACTAGAATGCAATACCACACTGAAGAACACAGCTGGTGCAACAAAGTTAGAAAAAAATATAAATGCATACAGATTGAAAGTTTAAAAATAAAATTATCTACTCCAGACAATATGACCTTCTGTGTAGGAAATCCCAAAGAACCTACAAAATAAATATATAGAACCTACCAAAACACTACAATAAGGGACTTTAGCAAGGCTGCAGAATACAAGGTCAACATAAAAAAATTCAAATTTCTATAAATTAGGAAAAGAAAATTGGAAATACAATACCACCAAAAATATGAAAAACAGATAAATTTTTTTTAAACTTATGTTCAAGATGTGTATGCTGAAAACTACAAAATACTGATGAAAGAAATCAAAGAAAATGTAAATAGATACACCATGTTCATGAAATGAAAGACAATATTGTTAAAATGTCAATTCTCCCTAAACTGATCAGAATCCTGTTATGATTCAATGCAATCCCAAATTCACAATAGGATATTTTTGTAAAAATCAACAAGATGATTCTTTGTATTTCCTAAGAGTTCTAGATCCAAATCTCAGTAAGGTATGAGAATAGAAGATACTATTCAGATGCCTAAACCCCACCCTGTTCTTGGTACTTTTAAAAAGTTCCTCATGTTATTTTAATATGCATCCAAAGCTAAGAACTACCAACAGAGAGCTTCGAATGCAATTCTAAGACTTTGGCTTGTATTTCACAGGCAACAATAAATCAAAGGACATGACCAAAGATGAAAGAGAATTGATCATATTGTGTTTGTATAACTCCTTCTGGCTCCAAATCTCATGTTCTTCCTTCATAGAGACAAAATACTATCCACTCCTTGCTGCAAAAAAAGAAACTAATGTCATCTATGCAGACAAGACAGTGTGGCAGAGCCCAGCATACTGGCAAGAGACCCAGGTGAAAATCAACTCTGTAACTGAAGAAAGTGCTCGTCAGTAAATGCCATAAAACAGGTCTTAATGGGTCTATGACATCTTTACTTCTAAAAATTATTATAATAGCATTTAAACAGCACTTTTTCCAAATCTTCAAAATGCTTTAGAAACACTAATATTCTCAACACTTTGCATCTCTTATTCAAATATTCTTTAACTCAACTCTGTTGCAAATAATAGTCCTGGATTCAGAAAGTCTTACATTTAAATACAGAATAGCAGCTGTATTTCTCAACTGACCTGGATCAGCACTACACACCTGTGCCCTCCTCTACTCATTGGGCTTATTACTGGTCTCAACAGCTGGTCTCAGGCCAAGCAGTCTGTAGATGCATTACCAGAATAGTGCATTCACTCCTCAACTAATTATTATCAGTAACACGTGGCCCCTTAACTCGTCATCTCTCGTTATCTATTTTCCAACCACTTTCCTATTCACAGCAACCACACAGCAATCTCCACTCACAATCTCCCACCCAGCCAACGGTGGATCTTTTCTCCTCTCTGCCTGCATGCTCTTCTGAGTCTGCAAATGTATCTGCACTTAGCATTGCATGCTTCATTGAGGGTGAGGGGATATGCATCTGAGTGTCAATACGTAACCCAGTAGGATAGAGGGAATATATGTCAGGTTGCGGGTGCTCTAAGTATGGGGGAAAGGAGAGGTATCTGAGATTAAGGGTCATAGTAAATGTGAGGGGGATGAATCTGCAGGCAGGAGAGATTTGGAAATGATGCTTAGTGAACCTTTTTGTTTAAGAACCTGTTTATACATATGTAACTGTGCATCCTGAGAATGGGGGAATGGGCCTGAACCCACTCTTAATTATGAACTCATCTTTCCCACTTATAATGCTTACCATCATTTACAACTTTAGGTTCACAGTTTCACCTACCAAAAGGTTTATTCACCCTTTGAAAGGAAATATTAATATAAACAAGTTAATAAATGATATATTTAAAGATACTCATAAATATTTATTAAAGATATTTATATAAAAATCTAAGTATAACAGCATGAAGACACAATCATCCAATAAAATTAGTGAATGGGTAGCCTCACAATTCTTCCTCAAATCATGTTATTTTTATTTTTATTCAAAAAGAAAAAGAGTTAGCTCCCTCCTTGCAACTATTTGCTTTGTAGGTCAAACTTCAGCATTTACTCCTTTGCTCTGAATGCTCTTCTTGGCATTGAAATCCCTCAGTCTACTTTAAGCCTAACTACAACTTCCTATAACTGCCCCCAAACACAGCAAAGCCAAAGTGGCGCTTTTACTTCTGTAATGTTCGGTTGGAGCTCTGCACTCTTCCTCTGCAATTAGAGGCAGTAGGGGGAAGCTGCAGTCACTTAGCAGCCTAATCCCCTATGATTCCGTCCTTTATCTGACTGATGACTTCTTGGAAAAACTCATTCTTGATCCTTCCCACCATACATCTGAATTTAATCCACATACCCTGGTCAAGTTACATTTAAAACTGAATAGTCAGCTGCCCCTGGCCATCGCAAATATAACCTCACCAACATCCATGTTTTCAGTACTTCCAAAGTCAAGTCCAAGTTCATACCAGAATCAGTTCTCTTCAAACAAGATCTGGAAAGATCTTTAACCTGGTTTCATCATAAAAAATGTGAGGCACTTCAAATCTGGCCTAGCTGGAAAGTTGGGTATAACTTTTTTTTAAAGGTATTTAAGGTATAACACAATTAACAATGAATATTAACCCCTACAGAAAGATACTAAAATGAAAGGATAAACAGGTAATATGTGAAGATGACAGCAGAGAGGAAACTTATTATTTTAACCCCACCCACACAGAATCCTTCTGGGGAGCACCCTCCCTCAATAAGGAACATGATGATTCTCTGTCTCAGACTTCTCTGCATGATTCACCTCCATAGATCCATCATTTTAGAGTCTGACAATAAACCATGCCCATGACTTCTAAAGAGAGTTCTTATCACCCAACACTGAGAAAACACCATGATTAGCTCTGCGCCAAGCTAAGCAAGCAGTGAGTCCCCCTGAATAAACACTGTTGAGTTTTGACATGCAGGTGCCTTCAGAAGTCTCTGCACTCCTCACTTGTGCCGTCTGGATGGGAATTTGCTCATTTCAGTTTAGTAAAGTCTCAAATTTTTTGACATTTAAACTAACCCAGGGACTTCCTTGGTCGTCCAGTGGTTAAGACCCCGTGCTTCCAATGCAGGGGGCGGGGGTAGATGCCTGGTCGGGGAACTAAGATCCCACATGTCGCACAGTGTGGCCAAAAAATATATATATATATTTAAACTACTGTATATAAAATAGATGACCAACAAGGACCTACTGTATACCACAGGGAACTATACTCAATACCCTGTAATAACCTATCATGGAAAAGAATCTATAAAAAGAATGCATATATGTGTATATACGTGTGTCACTGAATCACTTTGCTGCACACCTGAAACTGGCACATTGTAAATCTACTATATTCAATAAAAAATTTTTAAAAATAAACTAACCCAAACTGGATGGTGTTTATAGCTTTGCACTATCTAATAAGAGCTTGCTATTCAAATGAATACTTTTGAAAACAGGACTGTAGGGAGCACTGTTTACTTAAGAAAACAAGCTGTTTCTACACTTTTGGCAAACAACTGTAAATGCTGTCAACCATAAATGAGTACTTCTCGCGTGAAAAATAGACTTCTACTTCAGAAACAGTATTACCAGTCCAATTATCTCATGTAGCTAAAAGTAATGAGAGCATTTCTCCTTGGTTTTCGAAAACTCGTATTTTTCCAATTAATCTTAATTTACAAAACTTCAGTGAATGGATTATGCAATAATCAACGGCAAATCAAGAATCCATTTGACAAATGTCAAACAGTTTAATCAAGTAAAATCAACACAGAATATTATTCAAATTTACCACAATCAGAATGCCTGCTAATTTTCATTTCAATCTTACAAATACTTACTAAGAATCCAGCATTATACACTTTGCTGTACAGCAGAAAATAACACAACATTGTAAAGCAACTATACTCCAATAAAAATTAAACAAAAAGAATCCAGCATTACATTTATTGAGGAATCAAAGAAATATAAGGTAGAATCTCTGCTCTCAAAGACTTTCAATCTTACTTGTATAATTACAAAGCAGTTGAGAGCATCATACATTCGAAAGTCAAAATAATGATACAGATAAGTACTACAGGTCATCTTAGGGATGAAAATGGGATTGGTGATTATAAGGAAGGCTACAGGGTAGGTAAAAACCAGGGGAGGTGGGGCAGGAGACCAACCAAAATACATGGAGAGAAGAAATGAGCATGTCATGTTGGAAAACCTGAAAAGTGCCTCAAGTAGCTTAATTAGAGTTTGGTGTGAGCAGGGAATTAAGGACTGACAGAAACTGAGGCATACAAACTTCATTCAAAAACCACAGGGAATCTTTGAGGGTTTCCGAGGTGGGAAGTTGCATGATGAAAATAGTGTCTTAATCAGATTACTTTGGAGGTGAGTACTGAATGGACTGGAGAAGTCTCTCTCTTACTTCCTCTCTCCTTTTCAGAGAAAAACAAAGACAAAGAAAAAGCAACACTCAGAAAAAGTATTCCTCTTGCCCTTTCTTTAAAAAAAAAATTATAAAAAGGAAATAATAAAATAAGACCAAAATAGCAATCCAAAAAATTTTTTAAAATCTGAAATATTAGCTAATGGTCAAACCCTTTGCAGGTCTGCATATCCTGAAATCAAACAGAGTCCTTTTTGAAAACTGGCACAAATGCATGAATTCTCTTGGGAGAGAAGAAAAGCTACAAAATTTAAAGAGTAAGTAAGTGATGGGAAAAGTAATAAGTGAACTTAGAAGTAATTCTGCGACCAAGCACTTAGACTGGGGCTCGGTGAACTGGTTTTGGTGATGTCACATCACACAATCCACACAACAGCGGCATCCTGAAGGGCAGAGGATGTCGTGAGGGCACACGGGCTCCACTCCTCCTCTTCCACCAAAGTGGCTGTTTGTCTCCATTGTGCAATAGGTTTCCCCTTAGGATTTCACATTTTTAAAACATTCAAGACCCCTAGCTCGTTCTCCACCATCCCCTGGAAATTTCCTTAAAAAGCTATGATCAGATCTTTCTAAGAGTTAAATGTGCTACTATCGAGGGCATCAAAACCTTCCCATTCAGCACTAGTTCTCTCCTATTTTTTTTTCTCTCCTATTTTTATTTGGTTTTTTCCTGTCATCTTGAATCCATCAAAGAACAAGCAAGGATATTAGTAAATACTGTATATAAATAAATGAAATGTTTGTGTTTCCCAGGAAATTATAGTTTTGTTTAAAAATCACTAATGAGGAAGACTGTAACCCAATATTATCCTTTTTCAGCAATGTCCATTCCATAATATGCTAGCTGGGCACATTTGGAATTTAAGGAATACATTTCCTTTTACTTAAAGTGAACTAGTTTGGTTTTGCTTTTTTTTTTTTCTTTTATATTGCTTTATTTTTTGCATCCAGTATTAAAAGGGAACTATGGAAACTTTCAACATATCCAAATTAAACTGCTAAAACAAGATTTTAAAATAGTTCTCAGCCATATTTCCAAACTACACAGGAACTTTTTTCATATAAAATCACCATAAATTAGACATATAAAAGTCTTTACCCTAAAGGAAACTTTAGATTGTTCAAATTTGAGAGAATGTGTTCTACTGTTATTTTAGGTGGTAAACAATAACCCTGAGCCTTTCATTGATACATTCAATATTGATATGCTTTGAAGATTTTATCCAAGCCTAGTTTCATTAGATACATGATTTTTAAAATACGTTTGTTCCATTAAAGGTGGAATTTCATTATATCTCAGAACCAACATGTTTGGTGAAGGCCACAGACTCTTTTACAAAACAAATCCTGATGAAAAAAATAAGAGGGAAAATAAGGTTCAATAGTCAGATAAAGTGTAAAAGGAATTTCTCAGGAAGTCATTATAGAACATTTTTCTTTCTTACACAGGGAGTGGAAAATGCAGAATACTATAATTATCCAAGAAGAATGCCCTATCAGGATTAAAATATAAAAGTTTACACCAGCAACTCAAAATGAGATAAGTCTTGTAGAAACTAAATCTTTTGTCAGAAATCACATGGCCTAATCAATAGCTGGTACCAGGCCTGCCCCTACAGCACCATGATTACAAAAAGAGGCCCATATACATATGTCTAAATATTAAAGTTATCAATCAAGCTAACAGATTAATTAAAATATGTTATATCTCTGTACAATGACTAATATACCTTCAAAAGGGCCTGGAAAGTCAAATTCAAATCTAGGATTCTGAGCCACTTCATGGCCCCACATGGGGAGAGTCTGGCCCCCTTTTCCTGCCACCTCCAACACACCCCATACTTCAAAGAACCATATATGCATGTGGACACTCCAGCCCATGTGTCCATGTTTTGCCCACATCCACTGCAAATATCCAACCCAAGACCACTCCTCGGACCCAGGAGTACAACTACCTTAAAAAAAAATCAACAAACAGGACAACTTATACCAGTTTCAAAAGCATAAGTATTAGAACAAATGGACCGGGAACTTAAAAATAAACATAAATATATCAAAGAGACATATGAAAACAGACATTTTCAGGGAAATGCAAATCAAAACCACAGTGGGATTTCACCTCATGCATCTTAGAATGGCTATCATCAAAAACAATAAATAACAAGTGGTGGTGAGGATCTGGAGAAAAGGGAACCCTTGTGCACGGCTGGTGGGAATGTAAACTAGTGCAGGCACTATGGAAAACAGTATAAAAATTCCTCAAAAATCTAGAAACAGAACTACCAAATGATCCAGAAATTCCATTTCTGGGCATTTATATGAAGAAAATGAAAACACTAACTCAAAAAGATACATAAACCCTCACGTTCACTGCACCATTACTTACAACAGCCAAGACATGGAAGCAATCTAAGTGTCAATCAATGTATGACTAGATAAAGAAAACATGGTGTGTATGTATGTGTATGTGTATATATACATATACACATACACATACATACAATGAAATATTAGTCATAAAAAAAGAAAGAAATCTTGCATTTGCAACAACATGGATGGACTTCAAGGGCAGTATGCTAAGTGAAATAAGTCAGAAGGGAAAAGACAAATACCATATGATCTCGCTTTTTTTTTAATAAAAAATATTTTTTAAAAAAATATTTTTTAATAAAATACTAAAAAAATATTTTAATAAAAATATTTTTAATAAAAAATATTTTAATAAAAAAATTTTAATAAAAATATTTTAAAATATTTTTAATAAAAATATTTTTAATAAAAAATATTTTTTAATAAAATATTTTTTAATAAAAATATTTTTAATAAAAAAAAAAAAGAAATCCCCAGTTCAAAGATATAGAGAACAGACTGGTGGTTGCCAGAAGCAGGGGGTGGAGGGTGGGCAAAATGGATTAAGGGGTCAAAACATACAAAATTCCAGTTATAAAATAAGTAAGTCATGGGGATGTCATGTACACCATGGTAACCATAGCTTAAAATACTGTAGTGTATATTTGAAAGTTGCTAAGAGAGATCTTAAAAGTTTTCATCTCAAGAAAAAAAACTTTTTATAACTATGTATGGTGATACACGTTAACTAGACTTACTGTGATGATCATTTTACAATATATAGAAATACTGAATCATTATGTTGAACACCTGAAACTAATATAATGTTATATGTCAATTATATTTCAATAAAAAAATAGAAATAATAAAAGTCAAACTAAAAGAGAGATTAGCAATATGAAATAAGAACCATAAATCATGAAAAAGAATGAATCAGATATTCTAGGTTTGAAAAATACAACAGCTAAAAATTAACATAACAGATGAGACAAACAGTAGAATGACTCTAAACAAAGAATATATTAATGAGTACAAATGCAGACTGATAAACTCTTCTAAAAGGAAGCAGAGAGGGCTTCCCTGGTGGCACAGTGGTTAAGAATCTGCCTGCCAATACAAGGGGCACGGGTTCAAGCCCTGGTCTGGGAAGATCCCACGTGCTGTGGAGCAACTAAGCCTGTGCGCCACAACTACTGAAGCCTGCACGCCTAGAGCCCCTGCTCCACAACAAGAGAAGCCACGACAATGAGAAGCCTGCGTACCACAACGAAGAGCAGCCCCCACTCACCACAACTAGAGAAAGCCCATGCACAGCAATGAACACTCAATGCAGTCAAAAATTAATTAATTTAAAAATAAAAATAAATAAAAGGAAAGCAGCAAGTTACAGAATTGAAGCATATGTGAGAAACAATAGGAGACAGAGGAAGTAAATATGACAACATTCCAAAAAAGAGAAAAAAGAAATAAAAACAGAGGAAATATTTGGTAATGGCAGACTAGTTAATTCTGATCACCTCTTCCTCTGAGGAAAAGTAGTAAAGATGGGAAAAAAAATTTTTAATCTCCCTGAATGCAAATGAGGACTAACAACTGAGTTACCTAATACAAAGGAGCTGGATGTCCAGGGAGGTGAGTGCAACGACTGAAACTACTTTTTCCATGCAAGGGATTTTCTGATTTCAGAAGGGAACCAGAAAGGCTGAAGTACAGAGTAGTAACTCTTTGATAGTATTAAGGGGCTAGAAAAGAGATGTGGAACATTGAATCCTGATGAAACTGCCTACTCCTGCTCCCATAACTCTGGGTTGAAAGCCCAAAGGCTGCACCTAAAAGCACTAGTGTGCAGAAGTAAAACAGGGCCTCACATGGGCTGAATTGCAAATAACTCAGGTGCTTCTGGACTGTTATGGTCTCCAGGCACCTGGCAGAAGAAAACATAAATACAAAAAAAAAAAAAAAAAAGAAAAGAAAACATAAATACTCTCTGTAGGAAAACATTATCCTAGGCCTCAAAGTATTTCTGCAAATAATTTTGCAATATAATGACTGGTACATACTAAAAATAAAAAGTAATTTTGGAATATGTTTCTCACATAATAAAAAATAACAAGGCAGAGAGGAAGTAAGATGACATGAACGAAAAACAGAAATAGCAAACAGCACAAAAAGAACCATAGGGAACCTAGATATTGGATTACAAGCACAAATCTTACAGTAACTCTGCTTATTATATTTAAGGATTATGAGATAAGAATGATGCATCTGGCATCACGGTAATATTGCTAAAAACCAAAAGAAAAAAGAAAAGAAAAGAAAGAATATCTTAAGAGTTGCCAGAGGAAATTGACAGATTACCATCAAAGCAGCTAAAATTATATCCACTATTGATTTCTCATCAGAAATTATGGAAGCTAAAAAAATACTAGAACAATATTCTTAAGATATTGAAAGAAAACAATTGTCAACCAAAAACTCATATATCAAATGAAAATATAAGTATGAGAATGAAATTTTCAAACAAAAATTAAGACGACGTGCCACAATCTAACTTGCAGAAAGGAAATGCCGAAGGGTGTTCTTCAGGAAGAAAGAAAAGAATTCCTGATGGAAGCTTAAAAATGCAGAAGCAAGTGAAAAACAACAAAACTAGTATATTTAAAATTAAGCAGACACTATTTTATTATAGTCAACATCATTTAGTTTACCTATAAATTAAATGATGCTCACTGTTTAAAAAAATTAATAAGGCCTGCTTGATTTTAAATATATATAAAATAAAAATACACAATCTCAATGACATAAAAGAATGGGTAAATGAAATTAAAGCGTCCTAAAACCAAAATGGTATAGAAACACATCAGTCTTTGTATTACCTAGAAAGAGAGTAATGGTACCAATTAATCTTAGACTTTGAAAAATCAAGAATACATACTGTAATCTCTAGGGTAAAAAGAGAGAGATGAAGGGAGAGCCTACAGATTAAAAGAATCTTAAAAGAATATCAACTGCAGGGAGACCTTCAAGATGGCAGAGGAGTAAGAAGTGGAGATCATCTTCCTCCCCACAAATACATCAGAAATACATCTAGGGCTTCCCTGGTGGCGCAGTGGTTGAGAGTCCGCCTGCCAATGCAGGGGACACGGGTTCGTGCCCTGGTCCGGGAAGATCCCACATGCCGCGGAGCAGCTGGGCCCATTAACCATGGCCGCTAAGCCTGTGCGTCCGGAGCCTGTGCTCCGCAACGGGAGAGGCCACAACAGTGAAAGGCCCGTGTACCGCAAAAAAAAAAAAAAAAAAAAAAAGAAATACATCTACATGTGGAACAACTCCTACATAACACCTACTGAAGGCTGGCAGAAGACCTCAGACTTCCCAAAAGGGAACAGATGCCCTCAGGCGACCTACAAGCAGAGGCAGGGCCAAATCCAAAGCTGAACCCCGGGGGATGTGCGAACAAAGAAGAGAAAGGGAAATCTCTCCTAGCAGCCTCAGGAGCAGCAGATTAAATCTCCACAATCAACATGATGTACCCTGCATCTCTGGAATACCTGAACAGACAACAAATCATCCCAAAATTGAAGCTGGTGGACTTTAGGAGCAACTGTAGACTTGGGGTTTGCTTTCTGCATCTAATTTGTTTCCGGTTTTATGTTTATCTTAGTTTATATTTAGAGTTTATTATCATTGGTAGATTTGTTTATTGATTTGGTTGTTCTCTTCCTTTTTTGTATAGATAGATAGATAGATATAGATATATACCTTTTTTTTCCTTTTTCTCTTTTTGTGAGTGTGTATGTGTATGCTTCTTTGTCTGAGTTTCTCTGTATAGCTTTGATTCAACCATTTGCCCAAGGGTTCTGTCTGTCCGTTTTTTTTTTTTTTCTTTTTAGTATAGACTTTAGCACTTGTTATCATTAGTGGATTTCTTTTTTGGTTTGGTTCTCCCTTCTTTCTTACTTTCTACTTTTTCATTATTTTTATTTTTAATAATTTATTTTAATAACTTTATTTATTTATTTTTTCTTTCTTTCTTTTTTTCTCCCTTTTCTTCTGAGCCATGTGGCTGACAGGGTCTTGGTGTACTGGCTGGGTGCCAGGCCTGTGCCTCTGAGGGGGGAGAGCTGAGTTCAGGACACTGGTCCACCAGAGACCGCCCAGCTCCATGTAACATCAAACGGCGAAAGCTCTCCCAAAGATCTCCATCTCAACACTAAGACCCGGCTCCACTCAATGACCAGCAAGCTACAGTGCTGGACACCCTATGCCAAACAACTAGCAAGACAGGAACACAACCCCACCCATTAGCAGAGAGGCTGCCTAAAATCATAATGAGGTCACAGACACACCAAAACACACCACTGGACACAGTCCTGCCCACCAGAAAGACAAGATCCAGCCTCATGCAGCAGAACACAGGCACCAGTCCCCTCCACTGGGAGGCCTACACAACCCACTGAACCAACATTAGCCACTGAGGGCAGACACCAAAAGCAACAGGAACCACGAACCAGCAGCCTGCAAAAAGGAGACCCAACCACAGTAAGTTAAGCAAATGAGAAGACAGAGAAACACAGCAGATGAAGGAGCAAGGCAAAAAAACACCAGACCAAACAAATAAAGAAGAAAAAGGCAGTCTACCAGGAAAATAATTCAGAGTAATGATAGTAAAGATGATCCAAAATCTTGGAAACAGAATGGAGAAAATACAAGAAACGTTTAACAAGGACACAGAAGAACTAAAGAGCAAACAATGATGAACAACACAATAAATGAAATTAAAACTTCTCTAGAAGGAATCAATAGCAGAATAAATGAGGCAGAAGAACGGAAAAGTGACCTGGAAGATAAAATAGTGGAAATAACTATTGCAGGGCAGAATAAAGAAAAAAGAATGGGAAGAATTGAGGACAGTCTCAGAGACCTCTGGGACAACATTAAACACACCAACATTCGAATTATAGGGGTCCCAGAAGAAGAAGACAAAAAGAAAGGCACTGAGAAAATACTTGAAGAGATTGTAGTTGAAAACTTCCCTAATACGGGAAAGGAAATAGTCAATCAAGTTCAGGAAGCTCAGAGAGTCCCATACAGGATAAATCCAAGGAGAAACACGCCAAGACACATATTAATCAAACTATCAAAAATTAAATACACAGAAAAATTATCAAAAGAAGCAAGCGAAAAGCAACAAATAACACACAAGGGAATCGCCATAAGGTTAACAGCTGATCTTTCACCAGAAACTCTCCAAGCCAGAAGGCAGTGGCAGGACATATTTAAAGTGATGAAAGGGAAAAAGCTACAACCAAGATTACTCTACCCAGCAAGGATCTCATTCAGACTCAGTGGAGAAATTAAAACCTTTACAGACGAGCAAAAGCTAAGAGAATTCAGCACCACCAGACAAGCTTTACAACAAATGCTAAAGGAACTTCTCTGGGCAGGAAACACAAGAGAAGGAAAAGACCTACAAACACAAACCTAAAACAATTAAGAAAATGGTAACAGGAACATACATATCGATAATTACCTTAAATGTAAATGGTTTAAATGCTCCACCCAAAAGACACACACTGGCTGAATGGATACAAAAACAAGACCCACACATATGCTGCCTGCAAGAGACCCACATCAGACCTAGGGACACATACAGACTGAAAGTGAGGGGAAAGAAAAAGATATTCCACGCAAATGGAAATCAAAAGAAAGCTGGAGTAGCAATTCTCATATCAGACAAAATAGACTTTAAAATAAAGACTATTACAAGAGACAAAGCAGGACACTACATAATGATCAAGGGAAGATCCAAGAAGAAGATATAACAATTGTAAATATTTATGCACCCAATGTAGGAGCACCTCAATACATAAGGCAAACGGAAACAGCCATAAAAGGGGAAATCGATAGTAACACAATCATAGTAGGGGACTTTAACACCCCACTTTCACCAATGGACAGATCATACAAAATGAAAATAAATAAGGAAACACAAGCTTCAAATGATACATTAAACAAGATGGACTTAATTGATATTAATAGGACATTCCATCCAAAAACAACAGAATACACTTTCTTCTCAAGTGCTCATGCAACATTCTCCAGGACAGATCATGTCTTGGGTCACAAATCAAGCCTTGGTAAATTTAAGAAAATTGAAATCCTATCAAGTATCTTACCTGACCACAACGCTATGAGACTAGGTATCAATTACAGGAAAAAATTTGTAAAAAATACAAACAAATGGAAGCTAAACAATACACTACTAACTAAGCAAGAGATCACAGAAGAAATCAAAGAGGAAATCAAAAATACCTAGAAACAAACAACAATGAAAACACGATGACCGAAACCCTATGGGATGCAGCAAAAGCAGTTCTAAGAGGGAAGTTTATAGCAATACACTCCTACCTCAAGAAACAAGAAACATCTCAAATAAACAACCTAACTTTACACCTAAAGCAATTAGAGAAAGAAGAACAAAAAACCCCTAAAGTTAGCAGAAGGAAAGAAATCATAAAGATCAGATCAGAAATAAATGAAAAAGAAATGAAAGAAACAACAGCAAAGAAAATAAAGCTAAAAGATGGTTCTTTGAGAAGAAAAACAAAATTGATAACCTATTAGCCGGACTCATCAAGAAAAAAAGGGAGAAGATTCAAATCAACAGAATTAGAAATGAAAAAGAAGTAACAACTGAAACTGCAGAAATACAAAGGATCATGAGAGATTACTACAAGCAACTATATGCCAATAAAATGGACAACCTGGAAGAAACAAATTCTTAGAAAAGCACAACCTTCCAAGACTGAACCAGGAAGAAACAGAAAATATAAACAGACCAATCACAAGCACTGAAATTGAAACTGTGATTAAAAATCTTCCAACAAACCAAAGTCCAGGACCAGATGGCTTCACAGGTGAATTCTATCAAACATTAAGAGGTGAGCTAACACCTATCTTCCTCAAACTCTTCCAAAATATAGCAGAGGGAGGAACACTCCCAAACTCATTCTACAAGGTCACCATCACTCTGATACCAAAACCAGACAAAGAGGTCACAAAAAAAGAAAACTACAGGCCAATATCTCTGACGAACATAGATGCAAAAATCCTCAACAAAATACTAGCAAACAGAATCCAACAGCACATTAAAAGGATCATACACCAAAAAAAAAAAAAAAAAAAAAAAAAAAAGGATCATACACCATGATCAAGTGGGGTTTATCCCAGGAATGCAAGGATTCTTCAACATATGTATATCAATCAATGTGATACCCCATATTAACAAATTGAAGGATTAAAACCATATGATCATCTCAATAAATGCAGAAAAAGCTTTTGACAAAATTCAACACCGATTTACGATAAAAACCCTCCAGAAAGTAGGCATAGAGGGAACTTACCTCAACATAATAAAGGCAACATATGACAAACCCACAGCCAATATCGTTCTCAATGGTCAAAAACTGAAGCCATTCACTCTAAGATCAGGAACAAGACAAGGTTGTCCACTCTTGCCACTATTATTCAACAGAGTTTTGGAAGTTTTAGTCACAGCAATCAGAAAAGGAAAAGAAATAAAAGGAATCCAAATCGGAAAAGAAGAAGTAAAACTGTCACTGTTTGCAAAGGACATGATACTATATGTAGAGAATACTAAAGATGCTACCAGAAAACTACTAGAGCTAATCAATGAACTTGGTAGAGTAGCAGGATACACAATTAATGCACAGAAATCTCTTGCATTCCTATAAACTAATGATGAAAAATCTGAAAGAGAAATTAAGGAAACACTCCCATTTACATTGCAACATAAAGAATAAAATACCTAGGAGTAAACCTACCAAAGGAGACAAAAGATCTGTAGGCAGAAAACTATG
Organism: Delphinapterus leucas; assembly: GCF_059928025.1. Classification (NCBI taxonomy): domain Eukaryota; kingdom Metazoa; phylum Chordata; class Mammalia; order Artiodactyla; family Monodontidae; genus Delphinapterus; species Delphinapterus leucas. The sequence goes on along the minus strand of NC_143141.1, from coordinate 74,620,070 downwards.
ACACTGATGAAAGAAATTAAAGATGATACAAACAGATGGAGAGATAAACCATGTTCTTGGATTAGAAGAGTTAACACTGTGAAAATGCGTATACTTTCCAAAGCAATCTACAGATTCAGTGCAATCCCTATCAAACTACCAATGGCATTTTTCACAGAACCAGAACAAAAAATTTCACAATTTGTATGGAAATACAAAAGACCCCAAATAGCCAAAGCAATCTGGAGAAAGATAAACAGAGCTGGAGGAATCAGGCTCCCAGACCTCAGACTATACTACAAAGCTACAGTAATCAAGACAGTATGGTACTGGGACAAAAACAGAAATATAGATCAATGAACAGGATAGAAAGCCCAGAGATAATCCCACGCATATGTGGTCACCTTATTTTTGATAAAGGAGGCAAGAATATACCATGGAGAAAAGACAGCCTCTTCAGTAAGTCGTGCTGGGAAAACTGGACAGCTACATGTAAAAGAATGAAATTAGAACACTCCCTAACACCATACACAAAAATAAACTCAAAATGATTAAAGACCTAAATGTAAGGCTAGACACTATCAAACTCTTTGAGGAAAACATAGGCAGAACACTCTATGACATAAATCACAGCAAGATCCTTTTTGACCCACCTCCTAGAGGAATGGAAATAAAAACAAAAATAAACAAATGGGACCTAAGGAAACTTCAAAGCTTTTGCACAGCAAAGGAAACCATAAACAAGACCAAAAGACAACCCTCAGAATGGGAGAAAATATTTGCAAACGAAGGCAACTAACAAAGGATTCATCTCCAAAATTTACAATCAGCTCATGCAGCTCAATATCAAAAAAACAGACAACCCAATCCAAAAACAGGCAATAAACCTAAATAGACATTTCTCCAAAGAAGATATACAGATTGCCAGCAAACACATGAAATGATGCTCAACATCACTAATCATTAGAGAATGGAAATCAAAACTACAATGAGGTAACACCTCACACCAGTCAGAATGGCCATCATCAAAATATCTACAAACAATAAATGCTGGAGAGGGTGTGGAGAATAGGGAACCCTCTTGCACTGTTGGTGGGAATGTAAATTGATACAGCCACTATGGGGAACAGTATGGAGCTTCCTCAAAAAACTAAAAATAGAACTACCATACGACCCAGCAATCCCACTACTGGGCATATACCCTGAGAAAACCATAATTCAAAAAGAGTCATGTACCACAATGTTCACTGCAGCTCTATTTACAATAGCCAGAACATGGAAGCAACCTAAGTGTCCGTCAACAGATGAATGGATAAAGAAGATGTGGCACATATATACAATGGAATATTACTCAGCCATAAAAACAAACAAAATTGAGTTATTTGTAGTGAGGTGGATGGACCTAGTCTGTCATACAGAGTGAAGTAAGTCAGAAAGAGAAAAACTAATACCTTATGCTAACACATATACATGGAAACTAAAAAAAAAAAAAGTGGTTCTGATGAACCTAGGGGCAGGACAGGAATAAAGACTCAGACATAGAGAATGGACTTGAGGATATGGGGAGGGGGAAGGGTAAGCTGGGACGAAGTGAGAGAGTAGCATTGACAGATATACACTACCAAATGTAAAATAGATAGCCAGTGGGAAGCAGCCGCATAGCACAGGGAGATCAGCTCGGTGCTTTGTGACCGCCTTGATGGGTGGGATGGGGAGAGTGGGAGGGAGACGCAAGAGGGAGGAGATATGGGGATATATGTAAATGTATGGCTGATTCACTGTTATAAAGCAGAAACTAACACACCATTGTAGAGCAATTATACTCCAATAAAGGTGTTAAAAAATAATAATTAATTAATTAATTTTAAAAAAATCAACTCCAAACATGGACCTTATTTGAGTCTCAAATTAAACAACACAAAAATAAAAATTTGTAAGAGAATTAGTGAAATGGAAATTTTAACGTATTAATGAATATTTATATTAATTTTCAGGTGAGATAAGGGCATTATGGTAATTTTTTAAGGCATCCCATCTTTTAGAGATATGTATGCGCTGGAATATTTACATATGAAATGGTAACGACATGTGAGATCTGCCTCGAAATAAGTCAAGAAAGTGGGGAGGAGGGAGGCGGAGAGCCTGGGGATATAGATGAAATAAGACTGGCCATGTACTGGTAATTATGGAAGCTGTGTTACGGGCACACTGTTACTATAATATTCTTTCTATGTTTGTATATGTTTGACATTTTTCTTTAAAAAACATTTTACGAAGAAGACATCTTAAGTAAAAAAAAAAATCAAGCTATAAATTGGGACAATATATGTGCAACACACATAATCAAGAAACGACTGTTATCTAAATTATAGGAAGAACTCTTACAAATCAATATAAAAAGAAAAAATAACACACTAGAATAATGGGCAAAAGACACAACGAGGCATTTCACAGAAGTAATAAATATGGCCAAGAAACATATGAACATGCTCAGTAATCAAGAAAATGCAAATCAAGATAACAATGAGATGTCATTTAGCAAAAACTAAGAAGTCCAAGAACTCTAAGGCTTACAGAATGTGAATCAAAAGGATCTCTTATGTATGGGTACAATTTGGAAAATTAATTTTATACTTTCTAAATAGCAGTTCAGAGTGAAGCTGAGCTTTCATATACCCCACAGCTCAGCAATTCTATTCCTCAGTTTAGAACCAAGAGAAACACTTGGACACAAATAAGAATATTCCAAGCAGAGTTGTTCCTTAGAGCAAAAATCTGGAAAACACCAGAATGGTATAGAAACACAACAGAATGTTATATAACAGTTAAAATAACTGAACTATAGATAAATGCAACATGAATGAATCTTTAAAATATGTTACTGGCTGAAAAAAATAAATCAGATAATAGTACATTAGTATGGCACTCTTTTTAAAATATTTAAAATTAAACAACACTTTCTTTATGTCCATACATGTGAACAAAAATGGTTTTTAAGACGCAAGGAAACGATAATACAAAATCAGAATAGGGTTCGCCTTAGTTAAGTGCAGTTCAGTGGGATGGGTTAGGAGATAAATGTAAATTATTGTCAATGTTCAAGTTCCTGGGTCAGATAGTGGGTTGGTGGATGTTTATTATTTCTAAGAATGTTTGAGGGAAAAAAGAGTATATAAAAAAAAATCACTTAGAAGCTATAGCAGTAATCCAGGCGAAAGATGATGCTGGTGGTCTGGGATGGTAGCAGCGGGGATGGAGAGAAGTACATAGACCTGAAGGATATTCAAGAGGTAGAAATGAAAGAACTTGGTAACCGACTGGATGTGGGAGCTGACAGAGAAGGAAGAGTTATAATGACTCTCAGGTTTAAGGAACTGGATGGGGAGTAGGACTATTTAACAAGAAAGGGAACCACAAGTTTATAATGCACTTCAAGGAGTTCAGTAGTGAACACTGTGGTCATCACCTTCATATCTAGTCCAGCCATCCCCATGAGGAGGCAACACAGGGTGAGGGCGAGAATTTAACTATCCTCTGCCCCAAAGGCACAAATCCTTTGTTTCAGCTAAAAAGCCTACCACTTACACATACATGGCCCAAACGCACATACCCGGTGGAGGCTCAGGTACTTTTGTTCAGTGTTGAAAGAAAACCGGCTCTCTCCCCCACCTAGACTTGACAGGAAGCATTTAGTAGCTGTAGCAGGCATTTTTTGAAGTCAGCATAAGGATGAAGCTAATAGAAAAGAAGGTCAAAGCCAAGACCACTATAAAGACACGCAGGGATTTCCCTGGTGGCCCAGTGGCTAAGACTCCACGCTTCCAATGCAGTGGGCCCAGGTTCGATCCCTGGTCAGGGGACTAGATCCCACATGCCGCAACTAAGAGTTTGCATGCCACAACTTAAGATCTTGCATGCCGCAACTAAAAGATCCCCCATGCCACAACTAAAGACCCGGCGCAGCCAAATAAATAAATATTTTTAAAAAAAAGAAGAAATGCAGCCAGGGCCCTGATTCAACCACAGTCCTGTCTCTGGCTCCTCTGTTATGTGAGCCTATTGTTCCAGTTACTGTGAAAGCCCATCTGAGTAGGCTTTCTATTGCTTATAGTTGAAGATGTGGAACTAACACCGAGGTTGGAAACAGAAAGGAGTTTTATAAATCCCAAGCTCTAAATCACTAAATCAGCTCAACTGAAGAAGAGGAAGGAAGGTTTCCTATCCCTCACACTGGGAATTTGGATATCCTTGTTATCAAAAAGAAGAAAAAAATGTTGGTTAGAGCATCACCTGTTGTACCTTCGGACCAGACCATGTACCTATGGTACTGTAACTGTGGTACTGAGGACCTGAAACAGGAAAAAACTGAGGCTAACAGAATGTTTTGGCTATTCCTCATAGCTTAAAGTCTACACACAGATGTTTATAGTATCATTCTTCATACTTTTCAATGTTTTTAATTGTCCAGTGTGAAATATTTTAAATCTAAGTATTAAAAAAATTAATTCCTAAGAAAATACATGCTTAAGGGAGAAAGTCTTAGACCCTATTTGTTCCTGATGATTGTTTTAGGGTCTCACAATCTATTATAATAATCAGAAACAACCTGACCAAAAATTTGACTATGAATTTGGAGGTGAGGGAATTTAATAATTAAGTTAATTGCTGTATTCAAATTTTAACTTTGAGAAATTATGAAATACAAAAGCTTGAAAAGATCAGTTAAAATAATAGGAATTCTACATACCAAAGGGACTCTCCAGCCTAAATAACAAAGTGGCCAATCTATTAAAGAGACTACTACCTTTGGAAGTGTTTAACAACAAAATGCCCTGATTTTCAAAAATAAAATTCTGATAACCAGATCCTTTCTTTTTTCCAGTACATGAAAGCCAATTTCAAATTTCCGGAGAGCTAACTAAATAAGCTCTTATCATATGAAGAGTTCAAGGTCAGTAAAGATGTGATGATTTATTCTGATGCCCACGGTCAACATTTTAAACAGGATATGACTTGAGAATTACCAAACTCACCCCTGCCATACTATATTCTTTACTCTTAGCTCATTCATCTTTTTGCTTTCCTAGTTCTCTTCAGTGTGCCCTCCTGCTGATTTACTGTCTCTTTTTTCTTTTCCTTTGTCTCTTTCTGCCTGTGTCCAGCTTTCTCCCACTGTGTCCCAGGACACCTCTGTACCTTCTGCCCTTACCTTTGGTCTTCCCATTCTCCCTTTTGCTATCTCTTCACTCTCTCTTCTCCTCCCTTCTTTAGCTATAGTACTTATTTGATATAATTATGGAGTCAAAGTTCATAATCTCTGCTTTATCATTTTTAGCTCTAAGATGACTTTTATTTCTGACTTTAAAAAGTTTCTTAAATTGTGTTGTGTGGCCCTGAAGTGACTTACTCAGTGAGTCAGTGTCACAATAAGGTGCTGCTTACTCACCACAGAATAATGGTTTTTACTAAGGTTTTTAGATCAGAAGAGTCATTCCTTGGACAGTATAAACTTAACCTACCAGATTAACTGCTAAAAAAAAATGGCATTAGAATTCTGGGACATATGCTACATGCACACTCATGTTTTAAAAATTCAAATTTCTTTAAATAATTTTTTATTAAATGGATGGAATATCTAATTTGATAACATCTTATAAAAATGTGGGGGCTTCCCTGGTGGCGCAGTGGTTGAGAATCTGCCTGCCAATGCAGGGGACACGGGTTCGAGCCCTGGTCTGGGAAGATCCCACATGCCGCGGAGCAACTGGGCCCGTGAGCCACAACTACTGAGCCTGCGCGTCTGGAGCCTGTGCTCCGCAATGAGAGGCCGCGACAGTGAGAGGCCTGTGCACCGCGATGAAGAGTGGCCCCCGCTCGCCACAACTAGAGAAAGCCCTCACACAGAAACAAAGACCCAACACAGCCAAAAATAAATTAATTAATTAATTTCTTTTAAAAAGTGAATTTAGTGAGTGCCTATGTTGTGACTTGACCTTGACACTTGTATGGTTTTACCATTAATTCACAGAACCCTCAATATTATGAAGTATAACTAATAGCATTCTACAAATATATGAACTCATTTTCCTACAGAGAGAAAAATGAAGCAGAGAGAATTAACCCATCCAAATCACACTGCTGATAATACAGCAGGGATCAGACACCTGAACTCCTGGTTCCCGGAAAATAAATACTAACCTCTGTGCTTCCATCATTTATGATTTCTTTTTTATTTTTATCATACCAACTTAATTCTCCATAAATACAAATATAACAACTCATTTCTGTTTTAATTTGGAGGACATTTAGTTTTCTCCTATTGTTTTAAGGTTTAGAACACAATGTTCTACATTGAAAAGAATTAAAATAGAATCCTAAACATAAATAAAGAGAAAACAAGGTACTATAGTCCAAAGGCAATTGCTATTACATAGTAAAGAAAAGTTAGTTTAAAAGTCAAATAGGAAGCCTCATAATCAAATGTACCACTTGGCTATATTTCACTGGATAGAGAACAGCTATATTAAGGTACCGACAATTTTACCAAACAATTATGTCTCAAGTGTTGTGAATCTCCCTAATGTTACAGAGGTTAATATGTGACATGCCCCAAGACAGTAAGTCACTCTGGCATTTAATCAGTCTTTAGAAGGGACTTGTACTAATTCATTTCCCTTTTAACTGTGATTCTAAGTTGACAACCCTTGGCAAGGCAGTACAGAAGAAGGATGATTAGAAGAGAAACATTCTTAAAATGGATTAAGCAGGGCAGCTACTAGCCTGTCATATGCAGCAATCATAAAGTTGAGGAGGAGGCTGATGGACTGTTCCACACTGATTTGGTGAGTAGAAGGAAGGCGCTTGTTCAGCTGGTAGTAGATGGATGAGATGACGGTCTCGAGGCGAGACACACTGATCTCAGTGGTATGGTCCAGTGTATTAAGGCCATTGTCTCGGAAGGCTTCAATCATGTTCCAGATATCAACAAGATGGACTGGAACACAAAGAAAATAAACTCTGTGTTTATTTTGTCAACACAAACTTTGTGTTTATTTTGTAACTTTCTCAACAGTTCAAAAGTTTTCATTCAGCAGAAAGATATAAGAACTTTACATTTACTTATATTTAATAGAATAGTGAAGGGTGGCAGAATATGTCACCCCAAGATATGCCACTTTGGCATACGGAGTAGTTTGAGCTAAAGACGCCTGAAAAACAGCAGATGCCAAGAAGGACACTCTGACCTCCCCTTTTCTTCCCAAAAGCAGGAAGTAAAAGTCCCATGTGAAAAATGCCCTCCCTATTCCAAGAGGAAAGAAACATCCTCATCGCCAGAGACGGTGAATTGAGTCTGAGTGAAATCTGCAGACTTTGTTAAAATAGCTCTTATCTTTAGTCTCCTGACATATTTTAGTTATTTTTCCACAACTGCCACTCTTTGTTCAACTTAGTATATAAGCACTTAGGCCCACTCACTCCTTTGGGTTTTCATTTTCCTATGGGGGCTCCCATGTACATGTAAAAATCCATATGCTTTTCTCCTGTTACTCTGTCTTATGTCAATTTAATTCTCAGGCTCCGCTGGAGACCCTGAGAGAGTAGAGGTAAAGTTTTGCCTCCCCTTTGTAGCTTCAAAAATACACAATGAAAATGTAACAGAACCTCAAAGAGACAAATTCACAGGCTTTGTGGGAGATACTAAGACACCTCTCTTAGCAAGTGACAGAGCAAACATACAAAAAAAATAAGTACAGTCATAGACAAACTTACAACTAACAAGGCAGGCATAATGGACACTATATGAAGTCCTGCCCCCAGTGATTAGAAAATATGCTTTATTTTCAATAACACAAAGAACATGTAAAAAAACTGACCTTATCCTGAGTCATAAAACTAATCCCAATAAGTTTTAAAGGATTAAAATCATATAAGCCATGCTCTGTGATCAAAATGAAATTGTCAGAAATCATTATCAAAAAGAAAACTTTTAAAATAAACTTTAGAAATGAATAAACACACTACTTGGAAATTTCCTTAATCTGATTAAGTATATCTACAAAAAACTGCAGCAAATTACTTAATAGTAAAATGTTGAAAGCCATTCCTCTGATATTGGGAATAAGATAAGAAATGCCCACTGTCATCATTCCTAGCGTATTTCAAATCCTAACCTATATAAATATGCAGTAATTATCAGTACAAGTACTGGAAATAAAAGTAACTGTCATTATTCAGAAATGACAAAATTACACACATTGAAAATCATAAAGATTCTGCATGTATATCACTAAAATTAATATTTGAGTCTAGAATGACTGCTAGGTACAAATCAAGATATGAAAGTCACTGTATTTCTAAATATATACCAGGACTCAGGAATAAATCCAATAAAGGATGTGCAACATCTCTACCAAAAAATATATAAATTAGCAAAACTTAAAGACCTAAATAAATGGAGGGATATATCAGGTCCACAGAAATGAAATCTCAACACTGGAAATACATCAATTCTCCCCAACTTGATCTACAGATTCAGTGTAGTCCCAACAAAATCCCACAGGACTATACATTAAAAGGATGAATTTTATTATACGTAAATTATACTTTAAAAAAAAATGAAGGAAAGAAATCCCAGCACAAATCTTTGTTTTTGTTCATTTTTAGTAGAAATTAACAAGCAAATTCTAAAATTTGTGTGAAAATAAATGTAAAAAGGCCAAGAATGTCTCAGACAATCTTAAAAAGTAAAATAGAACAAAAGTACCCAGAACATACTATAAAGCTCTAACAGTGATTATTGGTATAAGGATAGACAAACAGACCAATGGAACACAAAAAGTCCAAAAGCAGATCCTCTCACATATGGACACAGCTATGAACATTCTTGTACATTTCTCCTAATGAATATGAGAAAAAGATTTTTTTAGTAATGAAGAAAAAGGATGGTCTTTTCAATAAATAGTGTAGGGTCAACTGAACATATATATGGAAAAAATGAAATCTGACTCCTACTTATAATCTGGAGTAAAAAAAATTTCAGGTGGACTGAAGAATCATATGTGACAAAATAAAACTGCTAGAACAATGCATTTTTTACTTTATATTACTAATGCCACTAGCCTGGCTCAGCCCACACATAGACTATTGTGTTCCAAGAATAATTATGGGAAGAAGTATAAAAATGGTAGTTCCTGTAGGACAGCGGTTTTCAAACTTTTTGACAACAACATGCAAATATATTTAAATCAACACACACACACGCCTCTAGATATATAAAAAACACGTTTCACAAAATACTTTACCACATAAGCTACGTTCTGACTTCTTTTTCTTTCTCTTTTTTTTTCTCCATTACATGCTTTAAATTCTGGCTACAGCTCACCAAAACAGTTTCAGGAACCATTAACAGGTCACAACCCATAATTTGAAAACAATGCTTTGGGAAACCAGAGAAGAAACATGACTTCAGTCTAGGATGGTATGGTAAACTCTTTGGAGAGAATTTTAAGCTAGGATTTTTGAGTAGGACTTAAAGTAGTGTAGAAGTATTTAAATATAAAGTGACTTGTCCAAGGTCACGGGTTTATAATAAATGACAAACAAAACCTGGAGTAAAACAGGTTTTCCCATTCTAAGGCTAATGTTCTTTCCATTACACAAAACAGTTTTTCATTAATACACACACACACACACACACACATACCTGAGAAAAGTACAATAATTCTAAGTTAGTTCATCTGCACACAAATTAAGAAAGATTTTATATGCATTTTACAAATATTTTAATTTACGTATTTTATAAGTAGCAATTGTGGAAGCAACTGCTTAGAGAAAAGGCTGATTTGTGTTATATTAAGTTTAAACAAGAAAGTTAATTTTTATTACGCCTTTATCAAATTATTAGTTTTTCTTTCTCTCCAGAAGCTGATAAACTGTATTAATTTTACATAAAACTCTGTATTAAAAACAGTGACAAGGAGAAATCAATTCTCCCATTCAAAGAATTAATTAATCTTGGGACTTCCCTGGTGACGCAGTGGTTAAGAATCCGCCTGCCAATGCAGGGGACACGGGTTCAAGCCCTGGTCCGGGAAGATCCCACATGCCGCGGAGCAACTAAGCCCATGCGCCACAACTACTAAGCCTGCATTCTAGAGTTTGCAAGCTACAACTACTGAGCCCGAATGCCACAACTAGTGAAGCCCGTGTGCCTAGAGTCCATGCTCCACAACAAGAGAGGCCACCGCCATGAGAAGCCCGCACACCGCAAGGAAGAGGAGTCCCCACTCACCGCAACTAGAGAAAGCCCGCGCACAGCAACAAAGACCCAACACAGCCATAAATAAATAAATAAATAAATAAATAAATAAATAAATCATTTTTTAAAAAAATAAAGAACTAATTAATCTCAAAACTAGTTACCTTACTGAGTTTCTTAAATATTTTGAGGGACACCCAGAATAAATTAACAAGCTCTTTCCATTACAAAGCTTATATTCTGATAAACACTTAAGACAAAATAATTCAATTAACATTACAATATGACTAAAACACATTAAAATCTTCTATATTATCAAGAGCTCTATCCAGCTATCATAGAAATGAGTAGAAATGACTTACGGTTGCATCGTTTTTGCACAAATCGCAATTTGCAAGCTGTTCTGTAAGTTGATAGTCGTATGACATCAAAATTCTGAGCACCTGAAAAGGGGCAAATAAAAAATCTTCAACTAGATTTACCATTTAATTTCCACATGCTGGGGAAGTGACTCTATTCCATTGTGTTGGCACAGTCTATACACAACATGTCAACAAGGCCCTCTTTGGATAAAACACAAAGTGGGGAAGAAGGGTTAAAAATGCTTTCTGCGTGCCCGCTCCATGCCAAGCACGATGTCAGCAGTTTTGCCTATATCATCCTATCTGCTAGCCTAAGAAAACTTTGAGGCGAGGACCACTCATGACTTGAGTGAATGAACTATGTATTCCGCAAAATGAAAAAAAGTGGTATAGTAGGGAAGACCCTAGCCCAGAGTCAGGAAAGCTAAATTCCAGCCCCAGTCTGACCACCAACCATAGGCCATGACCGTGGCCATGTTACATTCCTTCTTCTCAGCCTCACTGTCCTCATCTATAAAAGGGGGAACTGGACCAGCTGATCTCTAAGCTCCCCTTCCAGGTCTGTGGCAGCCTGTGTTTTTCAAAAAAGGGACACAACAGTACTTCCAGACCAGTATTTTTATGTGCCTCTAGTATGCTGCCCCTCCCCATCAAGAACTAAAGATTCTTTCCCTCCACTTGCACCTGAGGACACTGTGACTGCCTCAATGAATAGAATGTGGCAGAGGAACACTGCCTGACTTCTGAAGGTGGGCGATAAAATGTGGGACAGCTTGTCTGTGCTCTCACTCTCTCAGGATGCTTGCCCTAGGAACCTGGACACCATTGTTGTGAAGAAGCCCAAACTAGCTGATATGGAGAAACCACACAGAGACACCGATACCCAGAGAAACTGAGTCCATCAGCTGAAAGTCAATAGCAATTACCAAACATGTAAGTGAGCAAGGCAACAAATGATCCAGCCCTGAGTCTCTGAGTCTTCCAATGGACGCCTGAGACATCATGCAGGAAAGTCAAGACATAAGCACTGGACGCTGTTCTAATTTTAGACCCAAAAAAGGTATAAACAAAATAAATGACTGTTTGGGGATAGGTAATATATAGCCATAGTAACTAGAACAAAGCCTAAATTATATGAATCTATAAATCAAACTTTGTTTTCATTTCAAAATTTGCTGTAGGGCTTCCCCGGTGGCGCAGTGGTTGAGAGCCGATGCAGGGGACACGGGTTCGTGCCCTGGTCCGGGAAGATCTCACATGCCGCGGAGCAGCTGGGCCCGTGAGCCATGGCTGCTGAGCCTGCGCATCTGGAGCCTGTGCTCTGCAACGGGAGAGGCCACAACAGTGAGAGGCCCGCGTACCGAAAAAAAAAAAAAAAAATTGCTGCCTTGAATTGAATAAAAGGCCACTTTAGGGAACTCTGGCCTCCAGCGTGAGTTTTTTTATTTCACCTATGCTGCCTTTGTAAGATCTGGCAGCAACTTTTGATTCAAAAAAGGCAAAGTGAACCAGCACAAATTATCTTATACCAATATTTACAGTCATCTTTCATTTCTGCTCATAGAAAAAAAAAAAGGAAGGATTTTTCCAGGTTTTTGGTGAAAGTAATATTTATTGACCAAAAAGTGAAGCAAAGATTTCTCTTAATCTCACTTCAATCAACCCTTGCCTTGATGTCACAATTAAAATTATTTCCTCCATCACCTGGTTCTCACAAAATTTCTACCCTTCTATACATGCACGTTATAGTTCTATTTTCTTTTTTTAATATAACGGGTTTTTTGAAATATAATTCATCCATTAAAGTATTCAACTTAGTTGTGCAACCATCACCACAGTCAGTTTTTCATTATCTCCAAAAAGAAACCTCTTCCCCCATGAGTCACTTTGCCCATTTTTTAATTGAGTTGTCTTTCATTATTGAGTTATAAGTACTTTATATGTTGTAGATACAAGTCCCTTATGAAATATATGATTTGCAAATTTTTTTTTCCCATTCTCTGAGTAGTCATTTCACTTTCTTGGTCGTATCTAATGGGGCACAAAAGGTTTTAATTTTGATAAATCCAATATATCTGTCTGTTATTTTGTCACTTGTGCTTTTGGTGTCATACCTGAGAAGGCTTTGCCTAATCTAAGTTCATGAAGATTTATACCTATGTGTCCTTCTAAAAGTTTTACAGTTTTAGATCTTACATTTAGGGCTATATTTTTAGTTAATTTATTATGCGGTATGAGGCAGAGGTTCAAATTCATTCTTTTGCATATGGATACCCACTTGTCCCAGCACCATTTGTTCAAAATACTATTCTTTCTTCATTAAATGGTCTTGGTATCCTTGTGAAAAATCAAGTGACCACAGATGTATGGGTTTAATTTTTAACTTTCAATTCTATCCCACTGATTATATGTCTATTCTTATGCCAGTACCACACAATCTGGATCATTGTGGCTTTGTAGTTCTCAAATTCGGAAGTGTGAGTCTTCCAACTTTGTTCTCTTTTGAGACTGTTTTAGCTACTCTGGGTCGAATTTCCATATGAATTTTAGGATCAGCCCATCCATTTCTTCAAAAAAGCCAGTCTTTTTATGAGGACTGCAATGAGTTTGTGGATCAATTTAAGGAATAGTGACATCTTAATGATAAATCTTCTGATCCTTTAATACAGGATATCTTTCCATTTATTTAGTCTTCCTTAATTTCTTTCAACAGTGTTTTGTAGTTTTCAGAGTATAAGTTTTACACTTCTTTTGTTAAATTTATTCAGTCTGATTTTCTTTTACTCATTTAGTTTCTATATTACTATCTCAGCCTAAATATTTTAAATTGGAACCATTAAATATTAATTATTCAAAACCAAACCAATAATTTTAAGAAAGAATGCCAACACATGTCCAAGAACATTTAATAAATAACCCATCAGCAAATCACTGCAGGTAATTTTAATGTCTAAACATTTACTTCTATGAAATATTTTAATGAGAAACACTGATAAAACGAATGTTAACAGCTAGGAAAGGAAAGTTCCACCCCCATCTGATCAAACAGAAACATTACTAATCTGACTGATGAGACTTTTTGCAGGGTATTTATTAGGCAATGCTTGCTAGTGGAAAAGTAACTACAGAAAAAAGGTAGTGCACCTGGTATAACTCACTCTTTTCAGACTCCTTCTCCAGTGCAGAGTCAGATTTGTCACCACAAAAGATGAAATAGAGCAGATATCACACAAGTCCAAAGCTAACTACTTTAGGAAAATAGGAAACTCCAAATGCTTCAGACCAGTTTGCCAGAAATCTCTACACTGAAGTTTCAGGAACTAGTCAAGAATCAAGTATCACTCTGCTTCCCTTTGCCAGTCTGATCCTTGTGAAAATACATCACTCTAAATGTATTGAAGAAAATGTAGAGAGAGCAGAGGGATGTTACAGGATTCAGAAATTCTAAGAAGTCCTGGCCAGAGCATCATTTTTTAAAAATCTAATAGCAGTCCAAATCCAAACATAATTTCTAAAAGTTAAGATATAATTAATAACCTTAGAACTTTATTAAAATATTATTGTACCAATATTCAACCAAACTTCCCATATGTTTCCCTTCTTCTGAAGCAGCCATCTTCCCTAATTTATGTAAGGAGAATCCTCATACAGTGCCTAAGAATAGCCTTCATTTTTTTAATACTTCCCCTATATAAATGTCACAGTAATTTCCTGATCAGAAAATATGGTAGTTTGGCAAATACAAAATAGAAAAGCCCCCAGTGAAGAAACTGAAATGACTGGAATATCACTTTGGGAATTCTGAACTAGAAATGATTACTCTTCACTATCATTCATTTCAAGAATATTTCATTAAAAGAAATACAATAAAATGTCATTTTTATACTAATGTCAGACAATGTTTCAAGCCCACCCAGAAATTACAGAGGTTTTCCCTGGTGATGCAGGGGTTAAGAATCCACCCGCCAATGCAGGGGACACAGGTTCGAGCCCTGGTCTGGGAAGATCCCACATGCGGCGGAGCAACAAAGCCCACGTGCCACAACTACTGAAGCGCGCGCACCTAGAGCCCACGCTCCACAACAAGAGAAGCCACTGCAATCAGAAGCCCGTGCACCACAACAAAGAATAGCCCCTGCCTGCGGCAACTACAGAAAGCCTGCGTGCAACGAGGACCCAACGCAACCAGAAATTAATTAATTAATTAAATTTTAAAAAAGAAAAGAAATGATACAGAGAGCCCTAACTAAATATCCAGGCAGAACTCTGGCCCCAGTTAGAAAGCCCAGTGAAATTCGTGAACAGACAGGGAACCAATGGGACACTGGGTACCCAAGAGGTACAGGAGAAAGATAGGGAAAGGATAAGAAAGGATTAAGCCTTCTTTGCACTTTATGGCTCTCCTTATTCATGAGAATGGGATATGAATGTTCTATAGTATAACCAAATCCCAAGGAAAGCAAAGAGTCAAATGGAAGGGTTTTACTGTATCTGTTTGTATCAGAAGCTTATATCAAAACCTCCAGGGGAGGAAGCTGGAATCTTCATTCTTAACAAATGCCCCTAAAGAGTCTTATAATCAAGCTAGTTTTGGGAAACATAGGACTACCCAACTCAACTTAAAGGTCTAGCTCATGCACCTCTCACATTTTACCTCACACTCAACTCCAATCAGTCTGGACTACCTATAGTTACCCAAACATACCGGGTCCCGTCACCTCTGGGCCTTGGTAAGTGATAGTGCCCCAGCCCTTCCTTCACCACATTATTGGGCTGACTCAGCCAAGACATCACTTCCTCCCAGATTCCTTCCTGAACCCGCCTTGCTTCCCCCATCATGGCTCCTACTGCGCTATCATCCCTTGTTCCCACTTCCAGGAAAACAAAATCCGTGAAGGCAGAGACCATTTTACTGTTGTATTATTCATTACTGTATGTCCCAAAGTAGAACACAATAAAACTAGCACCTAAATATTTATTGAATGAATAAATAACTGAAAACTGGGAAGTTCTGGGTTGTCTGATATAAAAAAGGCTTTTTCTCAAAAACTTACAAAGTTATGTCAAAAGGATATACAGCTGCAGACACTAGCAAGGAAAGGCTCATGGAGGGAGATGATAAAAGTAGTGGGGAAGCCAGTTCCTTTTCCTGTGTAAACATGTTGATGCTTTTAACTTTCCTCAGGTAGGGCAGAACACTCCAAACTGTGTTCCAGGAAGCCACAGGATTTGATGGACGTGCTCAGCAGACTAATGACAGGGATAAGGAAGTAAATGTACTTTGCTGAAAATCGAATCTAACTGGGGAGATGAGGAGGAAGGAAGGAGAAAGGGGAGAAGATAGTATAAATCTAATAAACGTAAGTACAGTAACATGTCTGAATTGTCTAAAAACTTTCACAAGCACTTCTAATTAGGAAAAAAATTTTTTTTCAAAAAAAAATTAGTCTGAATAAGCAACAAATATGAACACGAATGACTTCCTCATTTTTTTCTTGGCAGTACACTTAAAAACCCTAGGGACCAAAGATGAAGCCAGAGGTCCCAGCAGAGAGGAAGATACAGATAAAACCAAGATCACTGAAGGGTGACTCTCTCAGCGGGTGAACTAGGAAAAAAAGTTTTAAAATCCCGCAAAAGGAAATGGCTGTGACACGTACCTGGCTCCACCAAGATCTGGATTTAAATTTTTGTAAATAATGGCAAACAAAGAAAGTGATAACCAAATAGGTTGGATAAAACAAAAATGGATTACACAAGATAAAAATAAAGTCTAATTTGTGGAGTTCAAAAGATAATACAAAAAAGAGCATATATTTAATAAAGGAGGTACTCTAACACATTCTAATATTCTTGTATCACTTTGAACAAAGTTATAAATATTGATATGATTTGGGCTTCATTTTTTTTTTACATCTTTATTGGAGTATAATTGCTTTACAATGGTGTGTTAGTTTCTGCTTTATAAAAAAGTGAATCAGTTATACATATACATATGTTCCCATATCTCTTCCCTCTTGCGTCTCCCTCCCTCCCACCCTCCCTATCCCACCCCTCTAGGTGGTCACAAAGCACCGAGCTGATCTCTCTGTGCTATGCGGCTGCTTCCCACTAGCTATCTATCTTACGTTTGGTAGTGTATATATGTCCATGCCACTCTCTCACTTTGTCACAGCTTACCCTTCCCCCTCCCCATATCCTCAAGTCCATTCTCTAGTAGGTCTGTGTCTTTATTCCTGTCTTACTCCTAGGTTCTTCATGACGTTTTCTTTTTCTTAAATTCCATATATATGTGTTAGCATACGGTATTTGTCTTTCTCTTTCTGACTTACTTCAATCTGTATGACAGACTCTAGGTCCATCCACCTCATTACAAATAGCTCAATTTCCTTTGTTTTTATGGCTGAGTAATATTCCATTGTATATATGTGCCACATCTTCTTTATCCATTCATCCGATGATGGACACTTACGTTGTTTCCATCTCCTGGTTATTGTAAATAGAGCTGCAATGAACATTTTGGTACATGACTCCTTTTTTTTTTTTTTTTTTGTAGTACACGGGCCTCTCACTGTTGTGGCCTCTCCCATTGCGGAGCATAGGCTCCGGACGCGCAGGTTCAGCGGTCATGGCTCACGGGCCCAGCCGCTCCATGGCATGTGTGATCTTCCCGGACCAGGGCACGAACCCGTGTCCCCCGCATCGGCAGGTGGACTCTCAACCACTGCGCCACCAGGGAAGCCCCATGACTCTTTTTGAATTATGGTTTTCTCAGGGTATATGCCCAGTAGTGGGATTGCTGGGTCATATGGTAGTTCTATTTGTAGTTTTTTAAGGAACCTCCATACTGTTCTCCACAGTGGCTGTACCAATTCACATTCCCACCAGCAGTGCAAGAGGGTTCCCTTTCCTCCACACCCTCTCCAGCATTTATTGTTTCTAGATTTTTTGATAATGGCCATTCTGACTGGTGTGAGATGATATCTCATTGTAGTTTTGATTTGCATTTCTCTAATGATTAATGATGTTGAGCATTCTTTCATGTGTTTGTTGGCAGTCTGTATATCTTCTTTGGACAAATGTCTATGTAGACCTTCTGCCCATTTTTGGATTGGGTTGTCTGTTTTTTTATTATTGAGCTGCATGTAAATTGTAAATTTTGGAGATTAATCCTTTGTCAGTTGCTTCATTTGCCAATATTTTCTCCCATTCTGAGGGTTGTCTTTTGGTCTTGTTTATGGTTTCCTTTGCTGTGCAAAAGCTTTGAAGTTTCATTAGGTCCCATTTGTTTATTTTTGTTTTTATTTCCATTTCTCTAGGAGGTGGGTCAAAAAGTATCTTGCTGTGATTTATGTCATAGAGTGTTCTACCTATGTTTTCCTCTAAGAGTTTGACAGCTTCTGGCCTTACATTTAATCCATTTGGGCTTCATTTTAATTGATGTTAAAATTTCTGAAGTAATCACAAAAAGAACAGAAAAAGAACATACCACTCACAAGTAAGTAGAGGGAAAAAGTAGAATGGAGGGAAGCTCAATTCATCTAATAGAAGTCAAGAAAGGAGGGAAAAAAAAAACAGAGAAAGGACAAAACTGAAGTACAAAATAAAATGGAAGAAAAATGAAACATATCAGTATTCATAAAAAAGGTTAAACAGGGCTTCCCTGGTGGCGCAGCGGTTGAGAGTCCGCCTGCCGATGCAGGGGACACGGGTTCGTGCCCCGGTCCGGGAAGATCCCACATGCCGCGGAGCAGCTGGGCCCGTGAGCCATGGCCGCTGAGCCTGTGTGTCCAGAGCCTGTGCTCTGCAATGGGAGAGGCCACAACAGTGAAAGGCCCGCGTACCAAAAAAAAAAAAGGTTAAACAAAATAAAGTCTTCAATGAAAAAGCCAAAATTGTCACAATGGTTGTTTTGGTTATTTTTTTAAAATAATCTAACTTATGCTATTTACAAGAGATACATATATAACATAAGGATACAGGGAAAAAAATTAAAGAATAAATGGATATATACTGAAAAATCTGCAAACAACAAATGCTGGAGAGGGTGTGGAGAAAAGGGAACACTCTTGCACTGTTGGTGGGAATGTAAATTGATACAGCCACTATGGAGAACAGTATGGAGGTTCCTTAAAAAAACTACAACTAGAACTACCATACAACCCAGCAATCCCACTACTGGTCATATAACCTGAGAAAACCATAATTCAAAAAGAGTCATGTACCACAATGTTCATTGCAGCTCTATTTACAATAGCCAGGACATGGAAGC
The DNA here is from genome assembly GCF_059928025.1 of Delphinapterus leucas. Taxonomy (NCBI): domain Eukaryota; kingdom Metazoa; phylum Chordata; class Mammalia; order Artiodactyla; family Monodontidae; genus Delphinapterus; species Delphinapterus leucas. The sequence goes on along the minus strand of NC_143141.1, from coordinate 74,601,199 downwards.
AACCTAAGTGTCCATCAACAGATGAACGGATAAAGAAGATGTGGCACATATATACAATGGAATATTACTCAGCCATAAAAACAAACGAAATTGAGTTATTTGTAGTGAGGTGGATGGACCTAGAGTCTGTCATACAGAGTGAAGTAAGTCAGAAAAAGAAAAACAAATACCGTATGCTAACACATATATATGGAATCTAAAAAAAAAAAATTGTTCTGAAGAACCTCGGGGCAGGACAGGAATAAAGGCTCAGACATAGAGAATGGACTTGAGGACAGGGGGAGGGGGAAGGGTAAGCAGGGACGAAGTGAGAGAGTGGCATGGACATATGTATACTACCAAATGTAAATTCGATAGCTAGTGGGAAGCAGCCGCATAGCACAGGGAGATCAGCTCAGTGCTCTGTGACCACCTAGAGGGATGGGATAGGGAGGGTGGGAGGGAGACGCAAGAGGGAAGAGATATGGGGATATACGTACACGTATAGGTGATTCACTTTGTTATACAGCAGAAACTAAGACACCATTGTAAAGCAATTATACTCCAATAAAGATGTTAACAGAATAAAAAATAAATTAAAAATAAAAAAGATATTTAGTGTACTAGGCATGCTAATCAAAAGAAAGCTGGTGGGCTTCCCTGGTGGCGCAGTGGTTGAGAGTCCGCCTGCCGATGCAGGGGACACGGGTTTGTGCCCCAGTCCGGGAAGATCCCACATGCCGCAGAACGGCTAGGCCCGTGAGCCATGGCCGCTGAGCCTGCGCGTCCGGAGCCTGTGCTCCGCAACGGGAGAGGCCACAACAGTGAGAGGCCCGTGTACTGCAAAAAAAAAAAAAAAAAAGCTGGTATAGATATATTAATATACAACAAAACAAACTTTGAAGCAAAAAAGCATTACTAGAAAAAAAAAGTTTACCTATATAATAATAAAAGATTCAATTTCCCAGGTAGACAGAACATTTTAATATATATGCATCTAAATACAAAAGCTTCAAAACACAGAACTACAGGGGGGAAATTTTAAATCCATGATCAAAGCAGAGATTTTTAACATCTTCCAGTAATTAAGATCAAGCAGTCAAATCAGAAAAGACAAAAAGATTTTAGTAAAACATAATGAGCTTGATCTAGATAACACAGAAATCATACACATGATTTTCAAGCACTCATGGAATATTTAGAAAAACATATAAATATCAACAAATACAAAGATTCTAGAACATCCCTCACTCCCTGACCCATAATCCCATTAAGCTAAATATCTTTATTATTAAAACAGACATTCATTTACGAATTTAAAAGGATACTTCTCATTAATCTACAACAGAAATTAGAAAACACAGAGATCTGATAATGAAAATAGTATATATCAGAACACATGTAATACAAAAATAGAAAATCACAGAAAAGTATATTCTTCAATGCTTACATAAGAAAGAAAAAAGTCTGAAAATAAATGGCCTACATTAGAAAAAGAAAAATACAACTGCCTAAAGTAGAAAGAAGAAAATAATAAACCACGTAATAGCATGAAATAATGACATAGAAAACAAAGATACATAGAGAGGACCAATAAAGCCAAAGTTCCTTGAGAAGACCAATAAAAGTGACAAAATTCTGGAAAAGGAAAAATTCTGGAATCTCTGAGCATGGAGGCCTGGCATCAAGTATTTTGTAGACTCATCTAGAAAGTTTTTACTTTAGCACGAGAGTCGAGAGATTATCACCCTTCCTTTTTCTTAGTAATGTTACATCATGTAAAAATCGTAAACTATCAAATTATTTGTACGTAATTTATTCTACTCCTCCTTTAATAAATACTTATTGAATTGCTGGGGCTACCATGATAAATACATGTGATTCTTACTTTCATGGTGCTTAGAGTCCAGAAGATAAAATATTAAGCAAAGAAAGAACAAACTGATTTCATCACTGTTCAAAATAGGAAATTAAAACATACTGTCTAAAAATAGAAAGGCTTAAGAATACTACTGAAAGGCACAACAATAAAGGTAACACAAGATAAAAAACACAAGCTATCTAAACTATTAAATTCCTATGACCGCTTTCATGCTACAACAGCAGAGTTGAGTAGCTATGACAGAGAACTCATCACATGGCCTGCAAATCCTAAAATATTTACTTTCTGGCTCTTTAAGAAAAAGACTGCTGGCCCCAGAACTATGTATGTTAAGGAGAAATATATTATATGTCACTGTATCATCTCAAGAGAAGCAGAAAACAACTGATAAAATTCTATACTCATTCGTGATTTAAAGAAAATAACAGTAATAACTCTTGGTAAATTAGGACAGAAAAGTAGATCTTTCACCTGATGAAGGGTACAAAACCTACAACAAATATCATTTTATTTATTTTTTATTTTTGCGGTATGCGGGCCTCTCACTGTTGTGGCCTCTCCCGTAGTGGAGCACAGCCTCCGGATGCGCAGGCTCAGCGGCCATGGCTCACAGGCCCAGCCGCTCCGCGGCATGTGGGATCTTCCCGGACCGGGGCACGAACCCGTGTCCCCCGCATGGCAGGCGGACTCTCAACCACTGCGTCACCAGGGAAGCCCAACAAATATCATTTTAATAGTGAAATATTACATCCATTCCCATTCAAGTCAAAAACAAGACAAGAATGCCTGCTATCTTCCCAACTCTTAAATACAATATCTGAGGTCCTAACCAGTACAGTAGGTCATGAAAAAGAGGTATAAGGATTGCAAAAATAAGAGTCAAAATGGCCTTTCTTTAAAAATAATGCAGTTCCATAGAATGTACACCACCAAGAATGAACCCTAATGTAAACCATAGACTTTGAGTGATTATGATGTGTCAATGTAGGTCCATCAGTTGTAATGGACGTGCCACTCTGGTGTGGGTGCTAATAGTGGGGGAGACCATGCATGTGCCAGGGCAGGGGGTATATATGAGATAGCTCTGTTCCTTCCTCTTTCATTTGGCTATGAACCTAAAACTGCTCTAAAAAAATAAAGTCTTTTTAAAAAATGATGCACATGTAGTTACCTACCTAAGCAGAAGTATAAACTAACCATTAAGACTAATGAAAGAGTGGAGAAAGATCATTGGATTCAAAACTGACATACTAAAATCAACCCAATACCTAGATGATAGGGCCAAGTCATAAGGCTGGCAAATGGTGATTTCTGCATCCTCAGAAAGTAATTATAACGCAGATTTGGGGTGATGTTGGAAATGAGAGTGGGGCTTCCCACAGAAGATACCATTGCCACCAATGCAATACCTCCTGTGAAGAAACAGAGGAGGCTCAAGAAGCCATACCCACCAAACATCTCCCAGGCTGTTCATATCCTTGAGTTTGTTACAGAGAATGGTAATTTATATGAAGTTAGTGTGTCAGTGATAACATTCACTAAGTAGTAAACCCAATTCTTTGCAGAATACCCAATTTCTACTTCAAATATCTACCCCAGTCATGCTCTCTCACATGCCCATGTGAGTGCACCCCAGGTAATTCTTAGTATGAGGAATTATTATTTATTTGGTTTCCATTTTTGTCGGTTTCCCTTTTAAAATGTAAGTGGCATGAGTGAAGTCAGGGACTGTTTTGTTCTCCCCTATAACCCTAGCACCTAGAATGGTGCCCGGAATGTAACAGATTCTCAGTAAATGTGTTAAAAATTAAATGAAAAGATGGTCCTTTTGCTGAGTCTGGAAGGGTAGGCAGGAACAACAAGCCAGATGAAGGTGAAGGCAACCCCATAAGCAACAGCACAGGGATATGGAAAACACGATCTATCTTGGGGAAAGCCAGTTCAGAACTGCTGGGAAATGACACACAAGGCATGTGATGGAAACTGGGAACCAAGAAAAAGAGTCCAGAAGGGCCTCATCTGGCACACTGCAGAGCTTGGGCTTTCTCAGGACTGTGATGACGAGCCCTGAAGGGATTTAAGAAGGAAGTAACCTAGAATAAATCTGGGTTCAATCTGGCAGCATCAGAGATCACCGATTTGAGAGTGTCAAGACTGAAGGAAAGGATCAGAAACCGACTGTTTTAGTTTAGAAAAGTAACAAGGATACAAATATTAATAATAAACACAGCTTAATGCCACTGAACTGCATATTTATAAATGGTTAAAATAAATATGATTTATGTATATTTTACCACAATAAAAAAAAAGAGGAATTAAAAAAAAACACAGCTAGCCACATTAAATAACTACTTATCTGGGAAAGGAATGTGCTAAGTGCTTTAGTCACATTACCTCATTTAATCTTCATGATAGTTCTATGAAGTAGGTACAATTCCCATTTTATGGATGAAGAAACTGTAGCACAGAGAGAGAAAGTAACTTGCCCAAGGTTATACAGCCAGGAAGTGAGGGAGCCTAGATCCAAACCCAGGCAATCTGACTGCAGAGCCTGGATTCAACACCATCATGGTATGAGGAACAGACAGATTCAAGACTCACTTTTGAGGGAACACCCAGCTGCACTGTGCCATTTCCTTGGAGGTGAAAGGTGAGGTGGAGAGAAGTGACTCCAAGCCGTCTGGCTTAGATGACTAGCAGTTAAGGACTCAGAGCTACAAAAGTCCTTAAAGGTCACCCAGACCGACTGCCTAACCAATGCCAAAAATTTCTTTTCCTCCTTTAACGAACAGTTATCTAGGCTCTGCTTGGCAGGACAACGTAGGTCTGAGTTGAGTCAAACTCTGCCTCCCATTACTAAGACTCTGAAGACTTAAAATAGCTTGATAGTTGGAAGGGTCTTCTGAGACTTGATCTGCTGATTTTCACTCTGTGGTAGGTAGAATTCTAGAATTCTGCAACTACCTCAGGGGCCGTCTCAAGCTGACTCCTACTTCCCCCACCCCCCCACCCCACCCCCACCACCCCCACCCCCTGCTTCAGCCAAGCAGAATGAATTTTATGACACTCATGTTGAAGGTCCTTGTAAGGAGCACAGTGCTTTTAAAAGGTTTCACAATCATTGGTACAAACTAATAACCTTATTTCCTGGCTAAGGAATTTGAGGTCCACCAAGTGTGAACGCACTGGTCAAGGTCACACAGACAAGCAATCGCAAAACAAAACAATCCTTCAAATACTGGGAACTGCCCTACTCTTCCTGGCCATCTTTTTCTTTGTTTGAGTTTCATATAAGAAACATATAAGAATATAGGAATATACGAGAATAAATAAGAATACATCAATTTAAGAATTTTTTAACAGAAGATTTCAAAGGGTATATAGTAAAGTAATACACCAAAGTACACATTCCTGCTTTTACTTTTTCCTACAGCTCTAAGTGTTTCCTAACACTTAGTCCTCGCTACCTTAGAATCTTTAACTAGTGTAAGGTAATTTACACAATATAATGTATTAATTACTTATCACCACCTGCAATCTCATGGTAACAGTGGAGTTACAGCAAGAAGTCTAAATTGACTGGCATGCCTTAAACTCACAGATATTTTAGGTAACATTTCTGCCTTTTTATTTATGACCTTGAAGAAAGCAATTCAAGTCAATTCAATTAAAATATATGCTCTGGCTTGGTGTCCTCCAACTGCACGATTCTTTAACTCCCATTCTTCCCTTTCTAAAGCTTGTAACATAAAATTTATGATTAATTCTATGACTTGATCGGGGAAAAAAAAAAAAACATTCCCACACATACAAACAGGATTCCAGAAGCACTCAGGACTCACGCATTTCTATGAACAGCTGCCTCTTCTCTGCCATGGTCTTCCGCTTGTTCCCACTTTCCTCAATCATCCTAGAGACAAAGAAGGATACAATAAACCAATGTGTAATTTGACAATTCCACCAAGTGCTTATCAGTCTGTTGTGAAGAGGTACAAGAAACCAAGCTGTGTATGCATACATTAAAAGGATATCAGTAAAAGTAAAGTAGAAGCCCGATACAGAAAAAAACAAACTGCTGTTCCTTTATTTGATAGCTTCTAAAATATTATAAAGTCAATACTTAAATGAGCTCATACACTTGCTCCCTGTGCTGAAAATATGGGGCCATGTCTTATTTCTAACTTTATTTTCTCTGCAGAGTCCTGGATTAGTTGAGACATTTTCCCCATATTCCAACTGCTTTACATAGATAAACATGTTACTAAAGATAATTTAGATAATAATTATAATGAAAGGCTATAATAAAGAACATCAGGATAATTAGCTTATACATAAAAGGTATAAATAGAATCTTTTATTTTTATATTAAAAAGTATTAAACAAAAAAGGTATTCATCCACAAACTCAAAGAACTCCTAAATGTAAGTTTTTACTCACATGACTTTGGCTATGCCAGTCACTTTGTTTAAGAAAAAACTCTTTCCATGCATTATCTCATTTAATCCTCCCAATAACTCTGGGTGCTGGCATTATTATTATCCCCATTTTACAGATTAGGAAACAGATGCCTAGAAAAGAACACTAACTTGCTCAAGGACACACAACTCAGAAGCGGTAGAGTAAAATCCCAACCCTTTCATTAAACTTCTTTCATAATTTTTGCCTCTAGATGCATATTTTCAAATCTCTATGCTTAAAAAGCTAGAACACAATAGCCCATTGCATGGACCCTACTGATGCAAAATCTGTGACATCTCAGCCAAACTTCGCCTTACTCTATGAAGAAAAAAAATATCTAAACAAATAGCATAAGCTAAATATCCCTAAGAAGATTAAACTGCTGTAAATCATGGAGTGATTTATATAACACTGTCGAATACGTTAGAATCACGAATTAAATGGTAACTACACAAATTACGTATCTATTAAAGCAAAGTGCCTGCTGAAAGTTTAGTTATAAATATATCCTAAAGAAAATTTAAAATGTAAATATATTCCTTACCATTCTGCAATTAATATTTTGATCATTAAAACTATCCCTTTCCGAGCTTCCCTGGTGGCGCAGTGGTTGAGAGTCCGCCTGCCGATGCAGGGGACGTGGGTTCGTGCCCCAGTCTGGGAAGATCCCACATGCCGCGGAGCGGCTGGGCCCGTGAGCCATGGCCACTGAGCCTGCGCGTCCAGAGCCTGTGCTCCGCAACAGGAGGGGGCACAAAAGTGAGAGGCCTGTGTACCGCAAAAAAAAAAAAAAACTATCCCTTTCCTAGATCACTGAAATGTTACCAAATAGGCTTCAATGTACATGATGGTTACCTAACAATTTGCCCCCAAGAGGAAACAGTTTTAAACGGAAAGAAAGTAAGCCAAAGAAAAAGCAACCAGAAACAGCAAACATCTAATGAAATCTAGGTCCTAGAGAAAAAAACAAGAGTTGGTACCAGGAGCCTATAATTATAATGAAACGAAGATATTCAAAAGCCTCCTCCCTGTCCCCAAACTTGGTCTCCCACTGGGTAATACAAATTTTAAATGCTAAACACAGGTTAAAACAGAGAATCATAATGTCCTTTATAATATATATCATTTATTATATACTTCTTCTACTTTTGCTATTTCTTTAAATCACTTTTTCTCAAGGTAGAATTATGAATTCCTGGAGATCCCTAAGTTTTTCATTACAGTTTTCTAAATTTTGTCTTTATTTCCAGATTAATCTTTAAAAAAATTAATATAAACATATTTTAGATCATCTGGATGACCACGAAACTACAAGTACTGCCGATGCCACTTCAGAGCCCACATCTGCATGTGTGATTACTGTGGCATTGGAACCAAGAGAGCACGTAAAGCAGGCGTCAGCAAGCTAGAGAAACTATAGTACCTGGACCAGATCTGACCTGCCACCTGTTTTTGCAAATAAAGTTTTACTGGGACACAGCCAAACCTATTCATTTATGTATTGTCTAAGGATGCTCTCATGCTACAATGGCAGAGTCGAGTGTTTTCAACAGAGAGCATCTGGCATGCAACGTCTAAAATAATTACCATCTGGTCCTTTAAGTAAAAGCATGCCAACCCAACCTAAAGCAATAGTAATTAATATTGCATTACTACACGTCTGGCTTTCCCATGGTGCCTGATAAGAAATCCTTTATTAGCTACTTTCTTCTCTGTCTTACTTCTCCACTCTTCTACCAGTATTTCCTAGGATCTAAAAAAAAAAAAATTTTTTTTTTAATTTGCATTTGAGCCCTTATAGAGCACTTGCTTCTAGGGTAACCCAAAATAAGACAGATTTGATCCTGTAAAACAGACCTTCAAGGTGAATTCTGTAAGTGGATCACTCGCCAACAGATGACAAGGATCCCAGTGCTGGCAGTAAGTAGCTTGGTGAGAACCCCTGGTGTGCTGCTGCATGGATAGTACTAAGACTCATGAAGTGGTGGAGCTAGTAAGGGACACAGGTAGAAGAAGATAATTGGCTTCTACAATAGCTTTAGCATTTGAGAGAGACAGGAGGACTGGAAATTTTAAAGACAATTAAATGGTTGAGCTTTTGTTAAGTAGGACGGATGCACAGAAGAAAGAAAATGTCAAGGCTTAAATCAGCCAAGTACCAACTCAGAGCATGCTATGAGAGCCAGAGACCTCCATGGCAGCACTTTTTAAGGAACCCTCAGCTCCCACAACTTGAGAGCAGATTGTGCTAAAAATCAGGCTCAAATTCTGTTTATGAAAGTAGGCAGCTTAACAAAGAAGACTGAATTCATAGTCCAGCCAAGATTCCCCTGAACCCTATAGGCCTGAAGAAGTGGCTCTCTGCTCTTGCTACAAGGGCAGTCTCCTCTGCCTAAAGACTATGCAAAGTTCTCATCTGCGATGCATGCCTAGAAAGATGCTGACCCTCCTCAGGATCTGTTTCTACCTCCCTCACTGCTTCTACGCTAATAACTAGGGTCAAGTCTTACATCATCAGAAAGGGAAGGTACTGTCCCTGCTTTGGATGGAAAAGGGCTGATTCATCAAAACAGCTGCTGGACCTGACGATATGCACTAACAGGAACTGGAAGAACATACCTGGGAATGGACCTTGAGAGTGCTGAACTTGAGCCAAGTGTAAAGTAAGACAAAGTTTGTTGACATGGCGGTACTCAACCCATGACCCAGGATTTAATGTTCTGAAAAGGACACCTGGCGCCAGTCCTAATATGCCGCTAGACTGGCTCATTTAAGCTGGGCATGCGGGTTTTGGTGGCCTAGAGAAAATGAACTGGAGATGCTAGAACTGCAGAGCAAGTATTAAGGAAACAGTTAATAGGGTGTTCCCCTTCCCCATATCTCCTGGCCTTTACTGAATCCTTCTATACTGACTGAGAGCATCTGCATTTTGTTTGTTTGTTTGTCTGTTTAAACAGAGAAACGAGGCTTCCTCTGACCTCTGAAGTCCATTTTGTTCCTTGCATGTCAGGCCTGAAATGCTATAAATTTACCACTCCCTAGAAACAATCTCAACCAATGATTGATTTAGTTGGTATATACTCTACCTACCTTGCCCCCTAAAAGGGTATAAATCTGAGGACATGTTTTACACAGGCTCCTAGAGTTCCCCAGTGGGAATAAGCTTCTGTCACCCACAGTGGTAACTTGCTTGATAACAAAACCCTTATCTGCTAACTTCCCTTCCCCATCTCACCTCCCGGTCCCCTGCTGATGTTTGCAGGGATAACCTCCAAAACAAAATACTTGCACGCAAATCCTTGTCTAAGAGTCAGCTTCTGATAGAACTCAAACTAAAATATTAAGTCTTTTCATTTCAACCAAGCTTATAGTTCAGATTTCATAAAATCCAAATGTATGGGGTACACATAAATTAAGATTACTATAAATGATTTCCCCAGGCCTTAGCCTGACTCCATTCCAGTGCTCCATGGATACTCATACCTCCATCTTTGTAATTATGGTTTTAACAGTCCACACTCAACAAAGATCTAACCCTACTACCACACCTGATTACGTCCTTGTCTTCCTGATATAACTTTAAAGATCAACAGTTACATGAATGTAAACACATGTCTCTTCTTCCTTCCACTTGGACTCCTGGCACTTTGCCTTTTCTGAGCCTCATAATCTAGAAGTAACCAACACCTCCTTATCGTTCACTTCACATACTAACTCTGATTTCAAACACTGCCATTTCCTTCCTCATAATCACTCTCACATCCACCCTTTTTTCCCATTTCAACTGCCAAAAATCTTTGTCCACATGAATGTACAAATAAAATTCTCTGATGCCATGATCTCAGGACTCTGCAACCCCTTCTTCCTGTGGTTCATCCTGGGAAATCTACTAGGTACATTTATTCAAACGTGTTTGATCTTCACAGGATCCTGATCACCCTACTTAGGGGCTTCATTCCACCCAATTAAAAATAATCAGAACACAAAGTGAAATAAGTCAGACAGAGAAAAGACAAATACTATGTAATCTCACTCATATGTGGAATCTAATAATACCAAAAAAAGTCAAACTCATCATAGAAGCAGAGTAGATTGGCAGCTCCCAGGGGCTGGGGGGTGGGAGAAACGGGGAAATAGAAAGCATACAAACTTTCAGTTACAAGATGAATAAATCCTGGGGATCAAATGCACAGCATGGTGACTGTAGTTGATAATACTCTACTGAATATCTGAAATTTGCTAAGAGAGTAGATCTTAAGCCACCACTGCCACACACAAAAAAGAATGAGCTAATTAACTTAATTGCAGTAATCACTGCACAATGTATACATTTATCAAATTATGTTGTACACTTTAAACATATACAATTTTATTTGTCATTATAGCTCAAAAAAGGTGGGGGAAAACTTTAACAATATATTTGAACACCTTTCCATGTCACTGAATACTCTTCAAAACCACAATTTTGAATGACAGAATGGAATTTTATCACGATCATTCATCCAAGCCTTGACTGTTGACAATTATTTCCAACTATCTACTTCTGCGAACAATGCAACAGTTAACATCTTTAAAGTAAAATTAAAAAAACGAAGAAGAACCAGAGTACAGCTTTAGTCTACAAAATGAAAGAAGACGAGAGTCCTAGCTATGAGAATGTAAGCAAAGTTTCTTCCATCTGAAAGGAGCTGAAACTGTTAGGTTCCTAGAAAAGATTATTTAATGACCCAAGCCCAAGGCCAAACTGAAAAAATGCACGATTCATGAAAGGAAAAATTGATAAGCTGCATCTTATGAAAATTAACTGCTCTGCAAAAGATACTATGAACAGAATGAAAAGACAAGCCCCAGAGTGAAAGAAATATTTTCAAAACACATATCTGATGAAGAACTTGTATTCAAATTATGAAAAGAACTCTTAAAACTCAACAACAAGAAAAACAGCCCAATTTTAAAATGATCAGGGCTTCCCTGGTGGTGCAGTGGTTAAGAATCCGCCTGCCAATGCAGGGGACACAGATTTGAGCCCTGGTGCGGGAAGATCCCACATGCCGCGGAGCAACTAAGCCAGTGCTCTAGAGCCCTCAAGCCACAACTACTCAGCCCGAGTGCCACAACTACTGAAGCCCACGCACCTAGAGCCCGTGCTCCGCAACAAGAGAAGCCACCACAGTGAGAAGCCCGTGCACCGCAACGAGGAGTAGCCCCCGCTAGCCGCAACTAGAGAAAGCCCACGCGCAGCAACGAAGACCCAATGCAGCCAAAAAATAAATAAATAAATTTAATGATCAAAAGATCTGAACAGATACCTTACCAAAGAAATTATACGGATGGTAAGCATATGAAAAGAGGTTCAACTGCGTTTGTCATTAGGAAATTACAAAGTAAAACAACGAGATACCACTATACACCTATTAGAACGGCTAAAATCCAAAAAGCTGTCAATAGCAAATGATGACAAGAATGTAGAGCAACAGGAACTCTCATCCATTGCTAGTGGGAATGCACAGACAGCCTGGTTGGAAAACGGTTTTGCAGTCTCTTACAAAACTAATCATAGTCTTACCATGCAATTCAGTAATTGCACTAGGTATTTAACCAACTAAGTGGAAAATGTATATTCACACAAAACTTGCACCCAAATGTTTATACCAGCTTTATTCACAACTGCCAAATACTGAAAGCAACCAAGATGCCCTTCAATAGGTGAATAGATAAAGAAACTACTACTTTCATAAATGGAATATTATTCAGCAGTAATAAATAAGCTATCAAAAAAAATAATAAGCTATCAAGCCATGAAAAAACTTGAAGCTTAAATGCGTATTGCTCAGTGAAAAAAGCCAGTCTGAAAAGGCTACGTACTATATGATTCCAATTTTATGACCTTCTAGAAAATACAAAACAATACAAATGGTAAAATAATCAGTGGTTGCCAGAGATTTGGGAAGAAGGGAAGAGGAATGAATAGGTGAAGCACAGGGGAAGTTTTCGGGCGATAAAACTTCCGTATGATACTGTAATGGTGGACACTGACACTACACATTTGTGAAAACCAAAAGAAAATTACAACACACAGTGAACCTTAATGTATGTAAAAAAATTTTTTTTAATCCTTTAGGGGATCAAAGAACCCCAGAACGAAATGGAGAATATAACAAAACAATCTAACTGTATTACAAATGTATGAAACAGCCTCACTGAACAGGGTGGGGGGAAAGTATAGTAACCTAAGTAACTCTGGAAGTGAACAGAGTCTGTTAAAACTAAAGGCAAAATAAAATATATATAAGTACTGTACTCTGGTTTCCCACAGGTTATGGGTTAAGAATTCTAATACCGCTATGCATGTATGCATAACTGAACAATTAAGTAAACAGATGGCAGATGGTGAAGTGTGAGGTTACAGATAGGCAAGGTGAGAAGCTATAATGATCCAGGTGGTAATGGAATGGATTACAACTGGAGACATCAGTATACATTCATGGTGTACTCGATATAGATATATGGATAGGTACATATAAAAGCATTTGTAGGTATGTGTATATGCATTAGTATACACATATACATGTCCTTGCTCTGTCAACTGAGAGGGCCTAGAAACAAAAGTATCCCAAAGCACTCAGCACATTTAGTGGCCAAATTTTTGTTTATAATACCATTCTTCAATAAAAGGAACTAGGGCTCCTCCGAGAAATGCCTGAGGCAAGAAATATACACAATGAGCCTGGAGCATCTTGTAGTACAGAAAGTAAAGAAGTCCTGGGAGGAACAAAACCATATGATAGGGGTATATCAAAGGGGCACAGAGGCTAACTGAAAAAGCTCCCAATGGCCAAAGTTGGAAAAATTTCAGCAACAAAATAAAGTAGTATTAAATATCCTTAAGTTGATACTGATACATGAGAATGAAGAATCGACAAATATCCTGTACAGAAAAATTCCAAATAATTGACATGGAGACTCTGCCCTGAACAAGGTGGAGCATAACTCCTCCCTCCTTAAGTGTGAGCTGCACACAGTGACTTCCTTCCAAAGAGGTGAAGGGGGAGGGGCAAATAACTTGACAGTGGAGAAACCTGATGAACACTACCTCAGCTAGGTGATCAAGTACAACACCAACAGTGATAAATTATGCTGACAGTATGGACCCTTGACACGATGTGATGAAAATGGCATTTTAACTCTGTGGTCTTCCCCTCCAAAACCTATAAACCCAGTCTAATCATGAGGAAAACATCAGGCAAATCTCAATTGAGGGAAAATTTACAAAATACCTGACCAATACTCCTCAGAAGTGTCAAGTTTCATCAAAAACTTGACCAGAAAAAGCCAAGAAACCGACAAACCCAAGAGAAGTCTAAGGAGACAACAACTAAATGTAATGTGGTATCCTAGATGGGATTCTGGAACAGAAAAAGGCCATTAGGTAAACGCTAAGGAAATCTGAAGGAAGTATGGATTTTAGTTAATAATGATGTATCATCACTGGTTCATTAACTGCAAGAAATGAACCATACTAATGTAAGATGCTAATAACAGAGGGAACAGGGTGTAGGATACATATAGAAACTATTATTGTTCAATTTTTCAGTAAATCTAAAACTGTTCTAGAAAAGTAAACTTCATTTTTTTAAAGACAGTACAATTACATATTTCTTCTCCTTTATTCTCTTAACTGACTTAAAAACCAATTGCTTTTTAATACAATATAGATAAAACAATATCTATAAAATTGTATTGTCGGGCCTGTAACATACAGAATTCTTTAATAAGACATAATCTTAAATGTCTCTGTACCTAACCACAGTGCTTAAAAATAAGCAAAAATTGAAGAACTGAAAGGAGAAAGAGACAAATCCACTTATACTTGGATACTTCAACACTCTTCTATGATCAATACACATAGAAAGTCAAGATGAATATGGAAGGACTCAACTTCACCATCAGCCAACTAGATCTAATTGACATTTGTGGAACAACCCACCCAATAATGACAAAATACAAATTCTTTACAAGTGCACATAAAACATGCATCACCAAATTCAGAAAAGCAAAGTCCTCTGGAGATGGAAGTAGAATAATGTGACTGCAGAGGAATACCAACTCTATTAGCTATGATTTATTTATTAGGCTGGGTTCTGGGTACACTGTATTATTCTTTATGCTTTATATGCCCTATTTCATGATAAAATTTTAAGTCATTAGAGTATATTCTCTGGTAAACCTTTCCTTTAGTGGTCTGGAGGGTTAAAGAGGCAGGTCTCCATACATTTTATTATAAAAATGGACTACACCAAAAACCATAACCTCTGAACTTTTATCGAAATATACAGAAACACTCACAAACTCCATAACTTGGTATAATATTTATTATTTCAAAACCTCAGCAATGTCTTCTACGAGTATCCCAACAGTATTTGCTAACAAAGGATGGATTTTTAGTTTGTCACCAAACTAAAATTGTTATTTTTGTCTATGTATTATTTCAGCCAGTTTTACTAAAACAGGAAGAAGAAACGTTTATGGCTTTTTCTCTTTTACTCCTGAAGTAAGAAATCTCCAAAGAAATTTCCAAAAATATATCATTAAGTTAATAAAATTTTAAGACATTAATCAGGGACCTCTCTGGTAGTCCAGTGGTAAAGAATCTGCCTTCCAATGCAGGGGGCATGGGTTTGATCCCTGGTCGGGGAACAAAGATTCCACATGCCTTGGGGAAACTAAGCCCGCGCGCCTCACCTAGAGCCCAAGTGCCTCAAACTACAGAGCCCACACGCTCTGGAGCCCGCGTGCCACAACTAAAGAGAAATCCGCACGCCACAACGAAGAGCCCGCATGCCGCAACCAAGACCTGACGCAGGCAAAAAAAATAAAAGATATTAATTAGCACACAACTATAATCATCACTGAAAAAAGCTCAGTAAGTTTGTCTTCATATTTGGAATGCTTCATTTTAAAATATCTCAACTGACCATATTAGCCTCATAATATCATGAAGCAAATACCTTAAGGCACAATATACTCAATGGTATATATAAACCCATACATCAAATAGTATTTTTAACAATGTTAAGGTTTTTGGGGGGTTTTTTTTAGTGATTCCTTTTCAATCTGCTTAGACCATTATTGTTTTGTACTTTGCATGTGACTGAAAACAAGCTCATAATATAAATAGAAGTACCAGCTCCGTTTGTTTCCTGCTGTTCATGTGTCCTTGCATTAGCACTTCAGTCTTCAGTTGAATCTGAAACTTCAATCCGCAGATTCTTGGCAGGAATCTTTTTAAGCCCTTTGTCTATTCATTCAGCAAGCTTCATTTCATGCAAATCAGATAATATAATCTGAAAGATCCCTAAACCAGGTAGAGGTTAACTGTAATATGTCCAAATAGAATGTAAGCAAACAAATAAGGAGGCTCACACTGTCGGCCCCTCCAGGTTGTGGCGTGCCCATGATCCTCCCTTCAGGTTACCTCACTTTCCGTACCTGATGTATACCCTCAGACATACAGACGGAGTAAAGTGTCAAACTATGATTTAAATATTAGTAAAGTTAATTGCCCATTTTTTTCTTGTTATACCCTGCCTAGAAGATCATTTTGCACGCCTCCCACTTTGGAAACCATTACTCTTAAAAAAAACTAGAATGAAAAGGTGAGACTGTGCTAGGCTTGAGGAGCAAATAAGGAATGTGAATGGCAGAATCAGATGAGGAATTTAGAGCCTAAGTGGTTAGTTAACTTGGCCTAACATTCCAAAGCTAGTAATTCGTGGAGTAGGCAACCAATCTGACAATAAAGCCCATTCTCTTTCCACTGTGCCACATCATCCCCTCCAGGGCAAACACGACGACTCCAGGACTCAGGAAAGAATACAGGTCCCCAAGCCCTGGTGCTGCGCAGACCTTAGGTCACAGTTAAACAGGGTCAGGAGGCTAGTGCAGCAAAACGTCTGGACCCTCATTAGCCCTGTCAGGGAAGCAATGTGTTCCAGAGCTAGACTAAGTCTGCAGGCAGAAGTTAAGTAAATCCCACAGTAAAGACTAAGGGAAAGAAAGCAGGCTCTAGAAATGTTTCCAGAAAGTCTCTATACTACACCTAAGTGTTAAGTAACCCTCACTTCCCCTGAATCTTTCTGTTAATGTCTTAACTTCCAGCTCTCAGTTACTTCAAAGCATCTAGGTGTCAAAACTTCTTGTGTAAGTTCATTTTCTGCCAGCAAAACTCCTGTCAGTTTTTCTCTGGATGCTCCTTAAATGTAGAAGTCAGAGATCACTGTGCTTGTCACTAACATGTTCTTAACTGGAACTAATCAAACTCCCCTATAAGAGAACTAACTTCCTTGCTTATTTCAGGAAAATTCTCAACTATCCTTCCCCTAATACTTCTTTTCTTTTCTCTTCTCTTTCAGATTAAAAAAAAAAAAAAAAAAGCCAGGGAAAGTAAACATTGGTAAAGCCCTAGAGATTGGATTTTTTGGTTTGTTTGTTTGATTTTACAAATCTGAAAAAGTTCTCTACGTTCCAATAAAAAATATTCAGTGACTGCACTCCATTACTACAGAGCTCTGAATAGCAAATACCTCCCAGGGCTGTGGTAACTGGTGTTTTTGATTTTGACTGGCAGCTTGCAGGATCTTAGTTCCCCAACCAGGGATCAAACCCAGGCCCCCTGCAGTGGAAGCACATAGTTCTAACCAGGAATCCCCTGTGGTAACTGTTAAATAAATTATGTAAAGCATTTAGCACAATGCCTGGCACAAAACAAGAGCCTAATAAATGTTAGCTGCTATTATTATTATTATTATTATTGATATTATTATGTAACTACCCTCTTGAATGATGCCTAGACTAGAATTCTATTGGCAAGACTCTTTTTCCTTAATTTACAGTTTTTCTGATTTATTTAAAAGTATAAAAATATAGAGCTGGAAGAAGAGAAAATACTTTTTTATCAATCATTTACAACATTTTAAATCTGGAATAGAGGGACTTCCCTGGTGGTACAGTGGTTAAGAATCTGCCTGCCAATGCAGGGGACACGGGTTCGAGCCCTGGTCCGGGAGGATCCCACATGCTGCAGAGCAACTACGGCCATGTGCCGCAACTGCTGAGCCTGTGCTCTAGAGCCCACGAGCCACAAATACTGAGACCGTGTGCCACAACTACTGAAGCCCACGCGCCTAGAGCCCGTGCTCCGCAACAAGAGAAGCCACCGCAATGAGAAGCCCGCACACCGCAACGAAGAGTAGCCCCCACTCGCCGCAACTAGAGAAAGCCCGCGCACAGCAACAAAGACCCAACGCAGCCAAAAAAAAAAAAAAAAAGTCTGGAATAGAGAAAGGGTGTTAACAAAATTGAAAGGCGGTAGAAGAGCTAGAAACGCCGTGTGCCCAAGGAATCAGAAAATAGAATATAAGAAAATTGCGGCAGGGGAGTTCCCTGGTGGTCTAGTGGTTAGGACTCAGCACTTTCACTGCCATGGCCCAGGTTCAATCGCTGATCAGGGAACTGAGATCCTGCAAGTTACATGCCGCAACCCAAAGAAAAAAGGAAGGAAGGAAAGGAAGAAAACTGGGGGAAAGTAAGGCACAAAAAGGAGAAACAGACACCTCTAGTCTGCTAAAGACAAACCTCATAGTTTTTCCTAAAACCTGCCATGGGCTGCTTAGTTCATAAAGACGAAATTTTAGTTCTAAGCAAAGATACTAAACTACTTACCTAATAAGCAAATATTAAAACCATATGAACTGGGCTTCCCTGGTAGCTCTGTGGTTAAGAATCTGCCTGCCAATGCAGGGGACATGGGTTCGAACGCTGGTCCAGGAAGATCCCACATGCCGCAGAGCAACTAAGCCCATGCGCCACAACTACTGAGCCTGTGCTCTAGAGCCCATGAGCCACAACTACTGAACCCATGTGTCACAACTACTGAAGCCCACTTGCCTAGAGCCCATACTCCGCAACGAGAGAAGCCACCGCAATGAGAAGCCCGCGCACTGCAACGAAGAGTAGCCCCCGCTCGCTGCAACTGGGGAAATCCCACGCATGCACAGCAACGAAGATCCAATGCAGCCAAAAATAAGTAAAATAAATAAATTTATAAAAACATGAACAGTAAAGAAAAGGGTACATTCTTGAAATGACACAAAGCTTTAGTTTTCATAGTCATATTTCAGGAAAAAAGTATCCTTGTTAGTTATTTCTATAGTTATAGTTAAAAAAAAAAAACCCTAAAGCGTGTTTTAAAAAGATATATAAGAATTACTTTTTCAAATGACTTTGGAATTAGTGAAAAAAATAAGACCAATTAAATGTATTCCAACCTAAATCAAATTATTTGTATTTCTTTTTGAACACATACGCAGCATGCAGCCTTCATACCAAAATCCTGGATGTTAACAAAATCTCATTTCTAAGTTCTCATATCTTTAATTTCAGTTAACATGTTGGTAGTAATGATTAATTATGAGCTACAAAAACCACAGGCAAAGCAATGGAGAATCAGGATGTAAGGGCTTAGAAATACCCAGGTCTCATATTTTGCACATCCAAATAAATAAAATGTCTACTCTCAGGCTATAGTTGTACTTCACAATAAAGGCATGGAAATAGAAACCCAGAACCCCTAACCCCTGGTCCATTATACCACCTTTCTATATGTGAAGACACTAGGATAATTTTTCTGCCTGTGGTCTGTAGGTAAAATTTCATAAACAATAAATTAAAACCACAAATCCAAAACTTAAGTGCACCAAAAGATCCTATTTTTTTTTTAAGTTTTAAAAGAGAGGCCACAAACTGGAAGAAGAACTTTGAAGCCATCTATGTGAAATATTAGCATCGAAAATGTATTTTAAAATTATAAATCAATCTGAAAAAGACAACACAACAGAACAGGTAAATGATGAAAACCAGCAAATCACAGAAGAGGAAAACTTAAGAGCCAATAAAAACATGGAGCAATGTTCAAACTCATTAGTAATCAGAAAAACATGTAAGATTAATATAATAAGATTGCATGGTACATCCAGCAGATTTGCAAAAATTATAAAGCCTAAAACACCAACGGGTGACAAGGCAGGGAAGGAAGAGAAGCCACACATCGCTGGTGTGAATGTTAATTGGAAAACTACTTCAGTGTGGAATTTAGCAATACACACGGAAGTTGAAGATGTGCATGGCACACATACCAGTAGTTTACTCCTAGTACACACTCTAAAAAACATGCATGTGTACACAAAGAGACGTGACAAGAATAGCAGCATTATCTGTAGTAACAAATAAAATCAGAACACATTAATTGCCAATCCACAGGAAAACATAAAACTGTGATATAGCCCAATAACAGAATCCTATTCAGTGAAGAAAATAAATGCACTAGAGCTACATATATCCATATGGATAAGTCTCACAATACTGAGAGAAAAATAAAGTTATAAAAAGATATAATTAATACTGTTAATATAAAGGTTTTTTTTAATGCAAAACAATATACATTTTAGGGCTACTTACATATGTAATAAAAGTATGAAAATATGTACAAGAATGAAAAGTATCAAATGCAGAATAGTGGTTCCCTCAGAAGGGGAGGAGAATACAACTGGGAAGCAGTAGGGGTTCAACTTTAAAAGGAGCCTAGTGTCTTAAGTTAAGTGGTGTGTACACAGGTATTCACAATTTTTATTCTCTATACCTTTTTGAGGGCCAATATTTCACAATATTTAAAAAGTTAAAGGAAAATAAACTCAAGGTCCAAGCAACATAGTTTACTCTGGAGCCCACATGCTTAACCATGACACTATTTATTCTATTTTTGTTTGTGCAGTTAAAAAAGGTTTAGTCATTTTAAGAAACTGCTCAAGGACATGTAAAACGTCACACCGGTAAAAAGCAATGAAGTACCTGACTAAAGGAAAATTTTCACACAAATCATATTGGAGACACAAAGTGGTCATATCACCACACGCAGGAATCATGTGGGTAAGCCAAAAAAACAAAACCCAAGTTGAACTTGGTACATAAAAGCCTTGTTTAGAGAGAGCATATAGAAAGAATATGGGCTTTGAAGTTGGACCTGGTTCAAATATCACTCCTGTCACTGATTAGCTGTGTGGCCCTAAACAAGTTTTAACTTCTCTGAGCTCAATTTCCTCACCCAAACACTGGAGATACCATACCTAGCTTCCACAGTGGTAAAGATTACAGTGTAGCCATTATCTGTGAAAATCTCTTGAATACAGTAGCCTCACACTAAATAACAGTTGTTATTACTTGCAGAAGAAAGACTCTCTCTGGCAAGAGGAGACAGAGCAAGCAGAGATAAAAATTAAAAGGAGAGAGTAAAGAGTCTAGAAAAAGAAGCCAGGAAGAAGCTTGAATGGTTAGGGACTGAAAAAGTCCTTATAGAGTCCCTAAAGTTACTCCCGCCCCAAAAAACTTTTTTTTACTGTACACTATTTGATTACAGTGAGGCTTAGTTACAGGAATATTTGGTCCAAACCTAATTATTGCTGAAATGCCATAATATATAGCATATATATATAATATTATAATATATAATTCATACATAATATTGTTAATATACAAAAATTCAAGATCAAAATGTGTTTTCTTTAAAAGTTCATTTTTTGGTTGTTAAAAATGTATTAACAAGTAAATCAAATACAATATATCTGTTTCTCTCAGTTATCTGCAACTCAGAAAGGTCTGTCCTACTCTTAACATACTAAAGAGAAATCAATGATAATTTCAACAAATGCCAAAAAGCAATAAAATTCAACACCCAGTAAAAATATAAACCAAGAATAGAAGGAAACCTCCTTAAATTGACAAAAGACACCTACCAGAAACCTTTAGTAAGTATCATATCTAACAGTGAAACACTGGAAGCATTCCCATTCAGGAAAAAGATTAAAATGCCCATTATCATCACTGCTATTCAACTTTTGCACTGGAGGGTCTAGGCATTGCAATAACACAGAAAACAAGATAAGTGGTATCAAGTTTAGAAAGAAGCCTGGTCAATTAAGTCTTCTAGTCAAAGCAGCCCAGTAAGTAAACACTTCAATGCATCCCCTCTGCTCCAAATACACAGTAATAGATATGTTTAAATATATTTTTTAAGTTACTAAAAAGGCTCAAAAACAAGACAACCCTCCACGTGGATCAGAAACAGAACAGATACACAAAACTGTGAGCAGGACTGAAGCTACAGGCTTGCTGGACTCTGAGTCTAGAAGCAGGTGTATACTTCCTTCAGGGCAACAGTGACACAGAGTGAAAGAGGTGGAGAAACAGGAGACATCTGAGCCAGATTCACTGCTTAAAGCCAAGGATGAGGCTAGAGCTGAAGGGAAGTGAAAAAGTACTGCTGCCAGTCTCTGCCTAGAACTATGGTTTATGTGGTGCTCTGGGCTCTGAAAAGTGAGAAGATAAAAACACAGCCTCATGACCAGGAAATGAACCAAGACATTCACACACTCTGTGAGCAGATCTAAAATAGCCCCAATTACCTCAAAGAGCAGGACCCTGACCATTATCATATCTGATTTCTTGACTAGAGTCCAATCATTGGAAGCACCTGAAATATCACCACACAGAGAAGGGTGAGCACAGAAATAAGAGAAACAAAAGCAAAAGTACTCACCCTCAAATAAGTCTGTAAATCAAAACTTCAAAACATATAAAGAGGGCTTCCCTGGTGGCGCAGTGGTTGAGAGTCCGCCTGCCGATGTAGGGGTCATGGGTTCGTGCCCCGGTCTGGGAAGATCCCACATGCCGCGGAGCGGCTGGGCCCGTGAGCCATGGCCGCTGAGCCTGTGCGTCCGGAGCCTGTGCTCCGCAACGGGAGAGGCCACAACAGTGAGAGGCCCGCGTACCACAAAAAAAAAAAAAAAAAAAAACATATAAAGAAGTATAATGCTAAGAAAGACAGCCAACGAAAGCAACAATTAGAATATAAATTCATACCAGATGCGGTTTAATTTTACAGAACAGTCTGACAAAGATTTTTTTTTAAGTACATTTAGGGTGCTAGGATATACAATTTTAAAATTGTTGGGAATGCAAAATTGGACAGGCAGTTTCTTACAAAGCTAAAGATACCTTTACCATACGATCCAGCAATCACGCTCCTAGGTATTTACCCAAGAAAGCTGAAAACTTATGTCCACACAAAAACCTGCACATGAATATTTATAGAAGCTTACTCATAACTGCCAAAAACTAGAAGTAACCAAGATGTCCTTCAATAGATGAATGGATAAACAAACTGTGGTACTTTCATACGATGAAATATTATTCAGCAATAAAAAGAAATGAGCTATCAAGCCAAGAAAAGACAGAGGAAATGTAAAGGCATAATGCTAAGTGAAAGAGACCAGTCTGAAAGCCTAGAATACTGCATGATCCAAGCCATATGACACTCTGGAAAAGGCAAAACTATAGACACAAGTCTTCCCTGGTGGCACAGTGGTTAAGAACCCGCCTGCCAATGCAGGGGACACGGGTTTAAGCCCTGGTCCGGGAAGATCCCACATGCCGCGGAGCAACTAAGCCCATGCGCCACAACTACTGAGCCAGCGCTCTAGAGCCCGCGAGCCACAACTAGTGAGCCCACGTGCCACAACTACTGAAGTCCACGCGCCTAGAGCCCATGCTCTGCAACAAGAGAAGCCACCGCAATGAGAAGCCCGCGCACCACAACCAAGTGTAGCCCCCGCTTGCCGCAACTAGAGAAAAGCCCGCGCACAGCAACAAAGACCCAATGCAGCCAAAAATAAAATAAATAAATTTATTTTAAAAAACCAAAAACTATAGACACAGTAAAATGATCAGTTGTTATCAGGAGCTCAGCAGGAGGGAGGGGGGAATGAATGGGTGGAATACAGGGGATTTTAGAGCAATGAAATTATTCTGCATGATACTGCAATGACATTACATGAAATGTCATGTGATAACATTTTGCATTTGTCAAAACCCATAGAACTGTACAACACAAAGAGCAGAAGCCTAATATAAACCATGAACTTAAGTTAATAATAATGTATCAATATTTATTCATCAGTTGTAACAAATGTACCACACTAATGCAAGATGTTAATAATGGGAAAGTGCCCCTGAAGAAGAGGGGGTTTATAGGAACTCTCTGTACTATCCACCCATTTTGGTCATATTCAGTTATGTACATAATTTTTTTAATATCATGGACAGTTCCACTTCTGGGTGTATACACAAAAGAATTGAAAGCAGGGATTTGAACAGATATTTGCACACCCATGTTCATAGCGGCATTATTCACAATAGCCAAAAGACAGAAGCAACCCAAGTGTCCATTGATGGATGAATGAATAAGCAAACATAATGTATGCATACAACAGAATAGTATTCAGCCTTAAAAAATAAGGAAATCCTGGGAATTCTCTGGAGGTCCAGTGGTTAGGACCTGGCGTTTTCAATGCCGAGCGCCTGGGTTCAATCCCTAGTCAGGGAACTAAGATTCCACAAGCCTCGAGGCGGGGTCAAAAAAAAAAAAAAAAAAAAGGAAATCCTGACACATGTTACAATATAGATGAACTCTGAAGACATTATGCTAAATGAAATAAGCCAGACACAAAAGGACAAATACTGTATGATTCCACTTATAGAAGGTGCCAAGAGTAGTCAACTTCACAGAGACAGAAAGCAGAATGGTGGTTGCCAGGGGCTGGAGGGAGAAAAGAATGCGGAATCAGTGTTTAATGGATACAGAGTTTCAGTTGAGAAAGATAAAATGTTCTGGAAATGGATAGTGATGTTTATACAACAATGTAAATGTACTTAATGTCACAGAACTGTACAATTAAAAATGGTTAAAATAGTAAATTTTATGTTGTGTATATTTTGCCACAATAAAAAAAAATGAGGAAAAGTGCTGAAAAACTGGTTTTCCAAATTGAAAAAAATATATATCACTTCATTACACCATATAGAAATTCCACACAGAAAGCAAAACTTTTTTAATTTTAGAAGAAAATACAGATATATAGAATTCATACCCTGGGGTAGAGAAAATTTACTTAAACCAGACACAGAAACAAATTTTGTTAATTTAGTGTAAAATTTTCCATAAATATAACATTAAAATGTAAAACTTGTATACAACTAAAGACATTGTTAACAAAAGGAAAAGGCAAGCCTCAGACTGGCAGGATGCTTTGGCAACACATAAATCCAGCAATGAATTAGTGTCCAAAGTAACCTAACCGTCCCACAGTTAGTGGAGGATACATAAACAGTGATTTAAGTCTACAACTGAACACTACTCAGCTTTTAAAAATAAATGAACCAGATCCACAAGTGGCAACATGGTTAAACCTCCATCAATTAATTTAAAGCATGCACCCCTTTGACCCAGCAATTCTACTTTTCATTCACTGCAGCAATGGTGAAATGGCAAACAGCTTTAACGGCCATTAATGAGGAGAGGATTAAATAAACTACAGTACAATATATACTATGTATGGTATTGTGTAGTAGTCAAGAAGAACCAGGTAGATCTTTATGTTCCATCATGGAAAGATCTCAGACATTCTGTTAGGAAGAAGTTGCAGACCAATGTCTACAGTATCATGTCATTAATGTGGGCATCGGAGGAAACCCTACTTCTTCCCGTATCATCTATATATAGATGAAAATGCATAGAGAAAGGTCTGGAAGGATCACAACAAACTGATAACTGCCGTTTTGGTGGAGAAGGGAGTGGGTCAAGGAGCCTTGTATTCTGTCTGTAATGTTTGAGCATTTAATAAGACAGTGTGCATTCATGAGCCATTTGCAGAGCTGCAGTACACAGCCCCAGACTGCACAATACAACTCCAGGGGCTGCCATTCACAGGCACTCCGATGTGAATGGCATCCCCTAAAATTGGGCAGTATACTTCCTGCACTAGATGCCACAGCCCTCATACTTGTGTAACTAGAAATAAATAAAATGAGAGGTGATGAGAGTATTTACTGCAAACCAGCATGAGGGAGTTTCTACGGTGATGTAAATTTCTATATCTTGATTGAGATAGTGGTTACAAAGTACAGACAGTCCCCAACTTACAATGGTTTGACTTTAGATGGTGCGAAAGCAATACACATTCAGTAGAAACTGTACTTCAAATCTGAATTTTGATCCTTTCCCTGGCTAGCAATATGCAGTATGATACTCTCCCATGATGCTGGGCAGCGGCAATGAGCCACAGCTCCTGGTCAGCCACAAGAGTAAACAACCCAGATACTTACAACCATTCTGTTTTTCACTTTCAGTACGGTATTCAATAAATTACATGAGACATTCAACAGTTTATTATGAAATAGGCATTGTGTTAGATGGTTTTGCCCAACTGTAGGCTAATGTAAGTGTTCTGAGCATGTTTAAGGTAGGCTAGCCTAAGCTATGATGTTCGGTAGATTGGGTGTATTAAATGCATTTTCAACTTACCATACTTTCAGACATAACCCCACTAGACCAGCTCTGCACAGGACATCTGTGCAGACATCAGTAAAGCTGATTTTGAAATAAATGTAAATTAAATATATAAATAAATAAAATACAATATCACTGAGAAAACCTAGAACAAGGCATCCAAAATTACAGGACCTAGGCATCCCAAAATAAGAACTAGTAGACACCTGCTGGTTGCACTCTTAAGTACACAGTCATAAAACTAAAGAGAAATTAACTTAGTTCTTCAAGGCTTACTACACAATGCCAAATTTGAATTAATATTTTATTTTTATATAAGGAAACCTAGGTCCTGAGAGATTTATACTAAAGATATAAAACAAGTGGTAACTTGGCATTCTATTGGTTTTAAATCTGATTTCCTAACTAAGTAGAAATTTTGTCTCTCACACATAGTGGACACTCAAAAGCCTTGCCAACACTACCTTGACTACACAACCCCCTTCAAAAGTAATTCCACTTATGTACGATAAAAATTCTCAAAGAACTCATAAAAGGTCAAGTTTTAATTTGGCAGGCAAAGTAACCCAACAGGCACTGCAACCCAGGCAACTGAAACAGCAGCCTGGAGCTCGAGAGTCCAGAAATCCAACCAAGGCAGAAAAAAGGCAGAATCCCAGCCCTTACAGAAGAGCAGAGATACATCCTCTTATGACAGATCTAAGATAAAAGAACCAAGATAAAAATGAAAAAGTGTTTTCTAGACAAAAGTACTCTCCTTCCTCAAGTGATAGAAAAGGGCCAGAACGGGATGATTTGAAGCAAGGGCCCAAGGAGTAAGCTCCTGGCAGCCAACATGCAATAAAGATGTGAAAGTGGCAGCAAGACCACAAGATATGACAACTCCATCACTTTAGCCTTCACTTTAAATGCCCAGACCTAAGAACCTGGGTTACCTCACACGGCAAAAAAAAAAAAAAAGAGAGAGAGAACCGGAGGAACAAGGGAAGTCCATTCAGCCATCCCTAACACCAGATTTATCAATAGTGCTCTGTGTAAAACAGAGCAAAACCTTGCTTGGTTCATGCATTCAGGCAATACGTAGGTATTTAGTGCCTGCTGTGGGTCAGGCACTGTTCTTGTCACTGAGGATTTAGCAGTTAATAGTCATGGAGCTTCATTCTACTCGGGAAGAAAGGTAACTTCTTTTCTCTTTCCAATTTCCGTTTCCCTTCTCTCTCTTTAAATGTTACGCAGAAGTTCCTTCAAAACTCTCCCAAGTACCTCCCACAAGCTTCTTTGACCCTCCTGCTTTAATCCTCAAAGCAAGCAATTTTATGGCTCCAATTTCCCAATACTGGGGACAAGAGACCTAAAGTGGATAAGACAAAATTCAATGTTGCTTTGTACTTCATACGCATACCTTTACAACCGAATTGCCAGCACTTAAAGAGCAAATGATGGTTGTGTTTTACACAATTTTGTGGCCCCAGTGCTGACCACGGCTCTCTACCCAAGGTACCTAACCAATAAACGTTTGCTGAGGCTGCTGGAAGGTCTCCCTAATCCCAAGGCCTGGCACAGGAATTTAACAGCAAGCATTCGTTAGCTGCATCCTTCCTCCTCTCAGGACACTTTCCTTTAACGGGTGACCTCGGTGCACAGGTTCACTGATAGGTGCCTCGGGAAACAGTGTTTGGAGGTGATGTGAAATAAATTCCTTTCCCTCTGCCAGGGCCTGCCTGCCTCACCTGCCCTCTGCCAGGACCTGCCTCCTTCGCCCCCTTAAACACCTAAGGCAGAGCCTCCTCCCTGCGAGCCGGGCACGGGCAGCATCAGCCCTACGCCCGCACCCCGGCTCGGCGCCCTACGGCCAAAGCGCGCTCGGGACCCCGGAGCCTCCTCCGCGGCCCGGGGCTCAGAGCCCGGCGGCGGCGGCCCGGAGCTCCGCTCCATCCCCCGCGCTCGCCCCTCCAGGTCCGGGCGCGCGGCGCCGTCTCCCCTCACAGCGCGCGCTGTGCAGCGGCCCCGGCTCCCCGCGCGCCGTCTCCGCCGCTCCCGGCCCTGCACCCTCGCAGGCTCCCGAGGTAAGGGCGCTGCGCGGGCTCCTTCCCGCTTCTCGCGGGCGCGAGGCTCTGGCACCGCACTCCTCTCCCGCAGCCTGCGGCGGCCGCCACAAACCCCCGCAGTACTCACTTCCCGGCCGGAGCTGGGGGCGTCGAAAAGGTCTCCGGCGGCCGCAGCCTCCTCTGCCTCCTCCGGCCCGGCCTCCGAGGCTGAGGCGGTGGCGGCGCCCGCTCAGGCCCCGGAGCCGCCCCCGCGACGAACGTTCTCAGGAACCCGGCTCGCGCCGCTTCCCCGCCCGGCACGCGCAGCAAGCCCGCCCCCGGTGCGAGGGCGCGAGGGCGCGGGGGCGCGAGGGCGCAGGGCGGGGGCCGGGCACGCGCCGCCTGCGCGAGCGCGCGGCTGGGGGCGGAGCTTCCGCCGCGCCGAGGAGGGGGCGGGCCAGCGGGCAGAGTTCCCCTCGAGGCCCGCCCCCTGCGGCCGGGTTCCGGGCGGGCGGAGTAAACTTGCCCCCTGCGGGCTTTTCCCGTGAGCCAGCTGCGGGCGGCGGAGTTGCCTTCCAACTCCACAGGTATGTGCCCCGCCGGCTGGATGCTCGGCCCGACGTGACTACAAGGTAAAGAATGCAAAGAACCACCCCCATGAATCATTCATCCGCACCTCGAGCACGAGACCCTGCCCTGAGTGATTTTTCCGTGTTAATTCAGCTCAGCAACCGTTAACTGAGCACCGACTCCGTGCCTAGCGCTGTAGCACTGTACCAGGTGCTGTGTGGGTACACTGTCAAGGTCCCTGGTCTCCAAGAGCGCGTAACTTAGTGTAAAAGCGGCCGTGTAAACAAGCAGGTCTGGTGATCCGTGCAAAGCCAAGCCACGGTGAGATGCTGTGGGAGGGCAGAGGAGGAAGAGATTACTTCCGCTTGGAGAATGCAGAGGGATTCCTGGAAGAGGTGGCATTTGTGTTCAGCCTGCAAGGAAGAAAAAGAGAGAAATCCTAGGAGAAAAAAAGGGAGGGCGTCAAAAGCTAGGTAAACAGCTTGGGCAAAGGAACAGAGAGTGACCAAGGTTTACCATCTCAGCATCAGCTTGTTTGTTTCAATATCCGTTTTGCTAGAATCCTTTCCAAACTATGTGAAACAGGAGATATGCCAAATGAGGAACAGCAAAGCTTTTTTTTAACGGCTCAAAGGATCATTTTCTCAACTTTATTTAAGGCTCACGACAGCAGTGTCCTTTAAGGACTTTTGATACGTTAGTGAAGGATGTAAATCCCTAAGCTAAGAGAGCCCAGGCCCCTGTGCTTTGAGTCTGGTTTTTCACTGCTTTTTGGCACCTTATGGCAAGGCAGATCGTACCACCTTCTGCTGCTGTCTGTCTGCCTGCCTGTCTTTAGGACATCCTCTTCCTCCTCCTCTTATCTTCCTATTTTTAAGCCCCTGTGGTGAAGGAAATGCTGGTAACCAACTTTGTTAAGTGAGAGTAAACAGGTTACTGCAAAACACTGGCATCACCTATCACTTATGAATTTTGCGACTATTTTGCATGCTTAGAAGACTTTTTCACTTGTATGCAGGGTCTTAACTATGTTTTGAATATGTTAAGATACTCAGAATACACGTAAAAGACACGTTGTTTATTCACTTACTACTCATTGAGCACCAACTGTGTGGGAGGCATTGAAAGGGTAAAACACTGATCCTGCCCTCTGGAGAAAAGAGGTGTAAATGATGTAAAACAATATGTAAATATGGTTCGTTCTGTTTGCTCTACTGACTGAAACCAAAGTAATTTCAATATGTGGACTAGCCATTGTGGGAATTAACCACTTTAAATATATTCATGTTAGCATCTCTCCATCTCGGTTCTGTTTTTCATCACCTCACACATCCTCAGAAAACTTCTTTCAAACATATTGCAGTCATCACTCTCACTCCCAAAGTTACCAACTTCTTTTACCTACTTGTCCTTTTCCTTCACCATCTATTCATGTTCAAGCTTTTCCTGTCCTAAAGAAAAAGGAGGAAAACTCTGTCATTCTAGATCATGCTCCAGTTACTATTCCCTCCCTGTCTTTTAAGACAAAAGTCTTAAAATAGTTTACACTCATCTCTGCCAACTCAGCCCCCTCTCACTCCCCGACCCATAGCTGTGTAGCTTCTGTCCCCCCACATCGCTGCACTGCTCTCAGTCAGTAAGCGCTGGCTTCATCCTAAATGCCCCAGGCCATTTCTGAGTCCTCTATTACTAGAGCTCTTGGTGGCATTTGACGACACAGAGCTCTCTACTCTTTTTGACACCCCCTTGGCCTTCACAATGGGACTCCTCTCCTAACCCCTCTGACCACTCCTCCGTCTACAAGGTTCTGTTCTCAGCTTTCATCGCACCCCGTACATTCTCCCTGAGCCGTTGCATCCACCCTGTCTTCATCTGCCACATATATCGGCAACTTCCAAGTGCATTACCTAGCTCAGACCACTCATCTGAGTTCCATGTACACACAAGCCTACTAGACTTCTCCACCTGGATGTCCTAGAGACCCCTCAAGTTCTACTTGTCTAAAACTGTTGGACCCTTGGTTGCCCAGGACCTGGGAGTCATCCTTCATTCTTTACCCATGCCCACCCCCGCCACACCCAACAATCCCATTGATTCTCCTCAAACATAAGTCTACACTCTATCCCTCTTAGCTCCTCTTACCTAGGCTAATGCAACACCCTTTTATCTTGTCTCCCTCCTGTAGTCTTGTTCCTTCTGATCCATATTCCACACAGCATGTCAGAATTGCTTTTTTTAAATTTGCCGCTTGTGGTGTCACTGCTGGCACACAAGACCTTCCATCTGTCTAGCCCTTGTCCACTCCATCTCTTGTCTCTTCCTACACATCCCCCATCCAAACTCCTGAAATGTTCCTACTTTCCCTTGCCTCCATACCTTTGTGCTTGTTTCTCTCTCTCTTTGGACTGTCATTTGAATACAAGCAAAGAAGGTCCAACATATATGTAGCCAAAGTTCCACTTATGATGAAACTATAATCTAAGAAACTTTCTTGAAATAAGAAAATATAAACCTACAAAATGAAAGGACTCACATGTACTTGGGGAAATGACCACAGAATGATCAATTTTGAGAGCTAGCCTCTTAAAACTATTAGACAGGGTCTTCCCTGCCAGTCCAGTGGTTAAGACTCCATGCTTCCAATGCAGGGGGCACGGGTTCAATCCCTGATCAGGGAACTAAGATCCCACATGCCATGTGCTATGGCCAAAATTTTTAAAAATAAAAAAATAGGACTTCCCTGGTGGCACAGTGGTTAAGAATCCGCCTGCCAATGCAGGGGACACGGGTTCGAGCCCTGGTCTGGGAAGATCCCACATGCCGCGGAGCAACTAAGCCTGTGCGCCACAACTACTGAGCCTGCGCTCAAGAGCCTGCGAGCCACAACTACTGAGCCCACGGCCACAACTACTGAAGCCCGCGCACCTAGAGCCCATGCTCCACAACAAGAGAAGCCACCGCAATGAGAAGCCCCTGCACCGCAACGAAGAGTAACCCCCCCAGCCCACTCGCCGCAACATGCAGCAACGAAGACCCAATGCAGCCATAAATAAATAAATAAATAGTTTTAAAAAATAGATAAGCAACAAAGCATATCTATAAAAAAAAAGAAAAAAAGACACAATGAGATACTACTTCACCTCTACTAAGATGGCTGTAATCAAAATCAGACAATAACAAGTTTTGGTGAGGATGTGGAGAAACTGGAACCTTGATGCATTGCTGATAGGAATGTTAACGGTGCAATTGCCCTGGAAAACAGCTTGGCATTTCCTCAAAATGTTAAACATAAAGTTATCGTATGACCCAGCACTTCTACTTCTAGGTATATACCCAAGAGACTTGAATAGATATGCCCATACAAAAACCTATACACACATGTACATCAGGTCTTACTCCTCCTAACAGCCGAAAAGTGAAAGCAACCCCCAAATCCATCAACTGATATATGGATGAACAAAATATGGTAAATCCATTCATACAGTGGCATATTATTCAGCCAAAAAAAAGAATGGAGTACATGCTATAACATGGATGAACCTTGAAAACATTATGCCCAGTGAAAGAAGCCAGTCACAGAAGACCACATATTACACAATTCTATATATGTGAAATGTCCAGAATAGGCAAGACCATAGAGACAGACAGTAGATTAGTGGTTGCCAGAGGCTGGAGGGGTTGAGGGATTGGGAGAGGACTGATACTGTGTATAGGGTTACTTTTTTTTTAAGTGTATTGATTGATTGATTGTGGCCGCGATGCACAGCATGCGGTTCCCTGACCAGGGATCGAACCCGCATGCCCTGCATTGGAAGCATGGAGTCTTAACCACTGGATCGCCAGGGCAGTCCCTGGGGTTACCTTCTGAAGTGATGAAAATGTTCTAAAGTTGATTGTGGTGACAGTTACACAACTCCGTGAATATACTAAAACCCACTGAACTGTACACTTCAAATAGATGGATTGAAAGTGAATTCTGTCTCAATAAATCTGGTTCTTTGAAAAAAGAGAGCTATAAAAGAATCTTGAAAGACACAAAAGTATACTTGAACAAGACATCCCTTGGTTTTGGTTAAAATATCTCAACATAGTCAAGATGACAGTTCCCCTTATGTTAACTTATAAATTTAATATGCCCCTGCAAAAAATATAAACAAGTTTTTATGTAGCTAGACAAATTGATACCAGAGTTCATATGGAAAACTAAACACTCAAGAATAGCTAGTAACACACTGAAAATTAAGAGTTATGAGAGGTGACTAGTCCCAGCAAATACTAAAACATACTGCAGAGTGAAAACAGTGTGGTTCTGACACATGACGAGGCGGACCAGTGTAACCGAATGAAAGGTACAGAAATCAATCCAACTACGTATAAAAATCCAGTATATGATAAGCAGTCAAATGCCTGCGGCAAAGAAGGACTTTCTAAAAAATGGTGTTGGGACAACTGGACAGACCTACACAGCCTCACTCTGCTGGTGAGGTTACAGGGAGACAAATATTACTAGAGGGAAGGAAAAATAGTACAACCCCCATCAAGAGGTATTTGGCAATATCTACTGAAACATTTGTACATTTACCTTTCAACCTAGCATTCCCACTTCTGGGAATTTACTCTAAAGATGGTATCTCCAAAAATAATAGGCACCCTTACCTATGTAAGATTCTTCATTGTACCATTAATTGTATTTGCAGAACATTGGAAACTACCTAAATGCCCAAACACAGAAGACTGGTGGAGTACAATCAATAGGGAAGCACAATTGCACAGAATCAACTGGGAAGCAATGAAGGATATCTTTATGAACCGATATGAAGTAATTGCCAGGGTAAGTCATTAAGTTATAAAAGCAAAGTACAAAAGTGAATGTAGTGTATGTTACCTTTTGTGTAATAAAGACAAGAAATAAGAAAATGTAATGGATTTGCTTATTTGAGTAAAAACAATCACAAGAACAGTAAACCAGAAAACAATGATATTGCTTGCCTGTAAGGAACTGGGTAAGGGAAGGGCGTGGAAAGGATAGGGGAGGGAGGAACAATTCTGAGTATATCTTTTTGTGTAGTTTTGGCATTTGGAAGCATGCTAATGTTACATACATTCAAATAATAAAATTAAATCGACAAGCATAGGGAGGGACTTCCCTGGCGGTCCAGTGGTTAAGACTCCGTGCTTCCAATGCAGGGGGCGTGGGTTCTATCCCTGATTGGGGAACTAAGATCCCACATACCATGCAGCAGCATAGGGAAAAATTAAAATCTGTAACTAAATGCAAATAGAAACAAATGAACCCAATTGTATGTCAAGTGGGTGACATACCACAAGAGAAGTGGGAGAAAGAAGTAAACCAAAGAATTTCAAACATAGTACTTAGATATAACTTTAGTCTAATGCAAACAATAAACTGGGGAAAAAGGAATCAATACCAGGAAAAGAAAAAAACACAAGGGACAGTAAATATATTTTAATATCAATTATTAATATTAATGATTAATAATGTTAATATTAATTGATAATATTGATTACCTTTATTGCTAATATTTACAAATTAAATTAGCAAAATATTTGAAATTTAATATCCAGTGTTAAAGACTTTTTTGAAGAAATGTAAATTTTACCTTTCTGGAAGGTGATTTGGAAATACATATCAAAATCTTTTAAGGGCTTCCCTGGCGGCGCAGTGGTTGAGAGTCCGCCTGCTGATGCAGGGGACACGGGTTCGTGCCCCGGTCAGGGAGGATCCCACGTGGTCTGGGAGGATCCCACGTGCCGCGGAGCGGCCGGCCCCGTGAGCCATGGCCGCTGAGCCTGTGCGTCTGGAGCCTGTGCTCTGCAACGGGAGAGGCCACAGCAGTGAGTCCCGCGTACCAAAAAAAAAAAAAAAACTTTTAAAATATTGACATCCTTTGACCCAGAAATCCAAATTCTTGCAACTTATGTTATGAAAACATTCAGTGATGTGTAATTACATTTATGCATTAGGATATCTTACCAGAGTTAATTCTAAAAACAAAAATTGGGGGAAAAAAAGATACAGGGCTTTGATTAATTAAATTATGAGATGTCCATGAGAAAGAAGATGCCACAGCCATAAAATCACAATGTAAAAGAATGTTTCATGTCTTGGAAAAGTGTAAAATGGTATGTGTAGTATGATTCCAATTTTGCTTAAAATTATGTGTGAGAGACAAACAACCCAGTAGACAAAAGGACAAAAGTATATAAGCAGACATTTTATAGAAAAGCAAACACATATGGCAAGTTAACATATGAAAAGATCTTCAATTTCATTAGTATTCAGGAAAATGCAAATTAATACTCAGTGTTACACACCTATGAGAAAGACAAAAGTTTTAATGTCTGACAATTTCAAATGTCAGTCAGGAGGTTGGTCAGTTGGGAACTCTTATGCACCAATGCTGGGAATGTAAATTGGTGCAACCATTTTGGCAATGCCTTATAAAGGTGAAATTTTGCATACTTTATATCAAACAATTTCACCCCAAAGGCACTCTCAACATGTGCACCAAAAGGCATGTACAAGCACTGCTTGTACGGGCAAGGTACTAATAACAAACCAAATGTCCAGTAAGAGAAGAATGAATAAATAAATCGTGTATATCTTCACAATGGAAATATTAAACAGCAAAAATGAAAGAACTATACATAAATAACATGGTAAAGTGAACCAATGTATTTTTTGAGTGAAAAAAATTAGCAAGAGAGGGCTTCCCTGGTGGCACAGTGGTTGAGAGTCTGCCTGCCGATACAGGGGACACGGGTTCGCACCCCGGTCCGGGAAGATCCCACATGCCGCGGAGCGGCTGGGCCCCTGAGCCATGGCCGCTGAGCCTGCGCGTCCGGAGCCTGTGCTCTGCAACGGGAGAGGCCACAACAGTGAGAGGCCCGCGTACGGCAAAAAAAAAAAAAAAAAGAGAAAAAGCAAGAGACATTATAATATGATACCATATTTTAACAGAACATTGGAAATCAACTATACTTCAATAACATAAATTTTTTAAAAATATGATACCATTTTTATAAATCTTAAAATCAAGTAAGGCCAAACAATTTGTAAAATTACTTTTATAAAGCAAGGGAATAATAAACGCAAACTTTGAGAAAATAGTTATCCTGGGGGAGGAAATGGTAGGCTGAGAGAGCACTTAGGTAATTGACATTATTGCCAATTATTTGTGATTTTTTTTTCTTGGTGTGTGTGTGTGCATAATGTTACATATATTTTTGCGTGTCTCAAATACCATATTTTAAAAAGATAAAGGGAAAGAGTTTGTGTCTCTGTGTGTGTTGTACTCCCTAAATAAAAGAATGAAGACTATAAACCAAAATATTAGCAGAGATGATCTCTGGGTGGTAGGATTAGGAGTGATTTTCATTTTCTTTGTTTATATTTTCAAAATGTCTTAAATGAATGTGTACTTTCTTGAAAACAGGAAAAAATATTTTTAAAAATCAATGCTAGAACCTGTCCCATTTTCATTCTGTAGTCTGAACATCCAAGTCTTAATTTCCATGATGATAGATGATTCGGGGAAGAGGCACGCAGTGGAATCTCCAAGGTCGTTTGTAACACCAAGTTTAGCCAGGTAGTGAGCTGACAGTAGCAGGAATCAATCTGCAGAAGGATGTACAGAACTGTGTAGGAGGGCGACACCTGCCAGCTGAGTGTCAGCATAGGCAACAGGAAGGTAATATCAATTCAAAGAAAATAATTTCACGAACCTGAAACTATTCCTTGAAGTCATGAGTTTACTGTCTTGCCCCATCCCCCACCAAAACCCCCAATATCATGCAGATAAGAATACTAGAAACTGGGGATATATGTATACGTATAGCTGATGCACTTTGTGATACAGCAGAAACTAACACACCATTGTAAAGCAATTATACTCCAATAAAGATGTTAAAAAAAGAAAAGAATACTAGAAACAAAATATCACAATCCCATCCTTATGTCAAATTACAGTAAATTGACACCATAATGTGTGTCATTCTGTTCTGGCACTTACAGATTACATAACAGGACTGGAAAGGGTCCAATAGAGAGTAATTAAAATGACAAGCTGAAAACGTGTCCTTTACATAATGGCAAGCAAAAACCAAACTCTGGCCTTCAGAGGAAGATAAGAGTTTAGGGCTTCCCTGGTGGCACAGTGGTTAAGAATCCGCCTGCCAATGCAGGGAACACGGGTTCGATCTCTGGTCCAGGAAGATCCTACATGCCGCGGAGCAACTAAGCCCGTGTGCCACAATGCAGGCTCTAGAGCCCGCAAGCCACAACTACTGAGCCTGTGTGTCACAACTACTGAAGCCCATGCGCCTAGAGCCCGTGCTCCACAACAAGAGAAGCCACTGCAATGAGAAGCCTGCGCACCACCACGAAGAGTAGCCCCTGCTCGCCACAACTAGAGAAAACCCGCGTGCAGCAACGAAGACCCAACACAGCCAAAAATAAATAAATAAATTTTTTAAAAAAAGTTCAGACGTGATGTGCCTAAGGTGTGCATAGCTGGAATACATATGCAGTCGCCAGATCTTAGAATACCAGCAGTAAAGGGTAGCTGGTAGTGACTGAAAGAGGCAGATTTGAAAGAAATATATAGGAACTGTTATTTTGCATGGTGAGTAGCAATGAAGAAATCCTTTCCCCCAGAGGCTGAATCACCGGTTCTCAGTCTTGTCCACTGTGGTATGAAGGTGACACAGAAGACAAATTGGGAGACTCTGGTTGGGGATGGGATGACCAGGAGGAGAGGCAGTGCTGGAACAGGGCTGTGCATACTCTCCATAGTATCCCAGGGATTCTGAGAGTCTGTGACAAATTGCATGGAAAACCTTTATGAAGGAAACTTTCTAAGATTTACATCACGGATGCAGTACCGTGTTTCAACAAAACTGTCCTTCTGGGTCATGATGAAGATTGGACTGGACTGGATATTCCACTGTGGTATTTTCTGTGTGCTTACGATCACAGGCCTCATCCATTCTGCCATATTGTGGAAGCTCAGGAGGCCAGAGGCTAAGTGACACCCCGCAAAAGATCCTCAAGAATTACCCCAAGAAGGCAACCCAGAGGACACAGTATCCCAAATCTCCTAGGCTTTGCTAGTTCACCAAAGGCTAATTATTTATGTGCTGTTTTCAGATACCCCAAAGATCAACAAATTCTGGGTTGACTAAACTTTCTAAATTGGCTCAAGTTTAGTCATATCAGCTCTTCTCAATCTAGCTACATCCCAATCACCTGGTATGCTTTTGCGACAATGCCTACATCTGGGACCCACCCTAGGTGAACTGAATTTTTTTTAAGTGTTCGCAAGTAATATAACATGTAGCCAAAGTGGAGAACAACTGAGCTTCTCTACATGTTAAAGTTAATTATTTGAGAGGTTCTGGCTGCAGGACGGGTGCAAAGGGCGTTGGCCAACAAGCCAGGGTGGAAGAAAAGAGGCGATTCTGCCAGCTCGCTTGTGCCCTCACGTGCTCGAATGCTGTCCAAGCTCTTGCTGCATGGGTGATGGGGTTGGGGGAGGCTGAGCTGCTTTACGTTCCAGAATGTTACCAGGCAGCCTCAGACATTGGAAATACAAGCTTCTAGGGTCCCTGCATTCATGTGAAGGAGGAAAGAGAAGAGAGCTATGTGTTCCCCTCTCTTTTCTAGGCCCCAGTTCTGTGCCCTCCCTAGAACCGGAGAGGAGAACGTGGGAACAGGAAGTTGCTTTCTTGTCACTAATGCTGAGCTGTTCCATCTTCTTGTGCTTCTCAACATTCACTAATGTCCTTGTCCTGGGGTTAACTCTTCTGCTCAGTTATGTTCCTCATCTCAGCATTTCAGAGCTCACGAGCAGCCCAGTGCCTTTTCTTGTTCCACATAACGAATTCTTTCAGGGCCTAGATCACCACTGTTAGGACTTCTCAGGCCTACTCAGGGGACTCTAGCTTCATTTCATGTCATATTAAATAAAGGTGCTTCCAGTTCATAGCAGCACTATTCACAATAAACAAGACATGGAAGCAACCTAAATGTCCATTGACAGATGAATGGATAAAGAAGATGTGGTACATATATACAATGGAATACTACTCAGCCATAAAAAAGAATGAAATAATGCCATTTGCAGCAACATGGGTGCAACTAGAGATTATCATACCAAGTGAAGTAAATCAGAGAAAGTCAAATACCATATGATACCACTTATATGTGGAATCTTAAAAAAAATGATACCAATAAACTTATTTACAAAACAGAAATAGACCCCAGACATAGAAAACAAACTTGTGGTTACCAAAGGGGAAGAGGGGAGGGATAAATTGGAATTTGGGAAGAACGGATACACACTACTATATGTAAGATGGATAAAAAAGAAAAACACAAAGACCTAATGTATAGTGCAGGGAATTATAGTCAATATCTTGTAATATCCTATAGTGGAAAAGAATCTGAAAAAGAATATATATATGTGTCTGTGTATATATATATATATATGTACATACATAAAATACCTAAAACATTGTAACTCAACTATACTTCAATTTTTTTAAAAGAAGGTGCTTCCAATATAGGTTAGAACCACTGTGTGCCAAGAAAATTCCTCTTTTTCCTCACATTGACACGTTTCCATCTTTTGTAAAAATGCAGGAGCAATGAGCCCAAACTGCAAACAGGAAAAATGTCACCCAGTTGGAACTGGAGGAGCCACTGCAGCTTTAGCAAACCATGCGGAACACGGGGTAACCCCATGGCCCTCTCCCTGCTGGCAGCTTCCCACCACTGCTATGCTGAGCCCGGGGCTCCCCCTGGGGGCAGCCACCCCACCTTCTCTATTCCTCCCTTATATCGGCAGCACCAGCTCTTCAACTGCTTCCAATGCAAAACCACTTCACAGTCGGGTGAGGAAATCTCCAGAAACAAACCTCATCCACAGAAGCAATCTCAGATGACCTACTGGGTACAGCTGGATTTGATTTGCTGAGGCTTTTAAAGGCACATCTATCACCTCACTTATTCCCCAACGCTTTTTGTTTCCTACTCCCACGGTCTGCTTACTCTCTTCCACACCTCAAATGCTGACGTCCTACCGCACTCATTTGGCTTCATACCTTCACCATCTCCATCAATATCTGTCCACACACAGTTTCAAGATCCAACTCAAGCTTCACCTTCTCTGAGGAGGCTGCTTCCTTCGAGTTACCCTCACTCTTCTCTGGTTGCTTCTATGTTGTATCCCCTTCACATTCAGGCCCTATTGTAGTTTGGGTTGTTTCCTATGTGCCCATTCTGTTCCCTCAACTAGACTTCAAGTTCCTCCAACCCAGTGCTCCTGGTCAGAACACAGGATAATTAATTTAAGAGGCCTCAGGTTTGGGTTGGATCTCAGAGGGTCTGCACCTGGCTGGGGTGCAGGTATTGCGTGTGATTGTGACAGAAAAGACTTTTCTATATGGAGACTAACATGGATTAAAGCACACTCCCACCAGTCAGCATTCTTTCATGACTTTACAGAAAGTAAAGTTTCCAAACTTCCTGAAGGGCAGAAAGCAGGTTGGGAAAGCTCCTCAGCCACGAAGAGGCCAGCTCTCACCAACTCAGAAATGTGTCTCAGAAGGTGAAGCCAAAAGCCCAGAGAGCAAAGCTGAGAGCCAAAGAGAACAGTCAGCTGAGGGATCACTGCCATTGAGGTAATGGGACCCTAAGGCAGGAGCATCCCTTACCTCCAAAGCAGAGGGCCATGCACCCTGCTCCCCGTGGAATTGCAGAATCACTCTGGATTTCCCAGTCCTCCCCTTTTTGGATGTGAGTGTTTACGGAGGTTGTCCTGGCCC
Organism: Delphinapterus leucas; assembly: GCF_059928025.1. NCBI lineage: Eukaryota > Metazoa > Chordata > Mammalia > Artiodactyla > Monodontidae > Delphinapterus > Delphinapterus leucas. The sequence goes on along the minus strand of NC_143141.1, from coordinate 74,560,980 downwards.
CGTCTCACCATCATGTGAGACATTGGGTGAACAGAGAGGAGGAGATGGTTTATCTTTTCATTTCACCAGTCCTTGGATCAAGAGGAGCCATCTGAGGAACCCCACCTGAGGAGCCTCATGCGTACCTGGACCGGATTCAGATCATGACACCCCACACTTTGGGCCTGGGGTCATGATGAATGAGACTCCAGGGCCCTGGGAGGGAGGAGGGTATTTTGCACGTGGGAGGGATGTGACCCATTTGTGACAGAGGGAGAACTGTAGTAGGTTGTTAGAGTGATGAGCCAGTGCATCACGCCACCCCTTACACACATCAAGTGCGTCTCCCTCTCCCAGGGACTCTGAGCTTGGCCTTGTGATTTGCTTTGGCCAATGGGACAATGGCACACAGGACACAACTAGAGGCTGGAGAAGTGCTTGCACACTGGAACATTGCCGTCAAGGCAACTGGTCCAGCCCACTGGTGGAGGAGAGGCACGTGAAGGAGAACCAAGGTGCCCAGATGGTAGCCACCAGCTGCCGGATGTCTCGGCCCATCAGGCCTGCATATCCCCACACTGAGTGAAGGTTTTCAGGCCAAATCAGCAGAGGAACCACTCAGCCAGGCCACAGAATCATAGGGAAATTATAAGTCATTGTGAAAGTAAAAAGTTTCGGGATGGTTTTGTTAGGCAGCAATAGATAACTGATACACAGGAAGATGAAAAAAGCCTTCTAGGAGGAGCTGGTATTGAAGGTCAGAGAGGATAAGCACATAGAGAGCCAGGGCGAGGTTCTTCCCGGCACTGCAAGAGAAGGTAGGAGAGTCAGCAAAGGCATGGAGGGAGGGCGAGGGTCAGGACATCACAGGCTGCTTCACGCTTAACATGCCACAGTCTGCAGGAACTACTGCAAGAGGGGGAAAGGAGCCCCGTTTTCAGAAAACAGCACCTTTAAGTGTTTCATTACTCAGCGGAGATCTTGGCTTAGCCGTGGGGACTTAAAGGTCCAGAGCTTTCCCACCCCTACTGCCCAAACACATGCCGTGGGAGAGACTGTCAGGCTGGTGGTGGCCGGAGGACAACCACACGCTGTCACTTCTCAGCCACTCATTAACAGGAAATAAACAAACATCCAAACTGCACCATCTGGGCGGGGTAGAAAGTGCAGCGGACTCAAGGTCCCCAGATTCAGGTTTACTACATGCAATGTGCTACTGTTTTCAAACTATGCAACCGTGAACACTGCACATAATGTTTCTCTGGGTCTCGTGTCTTCCTTTGTAAAATGAGCAGATGTCCTCCAACTCTGAAAGTCTAAGGTTCTAGGATGAGATTTCAATTTATAAATAAATATGTAAGTGCCTCCCACATAATAAGCAGTCAAGCCTGTGTTGATCTGAGTGGGCATTAGCAATCAAATGGGCTACGGTACCACTGAAATACTGTTATCTATAAATCACTGCAACCCTTTTGGAAAGCAATATGCGAGTAAGAGTCAAGAGTCATAAAAATGTTTATCTTTTGACTCTGTAATCCCACTCTTAGGTATTCATCCTGCGGAAATAACTAAACATAAGATAAAACCTATACGTATCACCTCAAATGTAAAAAGAAATCAGAAATAACCTAAATGTCTAGTAAAGAGGATAGACAAATTATTGCCTGGGCAATACTGTGGAGCCATTACAAGAATTATTAGAAAAGCTATAGAATCATAGGAAAGTGTTTATGATTTCATAATTAGTAAAATAAAGGCTATATATATATATATATATACACATAATATTACTACATGTAAAAACAGGCTCTGCATATGGACAAGGCTAGAAGGAACATGCAGACACAGAAATAGCTGCATGAAGGAGCTGAGATTATGGAGTTTCTCTTCTCTCTTACGAGTCAGCCTTGTAATAAGCTTTCAGCCCCATTATCTCCCTCTGCTCTTCACTCTCCTTCCTGAAGGAGGCACAACGGGAAAGCCCACCACACTCGGCCGGGGCGGGGCGGGGGGCGGGGGCGGAGCCCTCCAAGCCTGACACGAGCACGAACATCTCCTGGCAGTGTCCAGCAAACCCACCAGGGACCCAGGGCTGACCCGGAGTCCCTAAACTAGGAGAGGGTAATTTAGGCTGCCTGTAACTCCACCAAAGACGGCAACTCAGGAAGAGAATGCCAAGGTAATTCTGAGAAACCCAGACGTGCCCCGCCTCTTGTCCAAGACGGTTCTGGCAGGAGACCAAAAAACAGGGAATGTGCATTGCCTGTGACCTCGCCAAGGTGTTTTTGTTGCTGGAAACCGGAGAGAGGTACTGAGAGAAGACATATCACCTCATCCCCCCATCTGAAGTTAAGGGCATCTTCTCCATTCAAATCAAGCAGCGTTTCTGAGCATCTACTTTAGAGAAGACACTGAAGAGGATACAAAGATGACTAAGACAAGGCTGTCGCTGCACAGAGCTTGCATCCCAGCGTGGGAGCAGGAGGAAAGGAGAGACAGAGAGGGTTGTGCTCTAAGGCAGAACATTTAAGTCAGGAAACCGGTGCTACCAAAGTCAGGAAGAGGAAGAGATCATGTCCAGCTGGAAGGATCACTTGTGCTGGGACTTGAAGGGTGGGTTTTGTCAGAGATGATGACTTGATAAGGCGTTTCAGGCCGAGAAGACAGTGGAAGCCAAAAGGCAAAGATGGGGGAGCCCTGGGGCACTTGGGTAGCGGTGAGGAGTCCAGGTAACCTGCACCGAGGACACACAGCAGGGACAGTAAGAGATCTGGTAGGAAGGGAGATTGGAGCCAGGAGCGGCTGCACCTTAAATGGTCTGCCTGGCTGTGCTTTAGGATAACGCACAGTGACAGGAGCGTGGAGACAGAATCGGAGTTGGGAAGGCAGGAAGCAAGCAGCCTGGCTGGAGTTTCAACGGCTCAGCAGAAAGGAAAGGACAGGGGTGAGGGACCCTGCAGGGACAGGACTGATGGAATTTAGTGACTGACTTGGGTGGGAGGAAGGAGTCGTGGAGAACTACGGGGCTTAAAGCCTGGGAGACAGAGTACTTGAGGATGCTGACCACGGGAACAGGAGACCAGGAGAAATGGGCTGGAGCAGGGAAGGAAAGAGAAGGATCTAGCCTGCGATAGGGTGAGGTAAATGCAAGTGGCCACGGCCAATAAGCAGGTGGATGTTAGGGGTGAGCTTGTTGGAGCAGTCAGGGTTAGATTTGAGAGCCATCCATGGAAAAGGCTGCAGCTGGAGAGGCGGAAGTGTCTGGGAAGAGGCCTTGCAGCAGAAACTTAGAGAACAATGTGTAGGCGTCAGAGGAGAAGAAGCAAACAACAGAGAAACTGGACGACCAGAGGGAACAGAGGAGACATGTGGTCCTCAGGGCTTGGACGACAAGTGTTGACTGTGATGGTGCAGGGGTTAAGGCAGGTGGGGTGGGGGGATGGGGTCTCAAAGTGAGAATTTAGGACAGAGCACAGACTCTAAGAAGCAGAGAGCACAGTCACAGGGCGGGGACAGGCTCTGATAACTTTTTCATTAAGTTTGGTGGTAGGGAGACAAGAGTTGGATGACAACCCGAATGGTTAGCAGGGTCAAGGGAAAGTGTGTTTTAGGGTGTTCACCACTGAGTATGTTTGTAGGTGAGAAGACGGTGGATAAAAGAAGAACTGAGCATCAATGCCCTGGAGAGGAGGGCATGGGAGCGCTGGTGAAGTCAGCTCCATTGCAAAAGATCACACTTGATCCTCCAAGGCAATGCTGTTCAAAAAAATTTTTTCTTAACAGAAACTTTCCTACAGGCAAACTTTATTCAGATCCTGAAATATAAAGTCATTGATGTTGGGTCACAGTAGGGAATGGAGAGGGTCAAGAGAAGGCACTCATTGCCCTGGGGCATTAGCTCCAAGCAAAACAAAAAGGGTGAGTGGAGACCAGATGGAGAAGAACAGAATAAGTTAGTAAGGAGAAAGGGAGATGTTTTGCTGTGGGCATGATGGGGATGTTGAAAATGGTGAGCTTAAAGAAAGCAGAAAGAATTTGGAAGAGTCACAGTGAAAAATGAGCTACTCATTGCATTTGATCTGGGAAACATGGGATTTCCAAGCAGTACAGAAGTCCCTGTTGAGTTGGAGAGCGTGAATCAGAAGTGCAGCCAGCTGGCACTCAGCTTTTCCCTGGCAAGGTTGGCAGCCTCACACAGAAGCAGCATATGACGGTGATTATCCAGGCTGGGGTCTGACACAAGTCTGATGGAAGGGTGGGATGGGAGGGGCTCTCAGGAGCTTTCAAGGATGTGCTCGAGAGAGAGGCAGCCTTTGCTGGGGTCTCCCATTTGCCAAGCCGGACAACAGGGCTTTTACTTGTGTCCACAGATGTTTTCCCTTGGCTGTTATCAGTGGGAGACAAGGCTGCTTTAAAGGATGCGACACGAACTTTGAACTGAGATTTTCAGTGAGATATTATTTTAATTTTTAAAAAATCATAGTAAACTGAACTTAACATAAAATTTACCATTTAAGCCATTTTTAAGTGTATAGTTATATGGTGTTAAGTACATTCACTTTTTTGTGCAACCATCACCACTGTCCATCTCTGAAACTTTTCTATCATCCCCAACTGAAACTCTGTACCCATTAAACACTAATGCTCCATTTCTCCCTCCCTCCAGCCCCAATAACCGCTGTACTACTTTCTGTCTCCGCGAATTTGACTACTCTAGGTATCTCAGATAAGTGGAACCATACAATATTTGTCTGTTCGTGTCTGGCTTAGTTCACTTAGCATGATGCCCTCAAGATTCATCCATTCTATAGCACGTGTCAGGATTTCCTTCCTCTTTAAGCTGAATGGTATTCCATTGAATGTATACACATTTTTTTATTCATTCATCAGTGAATGGACACTTACATTGTTTCCACCTTTTGACTATTGTGAATAATGCTGCTATAAATATTGGTGTACAAATATCTACTCAGTTCCTGTTTTCAATGCTTTTGGGTATATACCACCAAGTGGAGTTGTCCATAATATGTTTTTTAAATGATGTACATAACTGGATAAAAACAGATCAATGCAGGACTTCCCTGGCAGTCCAGAGGTTAAGACTCCACTCTCCCAATGCAGGGGGCGTGGGTTCAGTCCCTGGTCGGGGAACTAAGATCCCACAGCCAAAAAATAATAATAATAATGCAATATATAATTCTCAAAAAAAAAATAGATCAATGCAACTTTGACCAAAATGTGTGGTGCCAGACCTGTGAGAGCATGGGACTAGGAGACCTGGGCACCAATGCCCCTGCCTGGTCAGGGCTGATGGCATGGCAGCCATTCATACCCGTTTCTGGAGCCCTAGGCTGGGATGTCAGGTCAGTCTAAAAGGATTCAAGAACAGTTGACTATTTTACTTTTGGGGGAAAAAAGGAACCATGCCAAGCTCCCAAAGCAGCGTTCCTGGTAAGCAAATGCACACAAACAGCTGTGGTTTGGGCACAGCTGATAAGAACAGAGCTGGTTATTGGCTTTTTTTTTTTTTTTTTTTAAAAAGGCAAATTTCAGTGAGGCACCCTAGACTTTCCTTTCTGGCACTATTTGTATGTCAAAGCACAGACTTTGGTGTCAAGACAGCCTTCTATTCAAATCTGTGCTCTGCTAGTCTTAGCTCTGTTGGGCAAGTCATATTACCTCCCTGATTCTCAGTTTTCTCATCTATGTATTGCGTAGCTAAAAGGATTAGTGAGACGTGTATGTGTAAGTGCTTCACACAGAATCTAGCGCACAGCAGCCCATCAGAAAATGCCGGTTTCCTTCTTTTCCCTTCTCAGTGGCTTCCTTCACTGCCCGCCCCCCACCCTCTTTTGAACTTGGGAAGCCTAGAACCCCTCTGCTCTCTGGCACCTTCCCAGGTAGTTTTAAGCAGCCCAGAAAAAGACAGGAACACCGCACCTTTGCCTCCTAGTGGTGAAACAAGCCCATTGCACGGACAGACAATAAACTACACATTCAAACTTTATTCGTTTATGAATCAGAGGTCGGGTGTCATTTGTAAACACGTACCTGAGTCATCAGCAATATATCCCTGTAACTAGAGTTTACTGCTTACTATTCATGGCTAAATACTATCCAGCAGAATAATTAGAAGGCATCGTTAAATATATCACATTCATTTGCTCTGCAGACGGACGAGAACACTAACTCCGTATATTTCATCTCATGTTCATCTGCTTATAAATTTTAAAGAGCTGATGACCGAGAAGAGCAAGAGTCCCCTGTGTAGTGCAGTGTGGACTTCTTTTTTTTTTTTTTTTGGCTGTGTTGGGTCTTCATTGCTGCGTGTGGGCTTTCTCTAGTTATGGCGAGCAGGGGCTACTCTTCGTTGCGGTGTGTGGGCTTCTCACTGCGGTGGCTTCTCTTTTTGCCGAGCTCGGGCTCTCGAGCTCGAGCTCGGCGCACAGGCCTCAGCAGTTGCAGCACTCCGGCTCAGTAGCTGTGGCTCGCGGGCTCTAGAGCGCAAGCTCAGTAGTCGCGGCGCAGGGGATTGGTTGCTCCGCGGCTTGTGGGATCTTCCTGGACCAGGGAATTGACCTCGTGTGCCCTGCACTGGCAGGTGGGTTCTTAACCACTGTGCTACCAGGGAAGTCCCCCAGTGTGGACTTCTTAAGCCCAGAGATATCATAACATCCTAGTCAGGAGCACAGACAAGGGCACCGTGGAGACCTGGAAAAGTGTAACTTTGGAGGTGATCCATGAAGGATTCGATTGACTGAGAGTGGGATGCCCATGCTGTCTCCCCGAAAGGCTGAAAAAATGGGAGCTGGAAGTAGACTCAGCCGCTGCCCCACGCAGCATTCAGAACAGCTCTTGGCACGTCTGTTCTCAGTTCTGACTGGAGAGCAATTCCTTCAGAGGCAGGATGGGCCTGGCCGAGAGGCAGTGGGACCCAGAGATCAGACATGCTTGGGGGCTGATGTTGAGGGGGCACGTGGAGTGGACCCAGCATTGGGAGAGAGGAGGAGGCCCCTACAGTATCCGGTGTGTGTGCTGGGGAGGGGAGGGAACTGGAAGCTAGGAGAGGTTGCAGATTGGTGGGCGTCACTTCAAGTGGTCAGCTGGTGAGTTTGCAGACAGCCCAGCAGTATAACGGTGCTTGCGATGCAGAGGTCGTGAACCATATTCCAGCAGGCAGTGTCGTGGAGTCTGTGAGCCAGTCACTGGGCCCAGCCAGGATTGGGGAGGGGCAGAGGAGCTAAGCAGAGCCCCATGTTCTGAGAATGAGGCAGAGGACACCAGTGGGACCCAGCTGTAGCATCAGGAGTAGGTTCCAGGCAGAAAGCAGTCTTGACTACAAGTCCTTAGCTACGTCCTAGGGCAGTGTGTCTCATACCCTGTTGACCATGGTATCAGGATTATTGGCGGACCTGTCAGGAATGCTGGTTCCTAGGCCCCCACCCCAGACCTACCATTCTGGGGGTGGGCACTAAGAATCTATACTTCCAGTGCTCCTCCTCAAGTTGATTCTTACCACACTGAAGTTTTCATCTTTTTTTCTTTTTTTTGCAGTACGCGGGCCTCTCACTGTTGTGGCCTCCCGTTGCGGAGCACAGGCTCCGGACGCGCAGGCTCAGCGGCCATGGCTCACGGGCCCAGCCGCTCTGCGGCATGTGGGATCCTCCCGGACGGGGGCACGAACCCGCGTCCCCTGCATCGGCAGGCGGACTCTCAACCACTGTGCCACCAGGGAAGCCCCACACTGAAGTTTGAGAATCACAGACCTAAGGCTAATTAACTCTCCCTTGACCAGCAGAATGAGGCCAGGTGCTTGGGCAGGACCAAGCAGCTGTAACTATGAAATAAGCCTGTACACTACCCACTCCACAAACCCCGAGCAGAAATGCCCGTGGCAGCCACACTCGTCCTGGGGCCAAATAAAAGGTTCACCACATGGTGACCAGTAGGCTCTGGCTTTTGGACTCCAGGGTACCATTTGATTGATCCAGTACTAAAGGTGAGACATGTCTCAACATGTTTTTCTTTCCATTTTTTTTTTTTTTTTTAAAGGATGAAACATGAGTCGATATACACAGAACCAGGGTTAGTCTCTGATAAAATAGGTGAGTGGTTTGTTTTGGGCATTGTCTTAGAAGCCCATCCCCAAGATGCCTGTTGCCCTCACATGACGTGAACACCAGAACCCCTCTCTGTGGCACCCCTCACTAACCCCCTGTGGAGCTCTGCATTCTCTGGCATCTTCAACTAACTTCTGCAAAAATCTAAAAATGCAACAAGTAAGGAAGCGTTATGTCATCTGTGATACACATCAACTCAATGAATTAGGCAGTCATTAAAATTATTATTAGAGGGCTTCCCTGGTGGCGCAGTGGTTGAGAGTCCGCCTGCCGATGCAGGGGACACGGGTTCGTGCCCCGGTCCGGGAAGATCCCACATGCCACGGAGCGGCTGGGCCCGTGAGCCATGGCCGCTGAGCCTGCGCGTCCGGAGCCTGTGCTCCGCAATGGGAGAGGCCACAACAGTGAGAGGCCCACGTACCAGAAAAAAAAAAAAAAAAAATATTATTAGAAAGATTTTGTAGAAATTTAGGGAAATATTTATTAAATGTTATTAAGTAATTATATTATTAAGTGTAGAAAATATCTACACGTTATAGCTAAAAATATGAAAAGCAAAACAATATGCAAAAAATAAAACTTGTGAGGGTTGTGACAATCCGTTTGCAGGGCAGGAATAGAGACGCAGACATAGAGAACGGACATAGTGTGGACACATGAGGGTGGGAAGGGGGGGTGGGATGAACTGGGAGATTGCGACTGGCATATACACACTACCATGTGTAAAACAGATAGCCAGTGGGAACCTGCTGTATAGCGCAGGGAGCTCAGCTCGGTGCTCTGTGGTGACCTAGATGGGTGGGATGGGGGCGGGGAGAGAGGTCCAAGAGGGAGGGGGTATATGTATACATACAGCTGATTCACTTAGCAGAAACTAGTGCAACATTGTAAAGCAACTATACCCCAATAAAATAAAATAAAACTTTAAAAAAATATGTGTTACAGTGTAACAGTTAATTAAAAGCTAATTTTCTGCTGTTCCTTTTCTTCTCTGAATTACAAGATGATAAACTGTACTCAGGACTGAAACCTACAATAACAGAACTGAATATAGCTGCTGAGTATTCACTAACCTTGAAAGGTCAAAAATATCCCCGGTGAAGTCCACAAGACACGGGCTGGCTGGCGGCACCGAGCTGCCTGTTCAAGGAGCTTGTCAATGGCCTGATGCGGTGCAAGTGCAGACGAGCAGCCCCTTAGCTGTTGCTTAAGCAACAGGCTGGGAGATGCGCTGCTGACAGCGTGAGACGGATGATGTCTGGGCTAAGTGGTGTGAAGAGCTCAAACTCTGACCTTTTATTTGGACAACTTCTGTTGGAGCTAGATTGGGAGTTGATTCGCGCCTCATCCTGAGCTGTGCTCCAGAGCAGCAGGTTTCAGCCTCTGCCTGTATGTGGACCTGGGGAGAAGTAAGCTTGAAAGTGCCAACTTCCTTTCACAGCCTCTGAGGTGAGGGGAGCCTTGATGATAGCCTATAAATACCACAGGATGGAAATGCCAGCAGCTGGCCACTCCAGGGTGCAACTGCATAAACAACGGGTGTTTATGCAAAGAAACGCAGTCAGAGAAATATTAGCCTGAATGTCAAGCTTTCCTACAGTGAACTCAGCAAGACGGCAAAACCATCTTCCCCTGGGGAAAGAGGGCAGCAGGAGGAAACGCCAGCTCCTGAGGCAGAAGGAGAGATTTGGAGGCCTTTGTTGGAGAGAGGAAGCCAACGCCTGTGGGTATGCAGGGCAATGCCTGTGAACCGGAAGAGTGTTAGTACCACTGTGATGCTGGGCATTTCAGGGAAGAGAGCTGGGAGAAGGTGATGAGAATTATATTTTCAGAGGGAAACAATAGGAGGTTCAGTCTCATTGTGATGCTTCCCTTTTCTGCCTTTGGCTCTTCTGATCCCTAGGAATCCTAAGGCTATAAATGCTCTATCATTGAGTTAATCCCACTCATGGGTCTTAAACAATGGTTCTGTAAAATGGAGGTGATTAAAGAAAAAGTTGCTGGCTTGCAGATAAAACTTGAAACAGTGATGCACTGAAATGAAAAATAAAAATTTCACATATAGTCTTACAATTGTAAGGTCTACTGAGGCTCCTCTTCTTAAGCACAGCAACTGCAATTTGAGCATCTGACGAGAGGTATGCAGTGGGGTGGAGTTTTGACCCCATTAGCACTACTGTAAGCCGTAACCTAGGCATGAACAGCTAAAAGAAAAAAGAGGAATTTAATACACAATGTCTTTATACACTCTATAAACACTATAGCTCTTAATTCATGGCTACTAGTTGATTATTCAGTAAATTACCCTCACTCTTTAAAGGTGAGAAACACATTTTATACATTTTTATCTTCAAAATTTTAGTTACCTACATAGTAAGCCCAAGTCAAGCCTCAACATACAATAATTTGTAAAGAGAATTTAGTACAACATACCAAAATTTATGGGATGCAGCTAGTGCAGTGCTACCTGGGGAGGTCAAGCCCCACCATTAGGCAAGAAACTGAAAGAAAAGACATCCAGGTTGGAAAGGAAGAAATAAAGAAAATTTAAGTTTTAATTAATATTCTAAATATAAGTGTTACGGGTTGAATTGTGTCCCGCACAAAAGATATGCTGACATCCTAACCCCATGACCTAAGAATGCAACCTTATTTGGAAACAGGGTCGGTGTAGATGTGATTAGCTAGAACGAGGCCACACTGGCATAGGATGGGTCCTTAATCCAATACGGCTATGTCCCTAGAAGAAGAGAAACCAGAGACACACAGGGAGAAGGCCATGTGACAGCAGATATTGAGACTGGAGTGATGCGGCCATGAGCCAAGTATAGCTGGTGACACCAGAAGCTCGAGAAAGACATGGAATAGATTCTCCGCTAGAGCCTTGGGAGAGCATTGCCCTGCCAACACCTTGATTTCAGACTTCCAGGCTCCAGAACCATGAGAGAATAAATTTCTGTTGTTTTAAGCCACCCAGTTTGTGGTCATTTGTTCCAGCAGCCCTAGGAAACCAATACAATAAGCAAACAGCCGAAAGACACCCAAGTTGCCTCTCCCTGCTTGGTCATGAGCAGACCTCTGCTCCTTTGCATACGCCCAAGGCCCGTGGGCCCCGGGGCCACCCACACTGAGCAGATCAGAAAAGTAATTGGACTCTTTTACTGACTCTCTGACCTCCCACATTGTGACAGAGTCACAGAGTCCCACATTGTCCCCCATTTCTTCCTCAACAAAGTTGTCCCCTTATCTAGCCTCAGTACTGCTCAGGGGTCTACCTGTCAGAGGAGACAGCCTTACCCCCCCGAGGAGTCTCAGACGGTGCGGTGATCCCATTCCTCTTGCCAATGACTGGTTTAGGGACGGGCAAGTGAGGGGAGCCCTGCTGGAGAGCTTCTGCGAATGGTTTTCTCACCTTTAATGAGCTGTCCTCTTCTTGCACTGCACATCGTGATAACTCACCATGAAATTGGGACGACAGCAGACTTCCCATGATCAGGAGTAAGGCCGAGGTCAAAGCTGAAATGCTGAGGATGGCCAACTGTACAAATAGGAAGGTCACTTAGGTGAGAGGTGAGAGATTGCAGGTGAGAGATGATGGTGTCTTGGCCAGGGTGGTGACTGGAGGTGGGGAGAAGTTGCGAGATTCTGGGTATATTTTGAAGATAGTGCCCAGAGGATTTAGAGGCTGGATGTGGAGTGTGAGAGAAAAAGAGGAGTCGAGGAAAACTCAAAGGTTTTTAACTTGAGCCCCTGAGAGGACGGTGCTGCCGTTGGCTGAGATGGGAGGAGCAGCTTTCACAGGGAACAGGAGGTCAGCTTCAGGGGCTGCGTTTGAGCTGCCACGTCCAAGTGGAGATGTTGAATAAGGCAGTGAGACACGTGTGGAGTACAGGAGAGCGGTCCAGGCTGGCGGTATGAATGGAAGCTGCCAGCATACAGATAGCATTAAACACACGTGACTGAAATCACGAACAGAGCCAGAAAAGGGAAGAGGCCCGAGGGCGGAGCCAGAGGCAGCACACAGACTGGGCAAGAGCTGCCGTGTGGATGAAATGAGAAACAACCCTTGACACAAATACATAAGAAAAAGCACAAATATATAAGGTCAGTAATAATAATAGCTTACTATATGCCAGGCTCTGTGCTGTGGTCTGCATATATATTATGTAATGTAATCTTCATCAAACCACATTAGCAATTTTAAAATACCAACGAAATGATTCCAAGGCATCATCACGCAAACCAAAATAAATAGAAATGAAATTGTTTAGATGGGGCTGTGGGAAAACTGATGTCCTGAAATGAGGCCAGTGGCACTTTAGCAGGAGAGGATCTGGAAGCAGTGTAACAGGAGCTCTAAAGTCATTCCACCTTTTGACCTTACTTAAGAAGGAAAAAGTAACTCTTACACATGTTCCTTGTAGGTCTATCAGTAAGCGTAAAAATCTGGAAATGACGCAAGTCATTGCGAAACAGGCTACGAGACATTAACATGAAGGAATGGCCATTGACCCATTAAAAATGACAAGTATGCGGACTGTGTTGATACAGGTAATGGTGATTTGTCTTGGTTAGGGATTGCTTCCTTTTGAGGAGAGAATTCCAGACAATTCGCTTAAATGAAGGAAAATTTATTTTGAGAATACAGAGGTATCTCAGGGCTCCCAAGAGCAACAAAATAGATGCAGATCTCTCAAAGGACTGGGACCTGGACCTGGAAAGTCATCAGGGGCGAGACAAGGCACCTGAATGGTGACACCAATTCCCTCCTTCACCAAACTCAGCCAGGCTCCTCTGAGCCCTTTCCCAAGGGGCCTCAAGCTTGGTCTGTAAGGACTTGAACAAACACTAACATGGTATCTAACAGCTCAAGGTCACATCCTTAGGGTGACCCTAAGCCCCACTAGAAGGGCCTGCCTAAGAAAGCTCCTGGTTGCCGAAGGAAGTTACAGCTTGTTCCAGCAATACCCGAAGTTAGAGCCCCTTCTCCCAGTCTCTGTGGGAGGGAGGGAGGCTCACTTTGATAAGTCAGTGTTTAACTTTGTTAGTTTTAAAAAAAAATAAATTTACTTATTTATTTATTTTCCGCTGTGTTGGGTCTTTGTTGTTGCACGCGGGCTTTCTCTAGTTGCGGCGAGTGGGGGCTACTCTTCGTTGCGGTGCGCGGGCTTCTCATTGCGGTGGCTGCTCTTGCTGCGGAGCACGGGCTCTAGGCGAGTGGGCTTCAGTAGTTGCGGCACGTGGGCTCAGTAGTTGTGGCTCACGGGCTCAGTAGCTGTGGCTCACGGGCTCAGTAGCTGTGGCTCGCAGGGCCTAGAGCGCAGGCTCAGTAGTTGTGGCACAGGGGCTTAGTGGCTCCGTGGCACATGGGATCTTCCCAGACCAGGGCTCGAACCCGTGTCCCCTGCATTGACAAGTGGATTCTTAACCACTTGCACCACCAGGGAAGTCCCTAACTTTGTTAGTATTTAACTTTGGTAAGTTTTCTGACAAAAGCCAGAAAAGCTTAAATGATACATACAAGATAGGCATTTATCAAATTCCCGTGTTTTCTGTAAAAATTTTTGTACTCAAAATTTTAAAAATACATTTCTGAACAGTTATATAGTGGTTTCTACACATGTGTGGAGGGAGAAATACTCAACTGTCCCTGGGTTGTATATTAATAGGGAATAAGACTTAAAAGGTGGATTTAGAATAGAAGAATTTAAACAAGGCTGGGTGGCCGCTAATTTGAGGCCAGTAAATCTATATTTACAAGGAAATTGTCCCTTATCATGAATTGCCTATTTCTGGTTTCCACACGTGAGTCCTACCCACACTCTTTCCCCATGAAGCTTAGTGTTATTTTGTTAGTGGAGCCACATGAGGGGCACAGCCACCTGTAACGTAAAGGAGAGGGCTGCATGAGGCAGACTGCAGGCTGCTAAACAATGCATTTTCACCACTTTTCTCCTCTGCCTGGAACATGTATTCCTTCTTCTCGTTGAAATTCCTGCGCATCCTTCAAAGCCCCTGATCAGATGATACTTCCTGTATGGAGCCACCTCTGATCCGCTAGTCAGAATTAATCCCTGCCCTGTGTTGCTATGGCATATTCAATCCTTCTATTATGGAATTTTATATGTTGCTTTGTAATTAATGGTGTGCACATTTGTCTTTTCTCACGATCAGGGAATGTGCTTAATTATCTTTGGCTCTCTGGTATCAATACAGTGCTTGGCAAATTGTAGGTGCTCAATAAATGCTTGCTGACTGGTTGAATTCCCTGTGTATTCATTCACTCATTTATCCTTTACAGAGCCCTTGTTTGGCTGCTAGGGAATAGACATCAGGACTAGTTCAGGTCATTCCAGACCAGTTCTAGCCTGTCCAGGTCGATGCAGCACCTCTCAACTGGGAGTAGAGAGAGGCAAAGAGGTGAGAATTTAAAACAAGGCAGGAGGCAGAGGATATAAGGTTAGCAGCTGGGGAGTTAGCAGCTGGGGAAAAAGGAGATCAGATTCCCACTTTTACATGACCTTCCTTCTCTAGACAACCGTGTCTTTCTGGCTTTCCAAATAGAGGGCTGCTCTGCAATCAGATAGAAGAGATGGAAACGGAATGAGAAGGATTCATACATTTTTCCACTGGGGGAGTGGTCTAGGTGGAAACACACATTTATTAGTTTCCTATCGCTACTGAAAAAAAAATCACCCAAACTCGATGGCTTAAAATAACACAAAATGATTCTTTTATAGTCCTAGAAGTCAGATGTCCAAAATGAGTTTTACAGGGTTAAAGGTCAAGGCTTGCAGGCCTATTTCCTTCTGGAGGCTCTAGGAGAGAATTCATTGCCTTTCCGGTTTCTAAAGGGTATCCTCATTCCTTGGCAGGGGGCCCCACCATACACAGCCTTTTTTCCCCTCTGTTTCCATCATCCCATTGCCTTCAACCTACTTCAATCCCATTTCCCTCTTATAAGGACTTTTGTGATTACATTGGGCCTATCCAGATAAGCCAAGATCATTTCCCCAGCTCAAAATCCTTAACTTAATCATACCAGCAAAGTCCCTTTTCCCTTTTGTCATATACGGTAACATTCACAGGTTCCAAGGATTAGGATGTAGACATCTCAGGGGGACCATTATTCAGCCTGTTACAACATGCTTGATGTGAACATCTTCACCATAACAAAAAAGCCCCCTTATCCGAAAGGCATCTTACCTGGGATTTCTAGCCTCTTTAATAACTGCAGCAAATCAATGACACAACTGACTCATTGATCTTTCGTATAATTTAACATTGCTGGGAAAAAAGTGATATGGCCAAAAACCAGCCCGTTGAAAACATAATAGCTTAAGAGATAAGAGCCACTGCTAAAAAGATACAGGCACTTAAGGTTCACAGTCTATCAAGGACCCAGAGGAATAGAAAGAGTATCATTTATAATGAGCTTCACAATACTATACAGAACAATAAGTGTAATAATTTGGGAACTTATAAAGCATTGTGTCAATTTCAGGGATATGATTATTCCTAAGTGGAATTAGTGTGTTTACATGTATGTTCCTTTCCCACTGTACTCCCCCATCGGAATGTCAGTGCCAGAAGAGCAAAAACCTCATGTGTCTTATGTCCCTAGGGTCTTGAATTAACCTTAGAACATAGCAAATATCAGTATCTGAATACATTTTAAAAAATATATGCTACTAAATTTCCATTCCTTAAGAAATAAATGAAGGGACTTCCCTGGTGGCACAGTCATTAAGAATCCACCTGCCAATGCAGGGGACACAGGTTCGATCCCTGGTCCGGGAAGATCCCACATGACGCAGAGCAACTAAGCCTGTGCGCCACGACTACTGAGCCTGCGCTCTAGAGCCCACGAGCCACAACTACTGAGCCTGTGTGCCACAACTACTGAAGCCCGTGCACCTAGAGCCCGCGCTCTGCAACAAGATAAGCCACCGCAATGAGAAGCCCACGCACGGCAAAGAAGAGTAGCCCCCACTCGCCACAACTAGAGAAAGCCCACACGCAGCAACAAAGACCCAACACAGCCAAAAATCATAAACAAAAATAAATGTATAAAAAAAAGAAAAAGAATGAGAGAGTTCTAAAAAATAAAAAAGAATATGTGTAAGGAACACTAGCTCACTCCTGTATCCAGCCAGCTTTCTTCCCCACAAACATTTGTATATGCATGTAATTTAACATGCACGCTCCCCAACACCACGTCTTCCCCCGGGGCTGGGGGGCATGTCTTGATAAGTTGCCAAGACCCCTGGCTTATCTGATACCAGGCATCCTGCTCAGACCTCTTTAAAAGGCAGCGATCCACTAAGTGGTCCCATCTACCACGGGAGCGATGAGCAAGCAGCTGATCTCGGTTCTGCCTCACCTTGTACAGTTCCACAATAGACACTGCATTTTTTTGCCTCTGCCTGTTCCTACCAGGCCAGTCCAGTCCTGCCTGCTCTTCATCCTGGGATGCCTGCTGCACTCCAGTTTGGCATAGCTTTGAGGTTGTTGGCTCCAAACCAGGTCCTGTTCATCTGCCCCTCCCAAGCCCACACAATAGAGAATTTGACCCCTCCAACACAAACCATTCAGGGAATTATAACACGTGGAATGCAAGAATGGCCATCACCAGCTCTGCTCTGGAAGAGTATATGTGGAAAGAGTATGGAGTCTGCGCAGCCTTGCATGGCTCAAATCTTGGGTTATCACATAGTAGCTGTGTTTTTGAACAAGACATGAAATCTCGTAAAGCCTCAGTTTCCTCGTCTGTACCATGGAGATGATACAGTAAAACCTCACCCCATCATAAGATGACGGGTGGGCAAAAGAAGTCAGTCTTATAAAACGCAAGGGCCTGTTTTGAGAAGTTAATGAAATGACTTGGATTTGGGTTCTGGCTATGTAAACCAAATCCTTTCTCAGCTGTGGTTTGGTGCCCCCGTGCATTGTTTACTCTGGTTTAAATATTGATGGGGACGAGCATGCGTCCTGTGACTGGCTAAAGTTCCCAGGACAGCAGCAATAATTCCAGGAATCTCCTAGTTCTCTGGCACCCATTGTGTCTTTTGGATCCAGGGAAATGTGGCTGGAAGAGTACTGAGGACACAGGGACTCACTCTCTGCCTCCCCACCTCCCCAGAGAAGGCCCTCCCCAAAGTAAGGACTTTAGCTCATCCCATGTGAGGACAGAGGCTGGGAGAAGGGCAGGAGTTGGGAGACAACAGTTATGTGATATCTGAATTTGCTTTATTGAAGAGTTTTACTTTAAATGCCTATTCCATTAGTGTTGTTGTGAGGATTAGGGTTGATATATGAACATGTCTTGGTGCTTGGCATGTCATATTTGCTTATTAAATGGTGCATGCCACAAATGTTTATTAAGCACCTATTATGTCCTGGCCACTATACTGGGTCCTAGGGCTATGGCAGTAAATAAGATACATGTTCTTCCTGCCCTCATGAAGCTTATAGTTTAGCAGAAATAACAGCTTAGAGCAACTTGGAAGCTATGAAGTTTAAGCTATCATCATATTTTTTTTCTAAACAATCATCTTTCCCTAAACATTTTAAAACACTTGAGATCTTCTTTGCATATTTTGGAACAGAATACTCCTTTCTCTTCTCTAAAGAAGTGATTCTCAACCAGGGTCGATTTTGCTGCCCAGGAGACATTTGGCAATGTCTGGAGACATTTTTTGTTGTCATAGCTGGGGGGTGGGGGCAGGTGTGCTACTCTCGTGGGTGGAGGCTAAGGATGCTCCTAAACATCCTACAGTGCACGGGGCGGCCCCCAACACAGTCTCACCTGGCCCCAGATTTCAGAATGCCAAGACTCAGAAACCATGGTCTAGAGGGGACTTGCTTGGTCCACAATCTGTTATTTTTGGCTACAAAGGGAGAGAAAGGCATCGCCCTTACAAGTCTTAGAAAAACTGTCCCTTCTGTTCTGTGCCCTATGCCACTTGCCCGTGTCAGAGCAGGGAAAGGGGAGGAGGCTCTTCCAACTTCTCCATCCAGAAACACATTCCTCTCCAGAAGCACATTCCTCTCAGGGGCAGAGAGAACTGAGCTGGGGTCTGCTTCAGAGTATCCAGCACTATACCTGCATTTGGTGAGCTTATATTTGATTCTCTTACAGAAGTAAGTTTTCAAACGAAAAGCTCCGGGAAGAGACCTTGTCTTTAAAACCCTACCAAGATATGCAAATAAGCCACATTATCTCAAGGCCACTGAACGCAAGTTTTCAGTTCATTTGGTTTTCTTAAGTGTTTTAAAAGCTTGTCTGGGCATAATTAACCCAATTTGGTCTTTAGGGTGGTCCAGGCTTCCAGAGTGACTGGTTTTTTGATCTGATGTTTCTCTCACATATGTTCAGCAACAAAATTTTGGACAAAGCAGAGGATGAGGAAGAGTGAGGTAAAATAAAATGAAGCCAGAAGGAGATGGAGGGAGGCAGGGAGGGAGGGAGGAGAACCAAAGGAGTGGGGGTGGGGTGCAGGACAGGGGAGGGGAGGAGAACACGCACAGAAAGAATGGAAAGGGCTAGTCTTAAATTTCCTGGCTTCAAGAGCCCTGGTTCCCCAGCTCTGTTTACTTCTTTGCCTTCTATACTGCTTTCCAGAAGCACTGCATTGGATTCTAGCCTACTTCTCTCTCCTCCAGCTTCTGGGTAGAGGCGGGAGCTCCTGTCTCACAGCTGGGCTCTGAAGCAGAATCCTGTGGTGGAGCAGTACAACCGTCTGAAGAGAAGCTAGAATGTGTTTGTGAAATTCAAGACTATTTTTTCATGCTCATCCACCTTACCAGAGTAGATTGTCAGTAAATGCACGCTGTTGTTGTTGATGATGAAGTCTGAATATCCACTAGCCAGTACCAGCCACAGGCTGGATGTATGACTCATGTCTCTACTCAGATGGGTTGGATGATGATCCAAACTGTGACGTAAAACCTTTGAACTCTGTATTTCACGTCCCGTGGGCTGAGTGAGCTACACGCCTTTTCTTAGAAATGAAATTTGAGTTTAAAATGTGCAAACATCTGATCTGAAATGTGCAACACATTTTTTTTTTTCCAGTGCAGTGTTTTACTTGGAACCTGTTTCAGATGTTAGATGTGCTGGTCCAGATTCTCGGATGTAACAGTTTGCTCGAGCCCACCCGCAGATGTTATGCCTCTATCATAAAGTCACCCACAACGGAAAGTAACTTAACCAGAAGCACTTGCAGTACTGGTGGTGGACAGACTTTTGTGTTCTATTAAGCATCATTCTTCATGTAAAAAATTTTGTCACCGGCTGGTGCCATGGGTTCTGTAGCACTTCCCTAATATAAGTAAGACTTTAATAAAAGCCACACTGAGACAACATTTCATTGCTTAGACTTGCCCCTATTGGCCTTCAATAATGAAACTCTTCTTGACCCCAAACCTTAATGATGTAAGCATATATCTTGACCAAAGTACTTTCCTTCTCTCGAATTTCTCTAAGTTTGGTTTTCGGTTCAACTCTTAGGGACTCAGTGAGAGTATCTTCCTTATGGCATGATATTTAATAAACTCCTCACGTGCCTTGCACACAGCATGTGAGTGTTGGTTAGATGGACAAACAAGGCGAGCTTTGCAAAATGGGTATCAATGGAGCACGAAGCTGATGTCAGGCTGCGTGGTTCACCAAGGGCCTCCTCTCCTCGCTCTTTGTCCCTCATCCGGGCATTTTCAGGACGGAGGTCGCTCTCGCCAGGCCAGCCTGCTTCCAGGTCTCAATAGAGCCATTGTGCCGGAGGCTGAAGCAGTCTCCCATGGCCTCCCTCGGGGCAACCTGACAATCCTCCGTCGGCTGGCACGTCTGCTCCTCCAGGCCAGAGGTCAGGCCTTTTACATGGAAGCCCCAGCTGGTGAGAGGAACGGGAATGATGAGGCCTGAAAATTCTTCGCTCTTTGTTCTTCTGTTGGGTGACAAGATAATTAGTCCAAATGAGATGCAGCCTCTCCCAGGCTGTATTTAGCCAAATTGCAGAGCTTTCTTTCCCCTGGAGGAGCCTGGGACTCCTCCCTAGGAGATGGCAGTACCAGAAGGGGAACAAAATCAAGCAGGCTGGCCACAGCCATGGTAGGGCATGCTCCCCCCGTCACAGAAGCGGGATGGTGGCGCACCTGGTGTCCAGGATTCAGGAAACCGGGGTTCCCCGCACAACTCTGCCACGCAGACTCTGTATAACTGAGGACCTTTATCCCCTCTGGCCCTCAGATTTTTGTATGTTAAATAAACATGATAATCTCTTCCTCACAGGAGCGTGATGAAGATGAAATGGGATAAATTTTTTAAAGCACTTTATGAATTGTAGATGTGTGACATGGATGGAGGTATTGCCATGAATAATAGAAGCGCCCAGGTGTCCCCCTTTACAGAGGACCAGAGCCCACTTAACTTTGACATGTGACGTTCTGTCATACTTAATGAAGTACGTTCGCCATAATCTTCTCTCCCGTCCTTCTCTCTGGGACCACTCTTTCGCAATCCTCAAGCACATGGTTAATGCTCAATAGATATTTGATTGCAAACATTACTATTTGTGATAAAATATTAAAATCGAGAAAAATTGATTCAGTAAACAGAAAAGTTGCACTATGTATCTAATTGTCTAAAATACATATTTGCAAATAAATTGAGGAGAGGCGATGTTTAAAAGAGCATTTTTAAAATTCCCAACAAGTAAGTACACTTAAAAGAGTATGTAACATTGATATGCCTTTATTTATCCCTTCAGCTTTTTAAATTTAATAATTTTAATATAATTTGAAATTATTTAACTCTTCCCTCTCACTGATAAGACTTTTAAAAAACCTTCCTTCCCCTTCTTGTTTTGTTTTATTTCTCCATCTCTCAAATGTAAAAGAAAGTTTTAAATTGCAAATGAAGAATTCTATTTAATTCAACATAGATTTACTGAACACCTACTATGCAGAACTGAAAAAGAAGATTGAGATCTATAATTTTTTTCCTCCAGTTCACCCCTGTCATAAAATTCCAGTTACAACATACACATGGATAGACTTCCATTCAATACCCTGTATCTCGGTGTTTTGAAGTTTTTCTTCAATCTAATTAATACATGCAATCCATAGTTATTGGATAATAATGTACTGTCCCTTCTCAGTAACTCATTGTACACCCTCCCCCCACCCCTGGCACCTTTCAGTCAAACAATGAGATTGAAGCTTATTGCCCTAGGAAAGAGAAGCACGGACACTGGCTAAAACAAAGAAGTTATAGCTCAGCTTTGTGCTTCAAACTAGACTTTTTTTAAAGTTCATTACATCAAACTAAAAAGCTTCTGCACAGCAAAGGAAATCATCAACAAAATGAAAAGGCAACCTACTGAATAGTTGAAAATATTTGTAAATCATATATCTGATAAGGGGTTAATATCTAAAATATATAAAGAATTCATACAACTTAATAGCAAGAAAACAAACAACCTTATTAAAAACTGGGCAGAAGATCTGAATAGATATTTTTCCAAAGAAGACATACAGATGGCCAACAGGTATGTGAAAAGATGCTCAGCATGACTAATCATCAGGGAAATGCAGGGCAAAACCACAACTAGATATCACTTCACACCTGTTAGAACAGCTATTATTAAAAACAATAAATAACAAGTGTTGGACGGGCTTCCCTGGTGGCGCAGTGGTTGAGAGTCCGCCTGCCAATGCAGGGGACACGGGTTTGTGCCCCGTTCCGGGAAGATCCCATATGCCGAGGAGCGGCTACGCCCGTAAGCCATGGCCACTGAGCCTGCGCTTCCGGAGCCTGTACTCCGCAGCGGGAGAGGCCGCAAGAGTGAGAGGCCCGCGTACCGCAAAAAAAAAAAAACAAAAAACAAAACAAGTGTTGGTGAGGAATGCACTGTTGGTGGGAATGTAAACTCGTGCAGCCACTATGGAAAACCGTATGGAGGTTCCTCAAAAATTTAGAAATAGAACTACCATATGATCCAGCGATGCCAATTCTTGATATTTATCCAAAGAAAACAAAAACACTAACTTGAACATATGCACCTCCAAGTTCATTGCAACATTATTTACAATAGCAAAGATATGGAAGCAACCTAACTGTCCATCAATGCATGAGTGGATAAAGAAATTTTATAAAAGACATGGAGGAAACTTAAATGCATGTTACTGAAAGAAGGCAATCTGAAAAGGCTACATACGCTATGATTCCAACTACACGACATTCTGGAAAAGGCAAAACGATGGAGACAATAAAAAAGATCAGTGTTTGCCAGGGGTTGGGGGGAGTGGGGGAGGGAGGGATGGGTAGAGTACACAGGAGTTTTAGGGTAGTGAAACCACTTTGTACCACACTATAATGGTTGATACATGTCATTATACATTTGTCAAAACTCATAGAAGGTACAACACTAATGTAAACTACAGACATTGGGTGATAATGATGTTTCAACTGATTTTAATAAATATACCACTCTGGTGTGGGATGTTGGTAGTTGGTGGGTAGGGAGGTTGCAGGTATACATTAACTCTCTGTACTTTCCCTTCAGTTTTGCTGTAACCCTAAAACTCTTCTAAAAAAAGTTTATTAAAAAAATATATGAATCAATAACTGAAAGAACTGCAAGGAGAAAGAGAGAAATCTACCACTGTAGTTGAAAATTTCAATATTCCTCCCTCAATAATTGATAGAGCAAGTAGACAGAAAAATCAGTAAAAATATGGACTTTTTCAACCAAATTGACTTAATTGAAATTTATGGTACACTACCCCAATGGCAGCAGAAAACACAATTTTCTTTTCAAAAATACACAGAATGTTATGAGCCATAAAACAAGTCTTAATAGATTTAGAAGGATTCAAGTCACACAAAGTATGTTCTCTGACTACAATGGAATTAAAATAGAAATCTATAAGAGGTTGATATCTGAAAAGTCTTCAAATATCTTGAAACTAGATAACACACCTCTAAATTACACATTGGTCAAAGAAGAAATCAAAATTAGAAAGTATTTTGAACTGCAGAGAAATAAAACAACAACATATCAGAATTGTTGGAATGCTACTAAAGCAGTACTTGGGAAATTTATAGTACTAAACACATTATAAAAAAAGAAAATTCTTGAATTAATGACATCAGCTTCCATATTAAGACATTAGACAAAAAGGAACAAATTAAGCCTAAAATAAGCAGAAGAAATGAAACATAATAATAAGTATCAGAGTAGAAATCAATGAAAAAGAAAACAGAGAACCAATAGAGGAAATCAATGAATCCAAAGCTGGTTGAATTTTCTGATGTCAATCAATGTAATTCATCATATTAACAAACTGAAAAAGAAAACCCATATCAAATCAATAAATGAAGAAAAGGCATTTGACAAAATCCAACATCCATTCCTGATTTAAAAAAAAAAAACAACAATAAAACCCCCCAACTCTCGGCAGGTAATAAAAGGGAACATCCTTAGCCTGATGAAGGGCATCTAGGAACAACCTCTAGCTAACATCATACTTAACATGAAATACTAAATGCTTTCTCTGTAAGATAAGGAAAAAGGATTTCCACTCTCACCATTTCTATTCTACATTGTACTACAGGTTCTAGCCAGTGAGGTCAGGTAAGAAAAAGAAAGGTTATCCAGAATAAAACTTTTTGTCTTTGGAGATAACAGTCATCTATAATCCGATGGAATGTACAAAGAAGCTAATAAGTGATCATAAAACTAATAAGTGAGTTTAGCAAGGTAGAATATAAAATCAGCATAAAAATATAAACTGAATGTTTTCCATCAATTATCATTTCATCATATCTACCAACTGATACTCAAAAATTGTGTTGAATTTTTAAATTGAAAAAAATTTTAATTGCCACTTACAATATCATTAAAATTTTTTTAATGTAGGGTTAAAGCTGACAAAAGATACAAAAGACTTATGTACTGAAACCTATAAGACATTGCTGAGAGAAACTAAAGAACATATAAATAAATGGAATAATGGGTTGATGGTGAAATACTGTTAAGATCTCAATTCTCTCTAAGTTGATGTATATCATAAACACAATCCTAATCAAAATGCTGTTTGTATAGAAACTGACATCCGATTCTATAATTCATATGGAAATCAAAGGACTAAATAATTGGAAAAACGGGCAAAAGGGTTGAACTGACACTCCATGGAAAAAGGTATATGGATGACAAATAAGCACATAAAAAGATGTTCCACAACATCAGTCATTAGGAAGATAACACGACACACTTGTTAAAATGGCTAAAATTTAAAACACTGACCCAAATGTTGACGAGGATATGGAGAAACTAGATCTCTTATACCATTGGTGGGGATTTAAAATAGTACTACAATCACTTCGGAAAATATTAATAGTTTTGCAGCTTCTTAAAAAGCTAAACATAACACCTACCGTATTGTCCTGCTGTTCCACTCCTAGGTATTTGCCCAAGAGAAATGAAAGCATATATCCGTACCAAGAGTTGTACATAAATGTTCACAGTGGCTATATTTGTAATAGCCGAACACTAGAAACAACTCAGATGTCCGCTGACAGGTAAATGGATAAACTGTAGTGCATCCACACAATAGAATACTACTCAGCAATAAACAGAAATGAACTACTCATACAGGTGACAGCACAGGTGAATGTCAAAATAACTGTACTGAGTGAAAGAAGCCAAGCAGTAAAAAATACATACTGTGAATTCCCTGGCGGGCCAGCGGTTAGGACTCCGTACTCTTACTGCCAAGGGCCTGGGTTCAATCCCTGGTCGGGGAACTAAGATCCCACAAGCCGTGCAGTGCAGCCAAAAAACAAAAACAAAACAAACAAACAAAAACATACTGTATGATTCCATTTGTATAAAATTCTTGAAAATGCAAACTAATTTGTAGTGACTGAAAGATCAGTGGTTGCCTGGGGATGGTGTCAGCAGGGCTGGAGGGGCTACAAAGCAGCACAAGGAAATTGTAGAGGTGACAACTGTGTTCATAATCTTGATTGTGGTGGTAAAATATGTCAAAACTTATCACACTGTATGCTTTAAATATGGACTGTTTGTTATATATCAGTCATACTTTAATAGAACTGCTAAAAAAATTTAAACAGTAAGGAGAACTAGGAAAAAAAAGCAGGGGTTAAATTTTTTTACAAACAATGTATTGTTAAAAGGCTTCTTAAGCACATCATGAAAACAAATGTCTTTAAGGAGAATGATCAATTTAATTACAGAAAATTTAAATGTTTCTGTATGGCAAAACAGACTGTAAACAAGAATGGGGGACATGAAAGTAGGAAAAATATGTGCAACAAACATTGCAAAAATTAATATCCTTATTATATGAAGAACACTTACTGAGGAAAATATGGAACACTCTAAGCTACAAGGATATATTGTACAGCACAGGGAATATAGCCAATATTTTATAATTTTAAATGGAGTATAATCTATAAACATTTTGAATTAATATGTTGTCCACCTGAAACTAATATATGGTGAATCAACTATACCTCAATTAAAAAAAAATTTTTTAATGGAACACTCTAATAGGAAACTTGAGGGAAGTCCTGTTGAGACAATTCACAAAGAAACAGAAGTAGCTCACATAGAGAGGTATTTGACTTCAGTAAAAAATTTTAAAGCGCACATTTAAAAAATGAAGTAGCTTTTTGCCTCTCAGATCAACAAAAGATGTCCACTACAAGAATTCTACTCTTCACTAGAATTGCTTGATATGTCAGAGGAGGACGGTTAATAGTTTTGCTTATTTCTAAAAGTGCTTGCTTCTTGTCATCAATTCCTGGTAACCTTCAGCACTGATGATACATTTTGGGTTCCTGGTTGTACTTGGTTCTATTCTCAGCTATAACTTCTTAGGTCCAAGGACACTTTTCTGAGTCATTGCACAGGGTGGTCTTTGCTTCCTTCAAAGATACATGGCTTCTTCTAAGGTCATCACTAGTTTCTCTAGTGCTACAGGGCCTTTTTTAACTCCATTGGTGGAACTTACATTCTTTATTTCCTTAAAGCCTTTTTAAAATAGACATTCTTGGGACTTCCCTGGTGGTGCAGTGGTTAAGAACCCGCCTGCCAATGCAGGGGACACGGGTTCGAGCCCTGATCTGGGAAAATCCCACATGCTGCAGAGCAACTAAGTCCATGCGCCACAACTACTGAGCCTGTGCTCTAGAGCCCACAAGCCACAACTACTGAGCCCGCATGCTGCGATTACTGAGCCTGTGCGCCTAGAGCCTGTGCTCCGCAACAACAGAAGCCACCGCAATGAGAAGGCCACGCACCGCAATGAAGAGTAGCCCCCGCTCCCTGAAACTAGAGAAAGCCCGCGCGCAGCAATGAAAACCCATCACAGCCAAAAATAATAAATAAAATAAATTTATAAAACAAAAAACATTCTCATGTTGTCCAGAAAATGTCTCACAAGTTTTATTTCTCTAACCACTTTGAGCTTCGTTTTGCTTTTGCTTTCTATTGTGGTAAAAGACACATTAAAATTTACTGTTTTAACCATTTTTAAGTGTACACTTGGCATTAAGTACATTCACATTGTTATGCAACCATCACTACCATCCATCTCCAGAACTTTAAACACTAACTCCCCATCCCCCTCTACCTTCATTCCCTGGCAACCACCATTCTACTTTCTGTCTCTAGGAATTTGACTATTCTAGGTACCTCATATAAGTGGAATCATACAGTATTTGTCCTTTTATGTCTGGCTTATTTCACTGAGCATAATGTCAAGGTTCATCCATGTTGAATTATGTGTCAGGATTTCGTTCCTTTTTAAGGTTGAATAATATCCTCATATGTATATACCACATTATTTATCCATTCGTGTTGTTTCCCCTTTTAGCTATTGCGAATAATGTTGCTATGAACATTGGTGTACAAATATCTGTTCCTGCTTTCATTTCTTTTGGGTGTATATCCAGAAATTGCTGGATCATAAGGTACTTCCGTTTAATTGTTTTGAGAAGCAAACTGTTTTCCACAGTGGTTGCACCTATTTACATTTCCACCAGCAATGCACATTCAATTTTTCTACATCCTTGCTGACACTGTTTTATTTTTTGACGATCAATATAGCTATCCTAATGTGTGTGAAGTTGTATCTCATTGTAGCTTTGATTTGCATTTCCTTAGTGATTAGTGATGTTGAGCATCTTTTCATGTGCTTATTGGCCACCTGTATGTATCTTTTGGAGATTTATCCAAGTCCTTTACTGAAGTCCTTTATTCAAGTACTTTTTAAATTGGTTGTTGGGTTGTAGGAATTTCTTATATATTTTGAATACTGATTTTTTAAATTAAATATATGAAATATTTGCAAATACTGATATTTTCTCCCATTCTGTGGGTTGCCTTTTCACTGTTGATATGGCCTTTGATGCACAGGTTTTTAATTTTTAATGAAATCCAATTTATCTTTTCTTTTGTTGCCTGTGCTTTTGGCATCATATCCAAGAAATCATTGTCAAATCCAATTATGAAGATTTCCCTGTTTTAAGAGTTTTAGCTCTTAGGTCTTTGATCCACTTGAGTTAGTTTTTATATATGGTGTAGAGGAAGGGTCCAATTTTATTCTCTTGCATGTGGATATCAGATTTTCCCAACATTTACTGAAAAGACTGCCCTTTCCTCATTGACTTCTCTTGGCACCATTGTCAAAAATCATTTGACCACATATTTGAGGGTTCATTTCTGGGCTTTCCATTCTGTTCCATTTACCTCTATGCCTGTCTTTATGCCATTACCACACTGTTTTGATTACTGTAGCTTTGTAGTATAGGTGTCCTTTTAATTTTTGAAATACATTCCCTCTTTATGGTTCATGTTGAGTTCTTTAACTCTCTTTGCATGTTGCCTGAAGAGACTGGCATTCTCTGTAGTACCCAAATTTAGCCAGGACCCAGGGACAACTGTGCAATCAGGTAGAGGAAGGGGAAACAAGCAGGTAAGTCATTCAATATGGTGTCTGGTTTCTTTGGAAAAGAAAAGGCACAGTCACTGGAGTAAAACTGTATGCCTTTATTACACATAAAATGAGTCATTAAAATACAGTTTGTCCATGTGCAGAAACATTATTATACATTCAATTCTGAAGGTAGTTTTATACGACCAATAAAAGGAACAGTCTAAAAGTGGGAAGAATAAAGACAAGAGTGAGAAGGAGCTAAAAGGCAGAGCTTTATCTGTCAAAGTGCTAAGGCCTATGTGCACAAAGATTTTAAAGTAAGACCAACATAAGGTCATTTCTTCCATTCTGATTTCTCTTAAGGTATGATGCAATGAGTCACAGAATTAAGACGGGTTTAAAAAAAATAGGTCATAGCACTTATGGCTAAGAGAAAGGTTTTTAATTTCTAGAGTTTCACTTATCATGTACTCTAGATCTTTCATGGGTTCTAGAAATTTCGTGAAGTCTCTAATAACAAACTTGCTCTTCAATCAGTAGTTTATTATCAGAGAACAAATTGTCAGGTCCTGCCCAGCCCAGAATCTGTCTCCTCATGCAACAAGCAGGTGACCAAATTTAAAGCTTGTTCAAAGTGATTACGTATAGGTTCAGATGGGGTCACTTCAAATTGCTATGCCTGAAAACCTAAAATGAAAACAACTGCTGACTTGGGGTCCAAGTCCAACTCCAGCTTTCCCAAGCTCTAGGTATCTGAAAACATTAGACACTGGTGTTTTGAAAAGAACTGACCCAAGAAATGTAAAATTTTATGTACCACACTTTCCGTAGGAAGGACATAGACTGTGTGTAATTGTTACCTTCAGACATTTTGACATTAAATGCATTGCTTTCTTATTGGGCTAATCTGAATTTTAAATATTAAGTATTTAAAAAGGGATCCATGATTAAAGTTAATAAAGTGCTGACTCAAGTTGGTTTAATATAGTATTTATGAGCCAATGTTTGTGTCACTAAGACACAGGTGCACACTCCTAAATCCTGAGCAGTGGCAAAAGCTGTCACTAGATAGACGATATAGTTCAACAGAAAACTATTACTTAGCCCACAAAATGCCTCACATCAAATTCCATGGTCCACTGATGGCAATTCATTACATTATGGGAACCCAAATCTTAAAAATAAAAATTCGGTAAAAGGGTAAGAATAATTCCACGTTTACTTAAATCTATCTTATATCCAGTCTTGGGTTTACCTTTCTTCTCTCCTAGGCACTCGATAGGTTTTGTAGTCAAGATGAAAGTCAGGATTTAAAAAATTCCCTTTAGTTTCTTTTGAGCTTGAAGAACCAGGAAAGTTGAGTTTGCAGTTATTCTTCAGGACAACCTACTATCTAGTCACAGCCCATCTCCATAGCTCATCATCTCTCTCTTCCAGGGTTAGTCTGTCCTTTTTGTTATAAGGAAATCTTTGTAGGGATTCCGTTTTTAGGTTAAGACTGAAAGATACACAGAGGTACAGAGATTCCTTCATTTATACAGTCCCTATGAAAGAAACCCAATCTTCTGTTTTATGTCACTAAGTATAAGGAAAACACAGGATATCTGCCCTCCTAGTTCCTGGACAGAGTTGAGACTGTATTACATGGTGGAATACACCTCATAATTTTTGACTAAAAGGTGAACATGGGTATTTTGGAATACAGAATTCAAGTTGCAAGTCCAGTAACCCAGGTAAGGAAAGTTCAATAATAAGCACTGACAAAATATATTCATTTATCCTTTTAAAACCCTTCTACCAGAAAGTCTTAAAGAATTAGGATTTAGGCCACTTTATAAGGGGTAGTGTCCAGCTGAAGCCTCTTTTAATGCAAGTTGTGACTTAGAAAGGAAAAAAAAAAAGTCAATTCTACAGTATTAGAAGAAAAAGAACGGTAATTTTATCCATTATGGAGGGAAAAAGGGGTTGAAACATCTAACAATTTTAAATGAATACACTTCCTTCTCACCAGTCTATAAGATGAAAATCAAGGTTATGTTTTTTTATTCCCTTTAGCTTATTTTGGGTTTGACAGGAAAGCTGCATTATTTACCAAATTGTTATTTGAAAGGGTTAGTTGAACATAAGATGAAGCAATTCAATACATTACATATCTTTACTGACATACTGAACAGTATTCATTGAAAGGGATTGCTTTCGGCCTGATTTTCTCAATTTAGGTATTACCAAGAGATTCCTTGAAATTCTGATTAATCTCTAGATCTTCCAGTGACAGTTGTCAAAAAAAAGGTAAATTTTATCAACCTGGCTCAACTCCACACTGTTAATTTCATGTAGGGGCAATGCCTTTCTTTTCTTTCTTCATGTTTTGCCAAGTGCCTCAAATGCTTCTATTTCGTAGTTCATTTACTCTTAAACTTCTAACGCGTCTTGGGAAATAACGTAGCATATATTACTCCTTGAGCTGTGAACTAGACATGTGCTGTATGGTTACTACTTTTAGGAAGACCTTTTACAACTTACATGACTGCTTTTCTTTACCTTTGCTTAACCAGAACCTTAGCACAGTGCTTAGCACACAGATGTTCAAAAGGTATTTGAATGAGTGAGTAACATGATTTATGTACAAGAACTAGAAACATGCGAAATTTGATTTGTGAAGACCACTCTTGGTCAACTAGTGTTAAGAGCGATGAACACAGGTTTCTAAGACTCTGTGATGTAAATAAAGGAAAGCTGGGGATCCAAGTTGAAGCTGTGTCGTGATGTACTGCTCTTTCTCGATTAACTGCAGTCCCACTATACCTTAGGGTCCTATGTCATTACCTGAATATGAATTTTACTTCCTATGAGGTAGGAATAAATAACAGAAAGTACATGTTAAAAATTGAGGGGGGGTGGTCTTTGTAAACAGTCATCATGAACTGGTTCACACACATTTAAATATTTCACCTTCATTCGTATCTACCATATATGGGAATCACGAGGATGCAGATGTTCCCTGAGACTTAAAATTTTTCCTTTAGAGATAGTGTATTTTCAGCAAAGATTTAGCGCTGTTCTCTTAGACATCTGAACTATTCTCAATGTCTTTGGGCAGCCCTATGTTTGAATTTTCAATTTTTGAAAAATAATAAGGCCGTCTTTTAAAAAACATTCTTGGGACTTCCCTGGTGGTGCAGTGGTTAGGACTCTGTGCTCCCAATGCAGGGGGCACGGGTTCTATTCCTGGATGGGGAACTAAGATCCAGCATGCCACAGAGCGTGGCCTTACGGGGGTCGGGAAGCATTCTTAAGTATCCTAATTTCCAAAAATTGCTGTTTTTATCAGTTAAAATAACCACAACTGAGCAATTATGGGGAGAACTAGTGAACTATAATTAAAAGTGTTTCATGGGTCATTAAGATATTCTTCAAACTCTGACCTTATTTCCTTTCAGGTCACCAATAAAGCTATATATTATTCATTTTTAAAGAACGGGCTACACACCTTTATTCCCAGAGACTATCTAGGTATCCGTTTGCTTCCTCAATCATATCCTAAAACTAAATATTTACAATCACAAAATGACTTCTCTTGGACAGCAGGACTCGATTATCTCTAGGTATGGTTAACCTCTCTTAACGTTTTGGTTAAGTCCTCATTTCCATAAACACTCTTCCTGACATTAGGGAGATCAACATTCAAGTTCTCTTAGCCCTTCTATCTCCAGATCAGTTGGGAAGGACATAAAACTGGCTATAAAACTCACTTCTCAAAGAAGGGAAACAGAAAAAAACTTTTCTATTATCTTCACGATATTATTTCTTCACATAAACCCTATGGCCTGGAAGGTGGTGGAAATGAATGTTTGCTAATGAATTATTAACCACTGTGGAGAAAGGAAAACCTATTCCCGCCCCACCCCCACCCCGAGATATTTTCTTGCCATTCTTTGTCTTAGAAGCAAACAATGGGCACATTAAAAAACAACGCACTGTGTTTTGTTTTGTTTTTACTTTCCCAGTAACATTAGGTGGTTAGGAGAGAGAACAGTTCAAGGGTGAAAGCACAGAGACAGGCATATTAGGAGAATTTAATATTTTTACTAGAGTTCTGAAAGAAATACGCTACCCTGATTTATCACCAAATTCCTAATTTTACTATCTTCTATGCAATCTGTTGGTAATCTTCCAATAGTAGTATAAGGCAACAACTGAGGGCCCTTACCCACACCACTTTCACAAGTATGTCAGACCTCAAGATGCACCGAAAACTCCAAGGTTTTTATTTCCACTTTAATTATCTTTTACTTAATAATAAAATGAAAAATAAGAATATATGAATACATACAATCTATATACATATATTTATTGCAAATACTTAAAATTCTTATGTAAAATGATTTTTCTATATTTGTGAAAAAATATGACTTTTTAAATGGTGTTGACACCAACTTCTCTGTACATACCCTCAATTCCAATGTTAACAATTCCTTTAAAAAGGCAAAAGACACAAAAGTTTAGCATTTACCAAACCAGTCTGTACAAATCTTTTAGCCAGAAGGAAAAAAAAAATAGCTTGTGGTAAATAAGTCAATTTTCTTTTAAAATAAAAAATAAACTCCAAAACTCTTCCCCTTATTGCATTTTTTTGGAAATAATCTGAGTGTCTTTAGAGTAACTTCCTTTGAAATAATTTGTGCCTTAACAGTGAGGCCCTACATTAAACATACCTTATATGAGAAATTCAAAGTCTCCCACTGTCACTTTTTACATAGATATTAAAATATATATTACTTAAAATATATTACTGGAAAGCTATTTTTAAAATTGATCTTTAATAGTTGTATCAAATGTAAAGCATTAAAAAAAATAAGTAACCAAGAATCTATGAAGGTCTTACTTCCAACTTTAGGAACTGCTTTACCTATTGTCCTCTTTCAATAGGTTATGTAGGTATTGAAACACAGTAGGAAAGATCCCAGCCTATCATCATGTTTCTCGGAGTCTCTTTGGACTATTCTATAAATTGAGCTGCAAAGTACCCTTGGCCAAGTTTTTTTACTTAGCACATTGTTGTAATGCAACAGGGAGACTTTTCTCTCCTTGCTGTGAAATCTGTAGGTCACAGAGAAAACAACCCTGGTACTGCTTACTGACAATGAGCTCTAGAAACAAAGAGTGATGTAATGACCAGAGAAGACCCCCTCATTATAACAAATAATTTCACCCAAGAGTTCTTTAAGGACTCTTAGGTGAAGAAAGGCAATAAGAGCAATTAGGATGGTAAACGGTCCAATTATTAATGTACCAATTTATGCCTTCACCTGGAAGGCAATGACGTCCTCCTTTGGCTATTTAAATCTGTGATAACTCCTGAAACGTCTACACTGTGTGCCTTCCCAGCCCATGTAAGTATGCTTCCCCTGCCCCAAGAAAAATTTCCCATCTGCCGGACCTTATTCTTAAAGATGTTACATGGGGTACCACAGACAGCTTCAGTATCTTCAACACAGGGGTTACGTAGGGCAAACAACTCCAGGTTATTTGGCTTTATTTTCTGTTTAATAGGATGGAGAATTTTAATAAAAATTCTTTAAAATTTAGGGAGTCTTCTCTACTAGACAACTTAGAACATTCCCAAGTAAGACTGAGATGATATATTGTTAATGCCACCTCCCCAAGGTGACCTGAAGTGGAAGGTTATCTGAAGGCTTGAGAAGCATACCCTGGAGGCATAAGCATCAGGCATAATGCCTGACTAGTCACTGGAAACAGTGCAACTTAATACCATAAAAATAAGCTTAGCACTTATTAGAAACATTTCAGACTGAATTGAAAGGTAAAGTAACTGAAAACCTAAGATAAAAACTGCTTTAAAGGTACTGGAATACCATATTCTAATAATTTAAAGGTTTTCTTGTTCCCACTGCTTCATTTTCAAAAGGGCCAGATTGTAATTTTTCTTTTTTCTTAGCTCAGTCAGCACAAGATGAATGACCTTCTATGTGAAACCGTTTTGAAACCGATAGATTGCACTCAATTTTCTACCAATCTAAGAGAATCTAACTATTCTCTCATTTAGTCAAGAGTGAGGCAGTGTACCTAGTTGACGATTTATTGAGTATTTTATTAGCTGGGTATTATCTGTAAAGAGAATCTGGTGAATAGTAATGCTTAGGACCTACCTGCAAGAGCCTGGGTCAAGATGAATAGGCACGATGTGGTTTGCTCTCTAAATGGACTTGAAAATCCCTGATGCCTTTCCTCCTTTCCTGGTTAGTCTGTCCATCCTCAGATTAAGAGAACCATGGAGGAGAGACTTTCTATGATAGGAAAGGTGTGAAGAAGAAAAATCATTTTGAAAATCCAAATTGGTTAACTCGTGCTCACCGTGGGGTCGGTTCTGAAACAGTCAACCACTTCTGGCAGCAGACCACCCCTCAGTCCTGCCACTCAAGTGGGGAGTGAGGAAGCTGGGAATGGAGAGTTTTAGCTAGCAATAGGTCTTTTTAACACCCCCTGGGATTACCCAGGGCACTGAAAGTTTGGGAACAGAACCATGGTTTCTGACTCGTACTGGTTATTGGCTGGAGAACTTGCTCCTTATCCCTGGATCCTTACAGATTTCTTACCTCTTAGCTATGTGTGTGCTGGAAGAAAAAGGGAAGTTAGAAGGACATCAAATTATCTTGGTTGAAACTAGAACACAGATATTAATCCTGTATTTGCTTTGGGTCACAAAAAACTCAGGAACAAAAAATAAAAAATAGAAGTAAATAGTTTCTTATGGGGTTTGAAAGTATTAAAAGAGTGTATGTATAATGCAGGAGGTGAGGTAGGGAGGGGTGGGTAGCAGAATGGGTGCAAAGCTAAGATTACTACTGCCTACTTGCCCCTAATCTGGAATGTGACTTAGTTAACGAGTCTAAACTGTTCTGCAGGGGGCTTCCCTGGTGGCGCAGTGGTTGAGAGTCCGCCTGCTGATGCAGGGGACACGGGTTCGTGCCCCGGTCCGGGAAGATCCCACATGCTGTGGAGCGGCTGGGCCCGTGAGCCATGGCCGCTGAGCCTGCGCGTCTGGAGCCTGTGCTCCGCAACGGGAGAGGCCACCACAGCGAGAGACCCGTGTACCGCAAAAAACAAACAAACAAACAAAAAACTGTTCTGCATTTTGTATATATCACATCCTGAATATTAAGTACAACTATGACTGTACTAGGTTGCACTAATAATGTATGTCCTTTACATACGTGAAATTAGGAGATCTGAAATCAATATGCAAATGATACACATTGACAATCCCCAACTTTTTAATACCGAATTCTGGTAAATTGTAGATTTATTTTAATGTTCTTTAACCATGACCTAAATGTATGTACTCAAAAATTCTTTAGTCACTAGAGACAGAATTCAACATAAAGGAAACAAAAAATAAACAAACAAAAATTTGCAGCCGATTTCTTTTCCTTTCTAGATGTTCCCTAAGTCATTCACTAAAGCCCCTTTACATTAGAAATTTCTAGTGTGTAGAGAGCAGTAGTCCAAGAAAGGGGACATGTTTTCTAAAACAGGAAAAGTGTCTGACTTTTACGGTGTGTGTGTGCGCACGCACACGTGTTATGTTCAGAGTAATATACAAGATTACTCCCATATTCCTCAGATGCCTGGGAGGTCAAAACAGGTTTAACAGAATGGGCAAATGTGGTATTAATGAGGTTTTCTACCTGTAGCAACAGCTAACTGTAGAACATTAGGTAACAGGTTGGGAGAGAAGAAGATGAGAGGGGCTACTTTGTTTCTAGTGTTAAAATTGTTTTCCAAAGTTCTTTATGTTCAGTTCAACAGTTTCTGCACCTTCACTCTGCTTACCCAACAAAACACATAGTTCAAATCACCCTATCACTAACACTTTTCTGTTAATTTTATACTAGTATTTCAAACTTGTTTGTAAGCTCCCACGAATGACTAAATCCTCGGAGATTATTGCTGGAATTACTGCCCTGCACAGGTGATGGTAACCCAAGGGGCCCTGCGAGGCAAACTTTTCATGGACCATGCACGCTGCTTCAGGGCAAGGGAGTGGGATTAGGGAACAGCAGGGATCCACAAACTGCAAGCAGAGTGCCTGGCAATAGTACTCGTTTATGGAAGCCAAGAACCAAGTCAGAATTTTCAGAGTCTGAAGTACTGCCTGTGAAATTAATACCTTATCAAAAATTTGAACTTGAGAAGGTTCCATCTAAGGTAAAGGGACTGAGTAAACCCTGAATCCAAATCCTGTGAAGGCTGAATAACCTACGTAAAGCCTGCGGTCAGACAGTCAAGACATAATCAACATGAGTGGTCATTTCTTCAGACCATTCCCTCACTCCTTTCTTTTCCTAGCCTCTTAAGAAAGGGCAGAAGGGAAATCGCTTCCTTTCACCATGCATGGCATTAAACTTTTCAAAGTCACGTGAAGTGGAACATCAATCTGAAGTCAAAGTGATACATTATTACCTAAACACCTGGAAAAATGTTAAAACAAGATGTGACATATTTACATGATTTTGTAAGTGCAAACTTGTCACAAATTCACAAAGTCTTGACTTGGACTTACTATACAAGGTGCTTTTCCTCTAAAATGTAAGATCTGTACTCTGTATTCCTGATTAAGTAACACTTGTCTCTTAAGACAACTGAAACCTAGTTTATTTCTGTGATTCCAAAAGAACTCAAAAACCACATCTGTCAACCCTTCCCCCTTCCTGCCTTCTTTACAGTGTGTCCTCCCGGTCTCATTACCGAACGACAAGGCAGGAGACACACAGTTTGGAGGGGCCAATGCAATCATCGTGGCAGAAGGCTCCACACCCCTTGCACATGATCATGGCTTTCAATCGGCAGTAACATTTCGAAGGTGTGTCCTCTATGCTGTTCTCTTCAGGAAAGGCCTGAACAGGAATGGTCTGGCCGTGGTTGCCGGGATTCATAGCTTGGCTAGCAGGGATGGTTGTGACAGTCACTGAAAAGGACATGACATCACCGACATTGCTAGATACCTGGCTACAGTCAGGCATCCCCGGTACAGCAGAGTTATGGTCCATGTCCGATGAGGTGGAGACGTTGATCATGCCTCTGTAGCTTGGCCCAATCTGTGTGGGGCTTCCATACAGCTTTGGGGTTTGCAGTGGTGGAAGGAGTAGAGACTGATGGGTAGGACTGTCTGCAGGTAGAGGAAGAGCAGTAGAATTGAAAAGCTCAGGGCTGCTCCGCACGGTCTTACCTCTCACTGCGTGAGCCATCTGCTTCTGTGCTGCCTGAATAAAATCTCTGGCTAGGGTCTTCTCATCAAATGTTTGGCCTCTAGCGAACAGGTAATTTTCTTTGCTTAAAGTGGTTTGCTCAGGCACTGGCATCTCTGCCTTCACATTCTTTTTAGCTGAACAATCACTGGTGGATAGGGTTTCTCTACTGTGGGGTCCTGAACTTGCTTCACACTTGCCAGAACTCTGGGAAGCCTGTGGCTCCTCCTTCACCATGACAGATTCTTGCTCATCACCAGTACTTTCCTCATCAGTATCATCTTCTTTACCGCTGCTACTGTCTCCTGCTGCATTTTTACAATCTGTATATCCCATCTTCAAGGCCTCAGTGGGGCTACTTAGACAAAATCGGTCTTCGGGGTTTACAGAATGGGTCCTCCTAAGGCTCTCTGAACCCCGGCCATAGGTGGAAATGTTAAGTA
Source organism: Delphinapterus leucas (assembly GCF_059928025.1). NCBI lineage: Eukaryota > Metazoa > Chordata > Mammalia > Artiodactyla > Monodontidae > Delphinapterus > Delphinapterus leucas. The sequence continues at coordinate 74,523,204 of NC_143141.1, read as the reverse complement.
AGTAGTGACCTGCCATTGCAGGCTTGGATGTCCTTCTGCCAGCAAAACCCAGCATAAACCTCTGGCTTGTGGAGATGTCCTCTAACTGGAAACCTGAGTGAGTGAAGTTGAACTGGGAGGGCTGCACAAACGAGAGAACATTCTGCCTCCGAACCCTTTGGATGAGTGTCTGAAGGATCTGATCTTGGGTTGCTTTACTTAGTCCTTCTTGGTATTGGTGTGTGTCAATGCTAGCGTCCCTTAGATCCTTACTTGAAAAGAGCTGAAGGGGTCTTGGAACCTGGGGGAGCTGCTTACTTTGCAAACTTTTACCCAGTTGCTGTGTAGCTGGATGGGACTGTCTCTCATTAACTTCCTCTCTGGTGCTATTTTCTGTTAGGCTGGTACCTGCGAGTGCTCCTACCATCATCCCCTTTTCCTCTTTTGTAGTTAGTGGAACGGTTTTCATTTCAACTTTGGTGAGAGGTTTAGGCAGAATTTGCTCCAGGGGAACATCTTTGCCTTGCAGCAGCTGAGTTACCAAAGGATTATTAGCAGGGATATTAGAGCTTGGCCTTGAAATGGGTCCATTCATACTTGAAGAAGCTCCTGGGGTCTTAAGGCTAGAAGCTGCTGGCAAAGTGCTCGAGGATGGAGCTGATCCAGTAGGTGCTATGGTTACAACGACCTGGGGTACAGGAAGCTTCTCTAAAGAGGCTGTTGCTAATAAAGATGTTAAAGGGGAGGGAGTCATGTCCACTGAAGCACTAGCACTTATCTCTGCTGAGGCTGGAGGGTTTGGTGTATTCTTACTAGAACCTGCTTTGGGCTCAACTGTGCCATCGACTGCAAAATGAACAGGTGAGGCACCTGCGATTACAGCAGGATCTGCTGGAGTAGGAGGTGCTTTCTCCTGCCTACCATTACTGGGCCCTTGTGGGTGGCTAAGAGAGGCCACCGTGGCTGCCGCCCTGGTGGGATTCAGTTTTTCATTACTTACTTTCCCTAAAGCTGGTGGGGGTGTGTTAGCGTGGGCTGGTGACGGGACACTTGAGCACGCTCCACTGATGGCAGATGGTGGAGGCACTGAGGAGGTTTGCTGTAGTTGTGCTCCAGAGACACTGTGAGACTGTGCCTGGCCTGGGGTCTTGGTCTCAGATTGGGGCTGAGTCTCTGGACCACAGGGTAAAAGCTCTCTCGTACCTCCCCTGCTTCCAGTTCCTGCCAGTTCCAGTGTGGGGCCCTTTCCAGTTTCACTGACTCTGTTTGGGTCTGGACTCCCTCCTCTAGCGGTTCTCCTTTCAGCCCCCTCTCCTGGGCCTTGTCCACCCCCTGGGCCAGGTCCGGGAATGGTCCCTCCGACTGCGGCGGCTGCAGCAGCTGCGGCTGCGGCGGCAGCTGCTGCCCTCTGTGCTTTGACCAGCTGGGCCTTTGCCTTGATGTCTGCGAGAGTTCTGGCTCCTGTTCTGTTAGGACTAGTGATGGAGATTGGAAAACGAGCCCTGGGAGAGACCTGCGATGTAGGAAACGGCATGGGGGAGATTCTGGAGACCGGGATCTGAAAGAATTAGGGGGGAAAAAAACAACAGAGCTTAGTTTTCATTTATGAGAGCAATCAAACTTCATTAACACAAATTCTGAGTAGGGTGAACCCTATGACAAGGACGGGAAGCCTGTGGCTAAGAGACCAAACCATGGGGACAGTCACAAAGGTTTGTCTCCAGGATCCTTTCACCTCCTCTACTGGTGCCAAGGACTCCCCTCCCTCGACATCCACTCCCACCCCAAAGCCTCAAACCTCTTCTTACAACACAGCTCTCTCTTAATGTCATTATTACTCATAACAGCTGGTCATTTAAGATAGAGACCTTTCTATGGTATCTACATTTTAAAATGTGTGTAAAAGCGAGAAGACAGAAACAGAAGAAATAAAGAAGTAGCACACCATTACTGTCTTTTACTTCTTGGCTTTACTACCGAGGTCCAGAGGAAAACTCTTGTTCTCTTCTCTTTTACACACGCACACTTGCACAGCTAAGCATATAGGCTGAATTATCTCAAATTACAGAGGCTTCTAAACCGCACTGGAAGGAAGACAGTGTGTGATCCACTCTGCCCACCCACATGACGGGGTATGTATATAATGTCTGTAATGTTAACCAATGTCATTCTCACCCCCTGCTGGCATTATACTTATTTGTGGAGCTTTTAAAAAATATACATCCTCTCAGTCCTGTCCTTAAAATTACAAACTAGAACTCCTAAAGAAAAAATGCATTTCTAGAAAGCTTCTTACGAGATTCTGATGCATCATTAGGTTTGAAACAACTGATTTTCATATCATAAAATATTATACCTGAAAGGAATCTGACTCCTGTTCAAAACAATACTTTGAAAGCTACTGGAATTAAGTAGAATGAACCAGTATCTGGGCCTTTCTAATAGTTGGCAGAATTTAAAAGAGCAAATAACTGTTACAGATGTCCTAGGACATGTAATTAAAAACATATTAAGCCGCTGAGCTCTAAGAAAATGCATGTCATCTTTCTGGAACTCCTTAAATTGAGGCTAATAAAGTCACTAAAGATTTTTCATTATCTGCAATACCCATTTCTAAAAAGGTCAGCAGTCCTGAAGAATTCTCTGTCATTCAGAAGTTAGACCTGTCACAAAGCCCACATATTTCTCATCATGAGATATACTCAACCTCTCTCTTAAAGCTGAAATCTACTTTACATCCAACTGCACACAGTATTTTAGAAGCTGCCCAGAATAAGAAAGAAGCAACTGTTGCCCCTTGGTAATACCATCTAGCAGAGACAACTAATAGGGGGAAAAACAGATAAAACTAGAAAATTAAAAACAAGAAAGTAAAAAGCACAGTTGTGCAGGGGAATCATATATAGGGAACAAGCAACCTTACATTAGAATAATCTTGAGAATAACAACATATCCAGCACAATAAAGGATACCTATCATAATGACTGAATATCATTAATAACATTTTGATTAAATAAGGACAATCCTTAAGAGTGGTTAAAATAAAAAGTTTTAATGCTTAAAAATGAGAATTTTCAGTTATTTAGGTAACTAGTCCTATTACCCGTTTATATAGAATAAATGAGATGTTATACTTTTTTTTAAAGTACAAAAACCACACAAGCTTTCTAGGCACTGATAACAATTCAACAATTTAACTTATTGAGAAGCCCTACCCTGGTATAGCAAAGGAATTAGATTCTTTCTGTTATAATTGTATACTGAATGGAAAATACATAATGTCTGAGTTGTCCATCTCTCTATATACATATATGTACACATCTTATATTGTAGATATGCATATATAAAATAGATACATGTGCATATATAATTTTATATATATATAACATTTGTAATAAAATTCAAATTTTGTTTTTCTATTTAAGTTTTGTTTAAAAGATTTTGTTCTGTTATAAATTACATTAAGCTTTGTCTAAGAAAATGGGATTTGAGATAGGGTCTAAGGTAAGAGTGTTACTAAAGCAACTTCTGGTGGAAAGTTTTTGGGGAAATGAGGAAGAAGTAAAAGAAAGGAAAGAAGTTAAATAACATTAACTTGGTCACAATGGATTTAAGTTTTCAGTGTAGAGTCTCTTTGGATTAGCAGAAAGATGAGGAAATAGAAATGATGGTTCTTACCCAGCGTCATTTATATAAAGTAAAACCTAGACTATAACTCAGCGCTCAGGTTTAGAGATAAGTTCTAATTGACCCCCATTAAAGAAAGGTTTCTCATATTTTTATAAGAAGAATACAAGTGATTATCATAAAACTCAGAAGCTCTAGCAAAGCATGACAGTGTATGCTAATGGTAGAAAAATATCAAAAAAAAAAAAAAGAAAAGAAAAAGAAAAAAGGAGAGATTCCTAAGTGCTGCAATCACAAATCTTAAAATTAAAAAGTAATGAAGAACATCATACTATTATGGTGCAAAATGAGAGAGAGAGAGAAGTCTCCCAGTGCATGAAACAGACAAAATGAGAGAGAGAGTCTCCCAGTGCATGAAACAGACAAAATGAGAGAGAGAGTCTCCCAGTGCATGAAACAAACAAAATGAGAGAGACAGTCTCCCAGTGCATGAAACAGGCCAAGTACTAGGAACTGAGTGTTTCCAAGGGATAGTTCCAGGTAGGACTTTGGTTAGTCTAAGTTGAATAAAAAAGGGAAAAAAGTATTTCTATTTGGCTTATTTTGTTTTACTTATATTCTAATGTGAATGAATGCTACCCAGTGCCTGGGTTCATAGTAGACACAACAGTGTTAATAAATACTATTAATAAAATTAAGAATGAACTGCAAACTGATATCAGGCACAAGCCCAAGTACACACTAAGGTAGTGACACTGCTATAGAAATTTAAAAGATCTGATATGCAGCAATATAGGGCTAAAACACAAGTTAATCACATATCCTAAGCAGTAGAGCTTAGCAAGGCTATTCCATCTTACTAAGGTCCCTCAAGTGACCAGTGGTGACTCATGGCAGCCACACACATTTCCTTTAAAAGGTTGGAACTAAAAGGTAGTTCCAGGCTCTCAGAACATCAAATCAGTTATGGCAGCAATAATTAACACATTATTGACTGGGGATTTTTGTAGAAACTAATGCCTGTGGCCGTAATACGTCTCCAGTCAATAAAGTGTTAAATATCATGGCTCTTGATACAAAGATGTGATCTCTTAATCACATCAATGACCTCCTCCTGTTTATTATTATACTTATTATTTTGTCACATGAGACAAAATACTTTCCATAACTGTCTTAAAATACAAGAGTAGCCAGCAGGGGTGTGGGTGGGGGTGGACTGCATTAGATATTCAGATATCTGAATAAGTATTCAAACCCCAAAAAGGATCTGTGAGGACGCAGTTCTTTTATTTATGATGTTTTTTTATTGGAATACAATTGCTTTACAATGTTGTCTTAGTTTCTGCTGTAGAACAAAGTGAATCAGCTATATATATACATATAAGGATGCAGTTCTAAATGCCTGTTTCTTAATAATTTTACTCGTGTATGACCACAGTTACATGCATATCAAATATATACAACTGCTTCTGCATTAAGAAATACCACAAATATTTGAAACTTAGTAGGTACAACCAAAAACTTAGCGTTCAGACCATCTTTCTTTTTCAATTCTTCCCACTCTCTTACCTTGAGAGGTGGTACTTTCCGCACCTGGAACCTGTCCCCTCTACTGAGAAAGGGCTGTGGGGAGACTTGAAATGGCTGCTGGTGCTGGCGATTCTCAGTGACACGTGGTCTTTTCTCCCAGCTTGTAGGGGCCTCTTCTTGGGTGACAGAAGATTTCCTCTTGAGGCTTTCTGGGCTGTGATCAGCCAGAGTTGATGGAGGCTCTTTCATAGTGGTCTCCTGTAGACCTGCTTCTACTATGGGCTTCACTACTGTTGTTTCTACCCCAGGGCTCTTGGGTTTGCTCAGGGATGTAACTAAAGCTTCTTGGCTTTCATTTTTGTTATAATTTGAAGTTGTAGTGAGATGACTCTCTTTCTCAGACTTCTGTTCAGCAGAGGCAACTAGCTTTTGCTCCAAGAGAGCCTCATCCTTTGGGCACTTGATGGGAGGGACGCTGCTAAGCTCATCTGTATTGGGAGCTGAGGAAAGCAGGGGCTCTGGGGATTTGGAGTTTGGCTGCATCTTATCTTGGCTTTCATGCTCTTCTTTTCTGACTGGTGATGGCAGTTGTAGTACTTCTTCTTTAGACACTAACTGGGGAATTACTGAGACTATATTGACAGGAGAGGCCTCTGAAGGAAGCATGGATTTTGGTTGCTCAGCTGGGGTTTTCTTTACTTTGGGATCGTTGGGTGAAGCTGTCAATTTCTTTGAATCTTCAAGGCTCAGGCCAGAACTAAAAGGTGGAAGAAAGAAATATTGTAGTTGAGAAATGGCCTATGTTATTGAATATGAGATAACAGTGTATGGCAATGCCTAGAAGAACCTGTGACACTTAGTAGGTAATTTTCATATATCATCTTCACTATTATTAATATTAGTGAAGGGTCTGGAGCCAGAGTGCCTGGATTCAAATCCTAGCTCTGATACCTACTATCCATGTAATAAGTAAGTGACTAGCCTTCTGTATCTCAGTTTCTTTAGTTGTACGTTGTTGCTATTACGAGTAACTAAATTAATGCATGTACAGTACTTAGAATAGCACCTAGCACATAATAAAAGCTCAATATAATGTTAATTATTATTACTTCTGCTTACAAAGGGGCTACACTGCCTAGAGGCATGGATCACAGACTACTCACAGAGAAGTTAAAGAAGACAAAGACCCATGTACCCTGGGACTGTGGGTTTGGACGGTGATCAGCTCTACTCTGCAGTACCTGCAGAAAGGCTGGCCCAAGAAATCTAAGGGACCCAGGGGAGACAGTAGGAGAGGTGGCTGTCAATATTCGCTAGAGGTTGAAAACGAGAACTCTGAGTTTTTGGAAAGCCTGTTTAAATTTCACTTGGTATAGCTCTAAAATTCTGAGATCAAGTGCCTCTGAGCTATCCTGGGAGTGAAGACCAAGTGAGACTTCCACAGTGTGGCCTGGCTAAGAGCTAGGCTACGCTGTAGGGGTCACTAGAGACTCCTCCTACAACAAGCAAAAACAAGATAGCCCTCTTTGGTGACTTCAATAATCAGTACCGCACCCCTGAGATGGAATGGCTGAGGACAAATCTGGACAGTAATCAAATATAGTCCTTCCAAAAAGCTGGCAAAAAGTAATAGCTAAAAACAGAAAGACCCAAGAATGGCTGTAATGCTCCATCTTATAAGGAGGGAATGAACAATATTTATGGAATAACTGCTACCTATAAAAATGGTCTAAATGCATTCACCCTCGTTTCTGTAGAAAAGCTCAAAGCTCATACCAAGAAGGTAGAAAAATTGGTGTATGGCGCTCTTCATCTCATTAAGAATCACTTCTGAAATGACCATGAAGGGGATCAATGAACACTACATGGAGATAAGGAAAAGAGCCATTCGTTCTCAAGCTATGGTTATGGAGTATCCTTAAAGGCTGCCATTAGGTAGGAAGGGAGACTAATAGACAATTAAAACTCCGGGTGTTCAATTCTATTTCAAACAATACAGCTCCACTGTCATCTATTTAAGTGTCCCCATTAAGATTTATTTTTTTTTTTGGCTGCACCGCATGGCTTGTGGGACCTTAGCTCACTGACCAGGGATTGAACCCGGGGCACAGCAGTGAAAGCTCCGAGTCCTAACCACTAGAACACCAGGGAAATCCCCCCATTAAGATTTTAAGATTTTTTTTCTGTTAGGAAAAAAACTGACTCAGACTATATAGCCCCTTGAGAAAAGGGTCTGTATCTTGATTCAGCTATGAATATCTCCCAGTGCCTTCTACAGAAGAAAGGCTGCTTAATTACACGTTGAATACAATGGTCCATATTACAGGATTCCTTAGTGATTCTGGATAAATTATCCTATTGTGGGATAACTGACTACAATAAAAAATATATAGAACTTCAGTATTCTTATGTATTATAAAGTTACTGGAAGAAAAACCAATCTATTCAAAGTAAGGGCTCTAATTCAAGATAATAAAATCTTTTTTTTTTTATTTTTAATAAATAAAAGAAACCACGCCATCTACAATGGTAACGTGTTAAGAGTCAAGGACTGGGACTTCCCTGGTGGTCCAGTGGTAAAGAATCTGCCTTACAATGGAGGGGACACAGGTTTGATCCCTGGTCAGGGAGCTAAGATTCCACATGCTGCGGGGCAACTAAGCCCGTGCGCTGTAACTAATGAGCTTGAGTGCCTCAACGAGAGAGCCCGTGTGCTCTGGAGCCCATGCGCCCTCGAGCCCATGCGCCACAACTAGAGAGAGAAAAACCCGCACGCCACAACTAGAGAGAAGCCCGTGTGCCACAAGGAAGAGCCTGCACACCACAATGAAGAACCCACGCACCACAACTAAGACCCGACACGGCCAAATAAATAAATAAATATTAAAAAAAAAAAAAAAAAGAGTCAAGGATTATGAGTAATCCAACTCTGTGTACCTAAGATTCGTAAGAAAAAAATATTTTTCTTAGTAAAAAAGAACTAGTGGAAAAAAATGAAGGAAATTGCAGACTAGATTTTCTGGAAAGGTAATAAGATGAAGCACCACATGACGTATGTATAGGAATTAACACTGGTTTATAGAACCTGTCTTGATATTTACCTCTGACCATAGTAGCTTTCAAAGAATTGTTCTTTCCAAGGCTCTACTTTTTTCTCCTTCTCAATCTCTTGTCGAATTCTCACCTGCATCTCAGGTGTAAATTCACCTGTATGTACCAAGGGGGGGGAAAAAAAGATATTCAATAGAAATATGCTATTTGCTACTTTCAACTATTTGTAAATCATGACAGACTCATGCAGGAGTCAGAATACTATCACATGAAAGTAACAGAAATTCCCCAAAATTCCTCACTGTAAGGGGAACTACCTAGGAGCCGTCAGGTGAAATAAAAACCCTTGCACGCCACTCCATGTAGTTGCCAGTGCGCAGCTAAAGTTAACTGGCCACTTCTCTGGGCCTTCCTTGTAGCAACCCTCACCTCTGCTTCAAATATCATAGTCCCTCTAGATTTCTTACAAACCTTGAGTCTGTCATTTCTTTTCCACTGGAAAAATAGTCATCTGGTCATAGGCTTTCAGTAAATAATGCCACTGGACACTTTATTATTAAAAAGTTCTGTTTCTCCAAGGCAACCTGTGTTTTAGGCCTTTTAGCTCTAACTGCATAATGAACAGTTATGGCCCTGCTTAAAGACATTTGAGGTTCCAGTAAAAAGGTAGGTAGTAGGAATTCCCTGGTGGCCCAGTGGTTAGGACTCTGTGCTTTCACTGCCGTGGGCCCAGGTTCAATCCCTGGTTGGGGAACTAACATCCTACAAGCCGCACGGTGTGGCAAAAAACAAAAAAAGTAGGGAGTTATTTTGGAGGTGTCAGTTTTCTAATTGTTCCAGAAACTGTACGAGTCTAGTGCCCTAGCAACAAGATACTCAATATGCCAAAGACCCAGCTGCTCTGAATATGCCATTTATTTTCAAAACTACCAACCACACCTCAATTCTTCCCACTCCATCAGTAGAGAACAATGAATGTGCTTGGTAGGCCATCGTCAAACCTGTGACTCAGACAGGCTGTTTTTTTATTCTCTAATACCCAGGACATTAGAGAATAAGAAGTGGAAATGGCAGATTTGAAGTTTAAGACCTCCTGGGGTAAGAAGAGGGAAAGGAAAAGTGTTAGAGGACAGTGGATATCACAGTCCTAGGCATATGAGTGGGAGAAGAGGGATCTGGCTGTCAGAATCCAACCCAGAACTTCTGAATTTCTGCTCTTTGGTTGTGTCTACTGTGCTTGATAGAATGAGGAATAAATTGTATTGAATTCTGTTCACATGTACACAGTGTTCAAAGTTTTTGCTGCTCACGAAGTATGATCGCATGACTATAGGTATAGCAGTGACTGCTCATATGCAAAAAGAAAAGTAACATAATAATCAAGGTATCACTGTTGATAATATCTACTTTTAAAAGTTGGGGAGTAGGGAACATAAATCCAAATTATTCTAAAAGAAAGTACTGGTAACAGGTATGTCTTAAAGTGCTCATGTGATTCTGACTCTTTCAGAAAAAGGGGGTCTCTGCTCAAGGAAATCTTTAAGAAAGAGAAAGGTTCAAAGTAATCAGTAAGAGATCCCTTCTACACAGAATTTGCCCTAAAAAGAAAAACAGGAAGGGAAAAGTCAACAACTACAGTGAAAAGTAGAGATATTAAAAAAACCCACTGAAGTGCAGGCAAAACAAAATCATTGTTTTTGGGGCCCGGATGTCTGTATTTTAAAAAAATACCACAAGTGATTATAATGAGCAGCCAGGGTTAAGAACTGCTAATAGTGACCGATACTACACGCTACGCAAACAGTCAATCAATCACTTTTTTATGCTTTGTAATATACCCTCTATAAATCTGTTAGATCAGAATTAGAAACATGGCAAAGCAGTAACCACAGTTAGCAATTCTTGATCATAACCTGCATTTATTAAAATGCTCTGGCTGCTACTGGACTGTATGCTGCAAATGGGTGAATTTTATAGTACGTTAAACATTTCTCAAAGCAGTTTTTTAGAAAGTTCTTAGTCTCTTAGATTCTTTTTACTGTTAGTTTCATTGAGATTAGGCAGCAAGAAAGAAGTTATCTCACTGCTTACCAAACCATGATTCACAGCACCATAAAATAACTCTAATTCTATATTCTGCTTATTAGAATTTCAATTCTTAGGCATTAAGCTAGAATTAATGAAACAGAATCTTTAGGAATAGGGCCTAAAAGTCTATATATTTTTTAGTTTACCAGGTGACTTTAAACCCTTAAAGAAACATGCTGCTGAACTCCTCCTGGAGCCAAACCTGGTTACATGCTCTAAATAAAAGTCTAGCAATGTGTTTCACATAGAATAGCTAGTTCTACCTTATGAAATGTTCTATCTCCTGCTTTCCAAAACTGGGCAAATACCCACTGAGGCTCAGAGGTGCAAATATGCCCTCCAAGTGCATACACATCCTAGGAGACACGTAAAATTGAACACTTACCTTCTGAAAGTCTTTCCTTCCAGCCTTGGGCTGCTGAAGTGAAGAACTCATTATTAAGGGCTGAGCCATTTAACTTCATCAGACCATCTGGACCAACCTGGGTCAAAGAATAAGCCACAGAAAGCTTAGAAAGAAAGCCAATTGTATCATGCGGAATTTGACGTTCCTGTCCTTTTAGAAAAGAATGTGTGTAAGTCAAATTTTACAGAAACGCGACTGTATCATACCATGCTGCTTATTATGGACACTTCTATTTTATAATGCAATGTTACTTTTTTTCTAAAAAACCTCTTTCCTGTTTACCTCTCCTCCCTTCTTCCTCTCCTTTCAATTCCATTCCCCACTGGTTAATTATACTCAAAGAATCATCTGCAAACAAATACGTACATAAGAGGTTTTTTCTGAGACGTTCATTACTTGTTTTACAAAACTGTGACCAAGTTACATACACTGCTCTGAAACTTACTTTTCTCACATAATACAAGTGGAAGTCTCTCCAAGTCAACTGGCATAGTTTTAGCTCCTTTATAATAGCTGCAGATGTTTCCCTGTATCAATGTCCCTCAATACATTTACCAATGTCCTGATCATAAACATATATTTTGTTTCCAGTGCTTTCCCATAATCAACAAAGCTGCAATAAGCATTCCAGTAAAGATGAATATACTAGTGCTCTTTTCTATGGGATAGGTTCTGAAAGCAAAGAAATATTTGTGTGTGTGTGTGTGTGTGTGTGTGTGTGTGTGTAACTAAAAGACTATTAGATTATTTTCCAGAAAGGCTAATAAAATAATTCGCATTTCTACTAGAAATACACGAGCATACTCCTTATCTTGTGAACAAGAGATATTAACATGCTATTTAATTTTTGCCTATTAATGAGTTTGAAATGATTAAAATTTCCTTCATCCTGACTACTAGAGTTTTGTGTATCTTTCTGCATGTTTATTGAATATTTAGATTTGCCATCTAGTGAAATGCCAATTCCTATTATTTGCTCATTACTCTATGAGGATGCTTATTTTTAACTATCTTGTGAGAATCCTTTGCATGTTATACATAGCAAAACTGCCACGTACTTTAAAGATATTTCCTCCAATCTATCTGTTCACTGACTTGATTTGTGATGTCTTGCCAAAAGGTTTTAAGATTCTTCTCTGCATTAGAGATTTTATTAACTGTCATTCTGCCCAAAGTTAATATCTAGATTTCTACCAGAATCTCTATGCAGATTTTTCATTAATAAAATGATCTTGGGCTTCCCTGGTGGCGCAGTGGTTGGGAGGCCGCCTGCCGATGCAGGGGACGCGGGTTCGTGCCCCGGTCCGGGAGGATCCCACGTGCCGCGGAGCGGCTGGGCCCGTGAGCCATGGCTGCTGGGCCTGTGCGTCCGGAGCCTGTGCTCCGCAGCGGGAGAGGCCGCGACAGTGAGAGGCCCGCATACCGGTAAAAAAACAAACAAACAAAAAAACACACAAAAGATCTTAAAATTCATATGGAAAAAAAATTAATATGAAAAACTGAGAGGGGGGAATTGCCTTTCCAATTATTAAGCATACCACACAAAGCCACTGCAATCAAAACAATTATTACTAGCATTAGAGTGAATAAAGAAATGAGTGAAAGAGGAGAGAGTGCCTATAAATATAAACTGCCTGTAAATGAATAGAATATGTAACAAAGATGGTATTTCAAACTGAGAGAAAAAGACGGTTATATAAATATGTACTGCTGGAACAACTGGCCATCTAGTCGGTAGAAAATACGCTGAGCCACAATTTCAGAATAATATAAAAAATATTCTAGATGGATTAAAAGACTAAATTTAAGCTTAAAGTCATAAACAATTTTTTGAAGAAAATTTAGGTAACTATTTGGACATCCTAGGGATTAAGGAACTCAACTCACTTTATTTTCTAAATCTATCTGGGCCAATATTATTTTCCCCTTGCCCTAGAGCAGAAATTGGAAACTTTTCCTATTAAGAGATAGACTACAAATAGGCCATATACTCTCTGTTGCAACAACTCAACTCTTGACACTGTGGCAGAAAGTAGCTATAGATAATATGCAGAAACTAATGGGAGTGGCTGAATGCCAATAAAACTTTATTTACAAAAACAGGCAGTGGGCTGAAATTGGCCTGTGGGCTACAGTTTGCTGGCTGCTGATTTGTACTCTATAGATTTGGCAGAGGAGTAACAGGCTTCCCTATGAGGACAGGTCATCCAACATCTTGAATATTCCAGTGCTGTGCAAGTTTCTCCAAGACAAGTCAATCCATTCTACAATTTAATAGCTCCAACTGTTTAAAAAAATGTTATTTTAACCACAAATTTGCTTCCTGGAGAAACGAAGAAGTTTACCTCTTCCAAAGATTGGCCTTCAAATATATCTGAAGAGAGATGTTTTAATCCATGCCCCTCCCTCATTCCTTTCTCTGGTCTAAATAATGTTTTTCGACTGTTCATTGTTGAGTACTCCATACACTAAAAGATGGTTTCCAATGTTTCATGCTAGTAATAACCAGAATTTTTGATAAACTCCAAATTTCATCTGACAATGAAGCAGAATTTCATTAATAAATTCACTAATAATTTCACTAATAAACTCCATACTCCATATTCTCAGATTACTATGTCCTCCACCACAGTAACTGAAAAAGACAGGCAAGTAACCTCCTACTAAAAATACCCCACAGGAATGGGAAGTTGGGTAAGTTTTAAGGTCCCTTTTAATTCCGAAATTACATGTGCCAATTCTCCTTCTAAGACAGGATAAGGGCCATTAGTCAAAAGACAGTTCTGAGGAACCCACACTAGTATTCTATAGATATATCCTCTGTTAGGTCTTGTGTTATTAGTCCCAACCTAAAATTTGAGTCTTTAAAAAAGATGAGAGCAATCCTTAGCAAGAAGAGAAGCCCTCTAAAAACTCTGCCAAAACTTCAGTCTCCTAACTTGTTCTAACCAAGAACTGGGCATCCCCAAAGCTATAATTTCTCCAAGGAGTGTTATGGTGGGGAGAGCAGCAGCTGGGAAGGATCAGTTTTACTTCTTTGTCCCTACTGCTGGTAGTGTACCTGACTTATCTGAACTCCTCAGAAATAGAATCTGACCTTTCACAGGTGCTGATTCATAGCAGTATGAAATTGATATCAATATAGTCTAGTAGAAGAATGATTTTCAGAATGAGAAAGATTTAGTTTTGACTTTTCTATAGACTAGGGAATATATCTAGTTTTCTTACTGTAAACCAGGGAAAACAACTCTCTCTCATAATGTTTTTATAATAATTAGAAAAAAGTGGAGTGCCTAACAGATTACTTAGAACATAGGTACTTCAAAATAATCATTAATTAAAAAAAAAATCTCAGAATTGAACAAACCTCACAAAATCATAATGATCCTTTTGCAGAGGAGGAAACAGAAGATCAAAAGGGGGAGTGACTTGCTAGTCACTCCTTCCTTGATGAAAGCCTAAGTCTTAGACTTTTGCCTTATTCCTGACCAACCTAAATCTCTCTGGTCCCTGCCTAGACTCTTCCAAACCTTTGACATTTCTTCTGGGTACTGTTTTGTTTTTTTAAGGAGTATAACTTATATTGGATTTCAAAACTTATTACTGAAGCAATAAATGTTTGTTTTAGAAAAATTTAACAGAAGAAGGAAAAAATAATTAACATTCTTAATCCCATCAAAAATCCATTCAAAAACCCCAGTGTAATGCCTTAAGACAATTCTTCCTCCTGAACTATATTCTGCGGATGTCTACATCCTAATATGATAGCTAGACAAATTTTATTCCATAATCTTGACATTTCTGATAAGAGGGTTCTTTTCCTTTATGAGCCTTACAGGGCCAACCTATTAAGAAATACTATTTCTTGTTTAACACCTTTGATATCACTTCTTTACAGGTACACACAAAAGCCATTTAAAAAGTCTTAAGGAGTTCTAAAGGTAATGATTGAAGGAAGCCCCAGACGCGTTATAAAACTGCTGATATGCCTGAAAGAACGCACCTGTCGATCCACCTCTGGAAGTAGTAGAAGCAGTCGCTGTTGGCAATCTCCAGGAAGGACTGAAAAGGTGTGTTTGTTGATTAGTGCTCGTAGGTTTGTATTAACCAGAATGGAGTCTGGTGTCTCAACATCAATTTCAGCACATTTAGTCCTCTTCATTTGCCCTATAAAAATATGGAAAAGAATCACTTGGGCCTCCTTCACATTCCTGTTTCTATCTAAACTATACCTTCCTCTGCAGTGCAAAAAAACCATGGTTGTAAGTACTTTAGAATATCACACTGTGAAGAAGGTAACATTTAAGGTTCTCAGAAATAAACAAAGCCAAGTTTTGTTCGTTCATAAAGGATAAAAGAATATAAGTTATCTTCCCTGCAAAAATGGAATAAAGTCTGTAAAAGTACATCTTTTCCCATACTAAAAATATATTTTATGTTTGAGACTTGAACATTTCTCAATGGAACTAGGGAAGTTTATAATAACACATACACAGAATGACTAAAAAATGGAAAAATTCAAATATATATATAAATCATAATGAGGCTCTTTTTCCCTTCCCGTGATAATTATTTTCATCAATTTTATTTGCATTAGCTAAAAATGTTATGATTGAATAGCTTAGCAGTCAACAGAAAATCTGTTCACAACAGGAAGGTTTCAGTCTTTCAAAACACTGATGGATTTGAGTACAAAGTTTAAAACTTTTGCACCAAAAAAAAAAAAGACTAACTTGGAAAAATATTTGCAAGCCATGACAAAAGGTTACTATTCTTTTTTTTTTTCCCGGCTGCGCTACGCGGCATGCGGGATCTTAGTTCCCCATCCAGGGATCGAACACATGCTCCCTGCAAAGGAAGGGCAGAGTCTTAACCACTGGACCGCCAGGCAAGTCCCAGAAGGTTACTATTCTTGATGTTAAATGTGCACCTATAAATCAACATGAAAAAGATAAACATCACCAAGAGAAAAATGAGCAAAAGGAATGAACGTGCAATTCATAGTTGACTAACCATAAACAGCTGCTAAGGTATTAATATTTAAAGAAATGTCAGTTAAATTAATGAACATGTTTTGTCTATCAAATGGCAAATATTGCAGTATAGCGATGGGACTAGTCACGGAAAAAGCAAAAACCACTTTCAAATAATGCTGGTGGGGCTGAAATCAGTATAATCTTATTAGAAGAAAATTTAACAATACACAGCAAAATTTTAAGGTGCATAGGAATCTAAGATCCATAAATTCTACAATTAGGAATACTTGCATAAAGTTACACAGTCCTGGATGTGGGTAACCTCTGGCTCCTGGCACAAACAAAAGTCATCTCCCTTGATAGGAAAGGATTCCCCTTAACTTAGGCCCATAGGATTCCTACAAATTAAAATCCAGCACTGCCTAACAAAGATTACCCTAACAAATCAGGAGGTATGCCAATATGACAGAAAATAAGCAGTAACCAGAAATAAAGGATTTAGACCTAGAAGTACTGCTATCACTGAAATTGTCACATACATAGAATACAGAATAGCTATGTATAAAATAATTAAAGAAGTAAAGAATGTAACTGTAAAGATGAGGCTAAAATAATCAGGAATGAACAAAAAGACTTTGAAAAACTAAATTTTAAAAATTGTTGAAATCAGATACCATGAGTGGATTAAACAGGAGGGAATTATAGCCAAATAATTTATCCAGAATATAGAAAAGACAGATAAAACATTTTGAGAGCTTTAGCAGAAACATGAATGACAGAATGAGAAGGTCTAATACATGTGTGCTTGATTGGAGACCCAGAAAGAAGAAATTAAGAGAATGGGAAAAGGAAATATTTGAATAATTTTCAGCAATACATTTACCAGAACTGATGAAAACCACAAACCTAAAGATCTAGAAGCAAAACACATTCAAAGCAGGATGAAAAGAAATCCATGCTTAGTAAAACTGCTCATCAAAGAACAAGAAATAGCTTGGAAGCATCCATACGAAGGGAAAGATTTCCTAGAAAGGAACAGAATAACAGCAAGCATCTTAACAATGAAGGAATCTGTAACAAATGGGTTAACTATAAAATGCTGAGAGAAAATAACCATCAATCTATAATGATATGTATACTAAACTCTCCTTCAAGAATGAACATAAAACAAAGATATTTATAGAAATAAACAAAAATTGAGGGCATTTTCTACCAAGAGACATGCTCTAAATAAAGTTCTCAAAAACCTGTACTACAGGAAGGAAAATCACTGCAGATGGATGGGCTGGAATACAATGGAGAAAGATAGACATGCTTGCATAAAACAACAGCATTCTAGTGCCTGATCTGTGAGATTAAAAACAAAGAAGCGAAACGTCAGATAATAATATTATTTAAGTCCAAATAGAAAACGATCAGTGCTAAATTGTTATAAAGTACTTCCATAGTTCTGGAAGAAAATCAAGATGGCCACTTTTTTGCTAAAAGAATAAATCTTAAAAGTTCTCATCACAAGGTAAAAAAAAAGTAACTGCGTGAGGTGATGAATGTTTACTTACAGTGGTAATCATTTCGCACTATATACATATATAAATCATGTTGCACACCTAAAACTAATAGAACAGAAATAGAATGTATATGAAACCCAGCAGAGAGAGAAAAAAAACTATGAAGGAATTAAAATGGACAACATATAAAAATACTAGCAAACCGAATCCAACAATATACCATGATCATATACCATGATCAAGTGGGATTTATCCCAGGGATGCAAGGATTCTTCGATATATGCAAATCAATCAATGTGATACACCACATTAACAAACTAAAGAATAAAAACCATATTATCATCTCAATAGATGCAGAAAATCTTTTGACAAAATTCAACACCCACTTATGATAAAAACTCTCCAGGAAGTGGGCATAGAGGGAACCTACCTCAACATAATAAAGGCCATATATGACAAACCCACAGCTAACATCATTCTCAGTTGTGAAAAACTGAACTTCCTCTAAGATCAGGAACAAGATACAGATGTCCACTCTCGCCACTTTTATGCAACATAGTTTTGAAAGTTCTAGCCACGGCAATCAGAGAAGAAAAAGAAATAAAAGGCATCTGTATTGGAAAAGAGGAAGTAAAATTATCACTGTTTGCAGATGACACAATACTATACACAGAAAATCCTAAAGGCTACCAGAAAACTACTGGAGCTCACCAATGAATTTGGTAAAGTTGAAGGATACAAAATTAATACACAGAAATCTCTTGCATTCCTATACACTAACAACAAAAGATCAGAAAGAGAAATTAAGGAAACAATTCCATTTACCACTGCATCAAAATGAAAAAAATACCCAGGAATAAATCTACCTTAGGAGGCAAAAGACCTGTACTGAGAAAACTATAAAATGCTGAGGAAAGAATTCAAAGATGACAGAAACAGATGGAGAGATATACCATGTTTCTGGATTAGAAGAATCAATATTGTCAAAATGACTATACTACCCAAAACAATCTACAGATTCAATGCAATACCTATCAAATTACCAATGGCATTTTTCACAGAATTAGAACAAAAATGTTTACAATTTGTATGGAAACACAGAAGACTCAGAATAGCCAAAGCAATCTTGAGAAAGAAAAATGGAGCTAGAGGAATCAGGCTCCCTGACTTCAGACTATACTACAAAGCTACTGTAATCAAAATTGCATGGTACTGGCACAAAAACAGAAATATAGATTAATGGAACAGGACAGAAAGTCCAGAGATAAATCCATGCACCTATGGTCAACTAATCTATGACAAAGGAGGCAAGCAAATACAATGGAGAAAAGACAGTCTCAAGGAATTCTCAAGGAATTAATCTCCAAAATATACAAACAGCTCATGCAGCTCTATGTCAAAAAAACAAACAACTCAATCAAAAAATGGGCACAGGACCGATCTAAATAGACAGTTCCCCAAAGAAGACATACAGATGGCCAAAAAACACATGAAAAGATGCTCAACATCACTAATTATCACAGAAATACCCATCAAAACTACAATGTGGTATCACCTCACACCAGGCAGAATGGCCATCATCAAAAAGTCTACCAACAATAAATACTGGAGAGTGTGTGGAGAAAATGGAACCCTTCTACACTGTTGTTGGGAATATAAATTGGTACAACTACCATGGAGAACAGTATGGAGACTCCTTAAAAAACTTAAAAACTACCATATGACCCAGCAATTGCACTCCTGGGCATGTATCTGGAAAAAAAAAAAACCACAACCCGAAGGGATACATGCACCTTAATGTTCATTGCAGCACTATTTACAACAGCCAAGACATGGAAGCAACCTAAATGTCCATCAACAGAGAAATGGATAAAGAAAACATCGTACATATATACAATGACATATTAACCATAAAAAAGAATGAAATAATGCAATCTGCAGCAACACAGATGGACCTAGAGATTATCATACTAAGTGAAGTAAGTCAGAAACACAAAGACAAATATTATATGATATCACTCATACGTGGAATATAATTAAAAAGAAATACAAATGAACTTATTTACAACACAGAAGCAGACTTATAGATATAGAAAACAAACTTAGGGTTACCAAAGGGGAAATATGGTGGGGAGGGATAAATCAGGAGCTTGGGATGAACACATGCACACTACTATGTAAGACAGATAACCAACAAGGACCTACTGTATAGCACCGGGAACTCTACTCAATATTCTGTGATAACCTATATGAGAAAAGAATCTAAAGAAGAATGAATGTATGTATACGTATAACTGAATCACTTTGCTGTATACCTGAAACTAACACAAAGTTGTAAATCAACTGTACTCCAATAAAAAAAAATTTTTAATTATTTATTTATTTATTTTGGCTGCACTGAGCAGCATGTGGGGTCTTAGTTCCCCAACCAGGAATGGAATCTGAGCCCCCTGCAGGGGAAGGGCGGATTCTTAACCACTGGACTGCCGGGGAAATCCCTCCAATAAAAATTAAAAAAAAAAAAAGTCGAGGCAAGCCAAAAAAAAAAAATTGTTATTCATTTAAAAAAAAGGGAAACAACAAACAAACAAAAAAATCAGGACAACGATCAACAAAAAAATAAGATTGTAGAAACAAGTCCAAATAGATTAACAATCACAATAAATATAAATGGATAAAATTCACCAAAGAAAAAAGATTTACATACTGAATTGAAAATAAAGAAAATTCAGCTAGCTATATGCTGTGTAAAGAGATATACCTAACGTACAAGGACATAGAAATGAACAAAGTAAAAATGTAACAGGCAAAAACTAACCATAGGAAAACTGGTGCACCACTAGTAATATCAAACAAAAGACACTTTAAGTAAAACACTTAATCAGAGATTGACAAGGTAAAAAAAAAAAAGGGGGGGGGTTCAATCCACCAAGAACATTTTCAACTTGAAAATATCTAATATAAGGTAGCTTCAAAATATGTGAAATGAAAACTGATAGAACATCAGGGAGAACTGAACAAAGCCACCATTAGGATAGGAGATTTAAACACATCTCTCTCAATTATTAATAAATCAAGCCATACCAAAAGCAGCCCAAAAAACAAGGGGGGGAAAAGGCTGAACTATTTTTTAGATAAACAAGCTTGATCCAATCTACACAGAATTCTGTGCTGAATAACTACAGTACACTTATAAAGTTCATTATCAGTATTCCAAAAATGCAGGTCTCCATAAATTTGAAATATTAGTAGTAATTATAACAACAATGATCGATGACAGCAGCAGTAAACACATTTATATAGGGCTTCCTGAGTGTCAGGCACTATTTTAAACACTGACATGTATTAACTCATTTATTTTTCATACAACCTTATTTGCATGAAAGAAGATGAATTTTCATTTATTTCTTGGCCATTAGGTCAAACTTAAATATACCATGCCTTCTTTTTTTATAGTTAATTTTTCCTAGTTGTGTTATGAAAGTCAGAAATTCTTGGCCCATACTTTAATTTTGTAACTCCACGTTTCAACTGCAATTGAATGAAGACACTAAAATTGTGACTTTAACTGAATTTAAGTAGAATATTGGCTCTATAAGGAAGAAACTTTGTTCTGTTTATCACCACATCTCTTGGGCCCTAAACCTGTGCTTGGCATATTAGTATACCTTCTATAAGTATTTGTTGACTAAATGAATATTTTTATTTTTTTAATTTTTGGCCACGCCACACACCATGTGCAATCTTAGTTCCCCAACCAGGGATCGAACCCATGCCCCCTGCCTTGGAAGCATGGAGTCTTAACAACTGGAGCACCAGGAAGTCCCAATAAATGAATATTTTTAATCTTTGGCAGTGCGACTGATGCTCAAAGGGCATATTCAGTTTAAGGCAGATACTGTCTCTAAGAAAAATGTACCAATTTACAATCCCACCTAGATTCAAACCAGATTTTTACAAAGAACTTGTCTGAAAATATTAATTCTATTCTCATACTTAATACTTTGGAAGGGTCTGTTTTATATAAATGAATGTAAAATAACTTTCCTTTAGAATTTTGTTGGCATTGCTGCACTATCGTTTAGCTTCTATGTTGCTGTTGACATGTCTGCCATCCCAATTCTTGAATCTTTATATGTGAACTACTTTTTTCTCTTTGGAATCTTCTCGTTATCCTAGACGTTTTGAAATTTCAAAAGAATGGTCTTGGAACAGGTTTCTTTATGTTCATGTTTCTTGACAGGAATCACGTACTTTCAGTCTGGAATCTGTGGCTTTCAATTCTACAGAATTTTCTTGTATTATTTCTCTTACCATTTACCTTCCTTTCAATTTCTGTTCTTCCTTTCTGATACTCCTACTATTTAAGACATTGGACAGCCTAGATTGGTGTTCCTACTTTCTTACCTTCTCTCTCCTTTGACCTATGTTCTGGGAAATGTCTTCACCTCTAACTTTTCGTATTTCTATTAAAATTTTTTAATTTTTGCTACCATGTTATTTAATATCCTGGTACTCTTTATTTTCTGATTTTTAAAATAGTATTCTGTTCTTTCATGGATGCAGTATCATCTTTTCTTTCTGTGGATATTATAGTTTTTAAAGTTATTTGTTTATTAAGTTTTCTCCTTCCTGAACTGTCTGTTTCTTCTGAGTCTGTATTTCAGATTCTCTCATGACGGAGGTTTTCTTCAAAGGTGATCCTTAGTAATCACAAGTAAAAGAGAGGCACTAAAAAGACTGAAAATTTTGGGTGCCTGGGTGCATCTTGTAGACTGGTGAGCTCCACAGAAGTATGATCAAGATGATCTCTTTTAGTTGTGAATCTATAAATTTGCCTGGGGATTTTTTTTCTGAGGCTATTCAATTTCTTTAGGTACCAATCCCACAATCTCTTGCTGAAGCATAGGTGGGGAGGAGGAACAGAGTAATGGAGGTAGAAATATGCCTCACTACTAACATTCTGGAAACCAAGCAAGCAGGAGGATCACTATTTAGTATTTGTATTTTACTTGATTTCCCTGAGTCCGGTACATTGCCTCATTATCTGTCCCCAGTTATGTGTGTTGTCTCTGAATTTCAAGTCTAGATGATTTAATTTCACCTCAAAATAAATCTCCTGTCTCCTGCTAGGCTGAGGCATCAAACTTCTTCTTATTAACTTTCAAAGGTTTTTCTTTTCAACCCTATGCTTCATCTTTCTCTACTATGAGAAAGATATCTCAATCCTTGATATGGTATCTCCAATTCATAAACCTTTCTGGTGCTCTACAGGCTCAGCTGGCTTGCTGACTACTGGCATCTGCTCCTCAGCTCTGTGAAAGACTCCATCCAGTTTTTTTATCTTTCAAAATCTGTTGGTATTTCCTGTCCATCTGTTATCTCCTTATTTTCTTCACCCTAATGGGTTTAATCTTTTGTATTTCCATATTCTCATTTTATAGTGGGATTTTAGAGGAAGCAGGAAAAGGGGTTCAGTTTGCCATGTTTAATTATAAGACCTTCTACCTTTCTGTACCCAGAGGTAAAAGGTAAATAATGCTGGATAAAGAAACCTCTTGTCAGAAAGAGAAATAAACCACAAAATGGCTGATAACAGATCTTATTCTGAAATGAAGTTTGATAGACAGGATAGGAAGAACATGAAAACAGTCAAGAGCTCAAAGGTGAACAGGAAGGAGCAATTAAGCCAAACAGCTGATGTATTTCAAACACAGAGTTGAAAATTTAAGGTGCGAGAACTGAGGTCTTTGTAAATTAACTTACTTGTGTGAAGCCTGTCAGACCTCTGGAATGACTTCTTTCCCAGGCCTAGCAAAGGGTTTTCCACTTTAACTGAAGAAGAAAAGCTAGAGTTTGAGTTCTGAGGGCTGCTTGACTGTCCGTCAGATTGCTTTCCTTCCCATATCACTAGGGGAAAAAATATATATAAAAATATATTAAAAAAATATATAAAATATGACCCTGAGGGTATAAACAGAAACAAATAATCAATCAAATGAACAATTAAATCATTCAATGCTAACCAAAGGAGTTATGTATGCGGCAATGTGACCCTTCAAATGTGTTCTGAGTCTGAGAATTAGGAGTCAAAAAGTAAAATAAAATCCCTTTCCTCCTCCCAGCACATTATTTGCTTCTGGTGGTAAATTTCCTTCCTAACAAAAATGCAAAGTTCTGCAAGACAGTTTAAATCTGGCCAACTCATATAATCAGCTGGCATCAAACTAAATTGTGTAATAAAATACAAAGCCTGTATCTAGACCAGTTTAAATTCAAAACAAAATAAGCAACAACAACAAAAAATCCAAAGGCCTCTGGATATGTCCAATGGAAACCCAAATGTATCAAGAATTCTTAGGAAAACCTTTTATTTTTAAAGAAGAGAACCAGTGAAGAGTTCAGTGTGAGCATCTTGGAAACATCAGCTTTATAAAGTTACTAATTAGAGGCTTTCAAATATTATTAGTTTAGACATATTGGAAGTTAGTCATTGATCTTATTCTAACATGCAAATCCCAAGGATGTATTTTTTAACAACTGTATGATTACTCTGCATAAATTTCCCCCTCTACCCTAGAAGGATTTATACTGATGATCTGGCAGTAATATAATACAGTAATTTAAAAAATAAAGGATACAGTATATGAATTTGGTATACAAAAATACTGGAAAAAGAAACTTTCACTGAAAAGACATTCAGTCTGCCTACCAGGTTTGGCAGGTACAGAGTCACTGGCTGCTTTGACAGTCTTCAGAGAGAGGTGCTGGTTGGAGGAGATGGACATGCTTGGCCTGCATTGCTGCTGCTGCTGTTTCTTCTGCTGTTGCTGTTTTAGAGCCTATAAAGAGAAAACTGACTGTAAGAAACAAAACAAATCAGTTTTTAGTAATAACAGAAAAATGACTTTAAGTGGTGAAGAAGAGTATGCTGATTATCCAATTTCTTTGAAATCCATCAAAGTAAACAAAAATCTAAACTAATTAAACGCAAGGCTTAAATAATCCTTAAGAGTTTGGATATTTTTTTTTTTTACCAATGTTCTCCTTTAAATAAATGTGAGAAATTGTCATTAACATTTTTAAAGCTTAAAAATCACCAGTAAGCCATGGACTTCTCATACTTGTAGTAGCAGAGAATTAGATGTTTTCAATCATTCTGAAAACAGAATTCTAAGCCCTGGACCCAGAAGAGTCCCATTTGCATCAACTTTATGTAGAAATGTAAATATTTAGCTTACGTATGTTTCAGAGGTTCTGCATTTGAACAAAAGGTTGTAAATAACTACTTGAATTTGATGTCAGGTAAGAGCAGTAAGATTTGGCCCAATGACCAAATAAATCTCAGCAATTTATAGCAATGCAGTAAACTGAAGGGAAGGAAGACTGGAAAACATGGGTTCTAAGAACAGTGTGATTCCTTCTGGTTATTTCAGAACATTTTAATTTCTGTGATGTTCTCAGTTTAGAGAATATACTAAACTATTTAGAATGAACAGAAAGACAAATAGCTTCCCAGATTTTAATCATAAAGATATATAAAGGCTATTTTTAAACTCAAGGGTTTAAAAAGAAAAAAAGACAGAAACTAAGAAAGTAAAACTACATTTCAGGAAAAAGTTGAACATCTACGACCTCATTAAAATGCCAGTTTAAGCTTTAACCTTCACGACCATCATGTAGAAAAGTGTGGAATAACTGCCTACTTGTCTTCCATTCCCTTTTCACAATATGGTTTTCTCCTTTCCACATTCACATATACCTCTGGCTATGCCATGCAAGCACAGTGGCAACACTTGATCTCCTTGATCTAAGCTGTCAGTGGAGAAAAGAAACTGAGAGAGTCAGGTATCTGGCTTACGTTCACCTACAACATTTATAATAGGTGAGGCAGAAGCATAATGTCAGTGCTGTCTGATCACTGATTACAGCTTGTCTCTCATTCTTTGCAATCAGAACAGAAAATGTTTGTAAGCTTCCTGTGTGGCAGCCATTAGTATTCATTCCTTTCTATTCACAGTACCTAGGTCATTCTAAGTTAAGGCAAAATTTAATAGAACCACTTGATCTTATCTATTTCTGCTATGATCATGTAAATTCAGATATATGATGAAAACAAAATAACTTACAGCCTCTCTGTTTCAGAACTGTACTCGGTTTTCCCCTCCCTCAGTACCTTACAAACCCTGTTCTAATTCTGTTTAAAATTTAAAAAGCAAACAACAAAACAAACCTTCACTGGGGTAAAGGATAACTTACACTGAAATAAGTTTTCTCACCTAATAATATGAAAAACATATACTGGAGGCAAGGCCTTACTTTACATACCAACAATCTAATTTATATAATTTCTCATACTGGTATTCCTTAAAGAAAATACAGTATTTGACTCCTGAGATTACAGGAGAATAATACAGAGTAGTATATATGTCATGAATAAGCTAACAAGTTTTACTAAAATACTTGCCTTTTCTCTGTGGAAAAGAGGCATCTCATACTTCTTTTTTTTTTTTTAATTAACATCTTTATTGGAGTATAACTGCTTTACAATGGTGTGTTAGTTTCTGCTTTATAACAAAGTGCATCTCATACTTCTTAAACTCTTGCAAAGAATGTGTAAAATTACAAGTGCTGCAGGATACCCAGGCAGATTGTAATTAACCTTATTCAAATTTTTGGACATCTTTTAATAAAAGCACTTTTGGTTTAAACACTTTAAGACCTACTTAAATTTTTTTTTTTTTTTTTGCGGTACGTGGGCCTCTCACTGTTGTGGCCTTCCCGTTGCGGAGCACAGGCTCCGGACGCACAGGCTCAGTGGCCATGGCTCACGGGCCCAGCCGCTCCGCGGCATGTGGGATCTTCCTGGACCGGGGCATGAACCCGGGTCTCCTGCATCGGCAGGCAGACTCTCAACCACTGCGCCACCAGGGAAGCCCATAATTAAAAAAATTTTATCTCATCCATCTATCTATCTATCTATCAATCATCTATCTAGGGCCGCACTGCACAGCTTATGGGATCTTAGTTCCCTGACCAGGGATTGAACCTGGGTCCCAGCAGTGAAAGCGCTGAGTCATAACCACTGGACTGCCAGAGAATTCCCTTAAAGTTTTAATTAAACAGTTACGACATGAATACATTTTTACCATTTAATTCAAACATAAAGCTAAAGTCTCTTTTGCCCACCACTCAGTCTTGTTCCCCAATCCTCAAAGATAACCACAGTCATCAATTTATTTTTCCTTATTGAGCTTTTTTTACACTTACATTGTATGTATGTGTTTCTGTGTATATACAGATTCATATTTCCATTAAAAATATACTATTGTTCTGGGTATGTATGTGGCTATGTGTATGTTTTTAATGAATGTTGTAACACAACTTGATTTTAATGATTAAACATTATAGTGTGGTGATGTTTCCATGTCTATGCATACAGAAAAACTTAATTACAAGGTAAACTTTTAACTCTGTATAATTTTCTAACATATGGATATGCCGCTGTTTATTAAGGAATTCATATATATATATATACACATATATATATATATATCCACTTGCAAGTTTTTGCTATTACAAACTTTAATGCAAACATTTTCCTGTGTGTGTGTGTATGTAAGTATGTATGAATACATGCATTTTTCTAAGATAAGTTCCCAAATATTTAACTACTTAGTCATGGGGGATATGCATTTAAAATTTTAATAAACATAAAATTTCTCTCCAAAGTAGCTATAAGAATTTATATTCCACCAGCAAACTACAAGTAGTCATTTTCCCACATACTTGACAGTGCTTGTGCTTGATGTTATAATTAAGCTGTATTATATATACTAATCTGAGGATAAAATTAGTCTGTGTCCTTAATTATTAGTCAAATTTAAATTTACTGATAATTTGCATTTCAAAAAATAGAAAGCAAGTTCTTTGAAAAGCCCAATAAAATAGTCGGCAAGTAACATTGAATAAAAAGAAGATACATCACAAATGAACAACACTGATGAACAAAAGAGAAACATAAAAAACAATACTATGTACAACTTTATACCAATATTTGAAAAAAAATCAAGTGAAATGGAGCATTTTCTAAGAAAAGTAAATTTCCAAAATTGGCTCAAAAATCAGAAAAATCAAGAGATCAGTAGTAGTAGATGAAATTGAAATGCTAGGAAAACAGTTGTAAAAGTGAGATTTGCAGAACTTTCAGGGAAAAAAATACTTTCTATGATTTTTTCCAAAAATCAGAAAAATAATAGAGGGCTATACAACTTATTTTAGATGCTAAGAACAATCCTGATTCCAAAACTGTATAAGGATAGTACAAGAAAATAACAAAATCGAAGCTAAAATCTTAAATAATAAAATTCCATTAACATATTAAAAATTATATAAAAAACATATAGGGTTTATTCCAGAGAGCTAACAATACATTAACATTAGAAAGTCTAGCCCTGGAATTCTATATATTGGTTGACTTAAAGAGAAAGGCTACCTGATCATCTTCATAAATGCTGAAGAAACTCAACCTGAAAAATTCAATACCTACTCTTATTTAAACACACACACACATACACACACCCCTCTTAGCAAATTGGAAACTAATGAGGAACTTTTAAAATGCGATAAAAAGAGTATCTACCATAAACCTATAACACAGAGGTGCATAACTTATTGAATACAAAGTGGGAAACCACACAAAATTTCTCCTTTCAAGAAATTTTCACTGACTGCCAGAATCATGTATTTTTAATGTAGGAGATTATAATTCTGATAAATAGAATAGCACGATTACCTGCTTTAGTGCCTTCTTGCTGTGCTTCTGTGATGGAGAAATGACTTTACCTGCTGGAATGGTGGGTGATGGGCAGCCTGACTGAGGAGAGGATGGTTGTGACAGTCTGGACGATACTAGGGGGGAAAATGACAATGAAAAGTTTTGTTATTAGAGTTGATATCAAGCACCATTCCTTCCCCAATCATATGCTGCTACCTGTATTAAGAACTGTGACCAAACACTTTTGGGAAGGATCTTCTTTTTGGAGTTCTACTGCAAACAGCCTCCCTTTTCAGTTTATTTCCTCAGAAAGCTCTAGTGAAGGATGATAGGATGGGGAAGGGATGGATGTTAGTATTCATTACTTTTCATTCTTTAATTTTTCAATAGAATTGACTGAAGAAGCAGGAAGTAGAATATAAACCATGAGTCATCAACTAAGATAAAACTTAGAAAAGATGCTAAAGCCCATTGGACAGTATCTATGTTCTTAAGGTAAATCTAATAACATGATATTGTGGAAGAGCCCTGGATTGATAGAATGGGTTCCAGTTTTCCCTATCTTTAAAATGGAAGGCAATAAGGCCATTCCACCTCAAACACTACCATAGCTTTAATTTTTATATTCCTTCGTCTCTTACATCAATAGTTTTAGGTCTACCCATGTGAAAGGGTACGTTAGGATTTCTCTGATGGAATCAGTGTAGGTTTGCACAGGATGTAACCACTCTTTACTTCATCACCAGCTGTTTTATACCTCATCAGAGCTTAGCCAAACCTTAGTATTACGTAAATGAGGGTTTTCCCTTCAAGGGCCTATACCTCTTACAATAAATAGCAATTAGATCTTTATGTTCTATAAAGTTCAACAGTGTATTATTTATGATACGAGATAACAAAAGAAATTGCTGATTCAGACCCCTTAATAATAAAAATAATAATCACTACTGCTAGTGATGACTCTCAAAGAATCCATGTTTACTAATGCCTTCTTTCAAAGCAGCTGGACTGAAAGGGCCTGGATAGCAAAATGGCATCTCATGGTATGGCTAACGGGTCTAAAGATACCATATGAAGTAATGCTGGCAGGTAGCTACCTGACATAAGAATGTAGAAACATGGTTCACTGGAATACATAAGTTTTGGAATATGGCATTTCAATGGACTCTTAGATGTCCTAAGAAAGGAATGCACAGTAGACAACATTTAAAGAGGACAACAGTAGACAATGTTAAGACCTATCTTAAGACCTATCATAGTTAGCTTTAACTTTGTATCCCAACCCTTATAATCAGGTTATATATGGGAAAGAACTGACATACAGTAAGCGTGGCGTTAAAAAAAAAAATTCACCGTAATATACAATACAAAAAATGGAGTTGGATAATTCTTGAGATGGTTAAGCAACAAAAAGAAACCATATCCTAGTGCACTTAGATGTTGACCAATTTTTTAAAATAACAGTTTCACTGAGATATAACTTATATGCCATACAATTCACCTAAAGTGCACAATTCAATGGCTTTTAATATATTTGCAAAGTTGTGTAACCATCATCACAATCAATTTTCATCACCCACTAAAAAAACCCTGTACTGGTTAGCTGTCACTCCTCTTTCCCCTAACCCACTGCCCTAGTCCAAGGTAATCACCAATCTATTTTTTGTCCCTATGCACTTGCCTATTCTGGACATTGCATATAAATGGTATCATACAATATGTGCTGTTTTGTGAATGGCTTTTTTTACTTAGCATGTTTTAAAGATTCACCTCTGTTAGAGCATGTATCAATACTTTATTCCTTTTTATCATCAAATAATATTCTATTGTATGCATAGCCACATTTTGTTATTCATTAGCTGATTTGACATTTGAGTTGCTCAAAAGGACATTTGAGTTACTTCCACTTTTTGCCATTACGAACACTCGTTAGCAGAATTTTGTGTTGGACAGATGTTTTCAATTCTCCTGGGTTCATGCCTAAAAGTGAAATTGCTGTTTTTTCCAGTAACTCTACGTTTAAACTCTTTGAGGAAGTGCTAAACTGATTTCCAAGATGGTCGAACCATTTTTTACAATTCCACCAGAAATGTATGAGGGTTCTAATTTCTCCATATCCTTGTCAACATCTGATATTGTCTGTCTTTTTTATTTCACCAATGTTTTTAAAGGGACATTATAAAAATAAAACTAACAACTATTAATATTTAACTATATTTATTTTCTTTTTAATGGTCTGCAGAAATCTGAGATTATTCACGTCCTCACCTGTCCCAATAACTGTCTGAAAATAAACAAAACAAACGACCAAGCCAAAATGACCCTATTAAAGAACATAAGAATTCTACTTTGTAGCCTGGAAAAGAGATAATAAAGCTATCTGTAATTAACAGGGCAAACTGTTTGGAATGTTTCCCTTTAAGGCAAAAGCCCTTTCTAACAAATGAATCCATAAATGTATCTCAAAGCCAACTGAAATAAATCACGAAAATTCCAGGACCCACCAATGATAAATACCTCCCAGTACTTAATGCCAAGCACTGGTCTCATAACTTTAATGAAACTTAAACTTTACTCTAACTTTTAAATATTAAAGGTTCAGAACTACGAACAGCAAATAAGATTTAAACACATGTTGAGAAACTCATCTCTTTTAATTCCTTTTAGTGTCTACATTGTCTCCAAGACACATAACTTTATTAGAGCAACCATGAATTAAACATCGTCTATGTGCCTAATGCTCCGCTAGGTTCATTTGAACAGAATTTCATTGAACTCTTGTAACTACCCTCTAAGATGGGTACAACTTCTCTTTATACCCCCACCCAATCTCCTCCAATTCTATCCTCTGAGATAACTAAATAATATAGTTGGGATGGCATCCTTGCTGACATTTTTCTATGCAAAAAAAAAAAAAAAATTTCAAGGATATACATTTATAAATAAATAAATATACACACCTGCATATTGTGATGGTATTATCTAAATTTTCCCTATCTGGAAATTTAATTATCCTGACAAAGGACACAGCTAGTAAGGAGCACAACTAAGATTTGGACTCTGTATAGTTTCAGAATGAGTGAGTACTTGTAGTGAGCTAAGTGGTGGCCACCAAAAGTCATGTCCATGTCCCAACCCCCAGAACGTGGAAATGTTACATTATTTGGAAAAGGAGTCTTGGCAGATTTAATTAAGGATTTTGAGATAAGGAGATCATCGTGGATTATTCCAGTAGGCCTTAAATCAAATGACAAGTGACGGCAGACACAAGACAGGCACAGAGGAGAAGGCCATGTGGACAGAGGCAGAGACTGGAGGATGTGGCCATAGGAAAAGTATGTCAGCAACCACCAGAAGCTAGAAAATACACAGAACAGACTTCTCCCTTAGAGTCTCTGCAGAGAGTATAGCCCTGCTGACACCTTGACTTCCGACTTCTGGCCTCTAGAACTGTGAGAAAATAAATAAATTTCTGTTGTTTTAAGGCTCCTGGTTTGTGGTAATCTGTTACAGCAGCCTCAGAAAAGTAATACAGCACTTAAAATGGATTTTGTTTTTTTAAAGTATCAACTCATAGATGTTTACATATTTGAAATGTTTACATCATTAGCAATTATTAAAAATTTGGCACTCAAACTGTGCACTTTTGGGGTAGTGGGAGTTCCTTCAAGTTGTAAACCATCTTTGGGACATGGCCCCAGCAGTATCCAACCACTTCCTTGCTATCTGGCACAGAAAGAGTCCTAGGCAAATCTTGCATAATTTTTTTGCCCAGACTTGGAACACCCCCTTCTCCAAGGAGACCTGATACCTTTTTATTGAAAATGGTATTAAAACACTGCACTTGATGCTACTCAGTTACCACTGGTTCTAGAACTTTTCAGTGACTGGAACAAAAAAAAAAAAAAGAATTTTTTTCAAAGGAAAAAATTTTTAAAATTCATGCAAAAGATAAATCGGAATTTATGATTACAGCATTGTCACTTAACTTTTCTGATTTTATATTTCTATCGCTTTTCTTCCCAGATAATCCTGGTTTCTAATAATATTACTGTAACTATTGTTTTCTATTATAGATTTAATTTCAAAGAAATCATATCAATATAATTACTGAAAAGAAGACTACTGAAGACAGTTTAAGATTTCTCTGAGTCTGGTCTCCCACACCTAAGACATATCCTACAGTAACTTACCTATGTCATTATGTTCAAATTTGACATATACTTGAGTTTGCTTTAAGTTGTTTGATATTTCTAGAAAGTGCATTTTAAATTTTTAATTGGCTTAATTATGTTAAACTATAAAACAAGTTACTTTCATATAAGTCTAGCTCCCTCCCCTGTCTACACCACTTTATTACCTCCTTTCCCTTAAAGGAAATAATTTATATTAGTTTTTATCCTTCCATTGTTTTTTATTTGCATTTTTGTTTTGGTGAAAACATAGTGTGTGTGTGTGTGTGTGTGTGTGTGTATTTTAATATGTTAACTCACTTCTTTAAGCAAAATAAACCATGTACTAGAAATTGTCCATACCCTTGATTTTTAAAATATAATCAATATAATATATCCTGGGGAAGAGAACAGAAGAGAACATAAGAGATCTTCCTTTTAACACCTGCAAAAGATTCCACTGGCAGATGTACCATAATTTCTTCAGCTGGACTCTTATTTTGGTAATTTCTAGTCTTTTGCTCTTATTACTACAATGTCTTAACCAGCGGTTTCTAAGGTGTTGTACCAAGAACAAAACCATAACTATCTAAAAATCTGTTAGAATGCAAATTACTAGATCCCAGTCCAGATCTACTGAACCAGAAATTCTGAAGGTGGGGCCCAGGAATCTGCATCATAATAAGCTCTCCAGGTGATTCTGATGCATGTTCAACTATAGTCTATACGAAGAAACAGTTTTCCAAAGTGGTTGTACCGATTTATACTCCTACCAGCAATATATGAGAGTTCCAACATAATTTACCACATTAACAGAATAAAGGAAAAAAATATATCTACTGAAATAGTAGATGAAGGAAAAGCAACTGATAAAATTCAACAACTGTTCGTTATAAAATCTCTTAGACTACAAATAGAAAGGAACTAACTTCATCTAATAAAGAGTGTCTACAGTAACCTACTGTAGTCAACGTCATTCTGAAAATGGCATAATATTCAAAACTTTACCTTATAAATATAGAGAAAAGGATGATTGACGTTACCACTCCTATGTCACTCTTTACTGGAAGCCCTAGCCAGTATAACATGGCAAAAAAATAAAACTGCCACTACTCATAAATCACATGTTTGCATATGTGGACAATCCTAAGAATAAACCTATATATAAACCATTAGATTAGAAAATAATTTAGAAATGTTGCTGGATACAATATCAATGCTGGGAGAGGCAATCCACCACGTGCCCTCAGTGTTGCTACAAGTACTTGCTGGGTATGCCAAGAATGCAAGTCCCTGGATGCTGTATTTACAGTCAGTGACTCTGAGAGAAGGCAGTAACTCTTCCCAAAGTAGGCTTGCTTCCACTTACTATTTAAAAGCCCTGAAAGGAGACACAGAGTTGGCCAACAGGCACATGGAAAGATGCTTAACATGACTAATCATCAAAGATATGCAAGTCAAAACCATAATGAGGTATCACCTCACACTTGTCAGAACAGCTATCATCAAAAAGACAACAAATAACAAGTGCTGGCGAGGATGTGGAGAAACGAAACCCTCATGTACTGTTGGTGGGAATGTAAATTGGTGCAGCCACTATGGAAAAACAGAACAAAGATTCCTCAAAAAATTAAAAATAGAACTACCACATGATCCAGCAGTTCCACTCCTGGGTATTTATCCAAACAAAACAAAAACATAATCAGGAAAGATATATGCACCCCTATGTTCACTTCAGCATTATTTATAACAGCCAAGATATGGAAGCAATCTAAGTGCCCACCAACAGATGAATGGATAAAGAAGATGTGTTATGTATGTATGCATGTACGTACAAACACACAGCACATGCACACACACAGACACACACACACAACGTGGCACATTACTCAGCAATAAAAAAGAATGAAATCTTGTCACCATGTGTGGCAACAATGATGGATCCAGAGGGCATATTATATTAAATGAAGCCAGAAGAACAAAGACAAATACTGTATGATTTCACTTATATGTGGAACCTAAAAAACAAAACAAATGAACAACCAAAACTAAACAGAAACAGAATGGGAACTCCTTGGCAGTCCAATGGTAAGGACTTGGCCACTGCCATGGCCCGAGTTCAATCCCTGGTCAGGGAACTAAGATCCTGTAAGCCGTGCATTGTGGCCAAAAAACAAAAAACAAAAAGCAAAAAAACAAAAAACAAAATCCAGAAACAGACCCATAGATACGGAGAACAAACAGGTGGTTGCCAGAGGGGAGAGTGGTGGTGAGGGGAAGAAAGAAACAGGTGAGGCAGATTAAGAGGTACAAACTTTGTTACCAAATAAATGAGTCACAGGTATGTAATATATCCTACCCTATGGGGAATATAGTCAATAATGGTATAATATCTTTGGTGACAGAGGACAACTAGACTTATCATGGTTATCATTCTGAAATACAGAAATATGGAATCACTATGTTTTGTACCAGGAACTGATAGTGTTGTAGGTCAACTATACTTCAAAAACAAACTCATAGAAAAAATGATCAGATTTGTGATTACCAGAGGTGGGGAGGTTGCAGGGACTGATGAAGGTACAAACTTCCAGTTAGAAGATAAATAAGTACTAGGGATGTAATGTACAACATGATAAATACAATTAATACCACTGTATGTTATACATGAAAGTTAAGAAAGTACACCCTGAAAGTTCTCATCACAAGGAGAAAAATTTTTTTTAATTTTGTTATCTATTTCAATATATGAGATGATGGATGTTCACTAAACTTAATGTGGTAATCATTTCATGACATATGTAAGTCAAATCATTATGCTGTACACCTTAAACTTATACAATGTTGTATGTCAACTGTATCTCAATAAAAATGGAGGGGAGGAAGGGAGGGGAAGAGGGAGGGAGGGAAGGAGGAATTGAACTCCTCAACCTCAGTGTTCCTTGGCTAAGATACAAACCAACAGCATGAGTAGCATGCACCTGGGCCCATTATCTCATCAACCATGGAAGACTTGGAGATAAAGAGGAACCAACACAACAAATATGCTATGTTCATACTGCTTGCTATGCTGTGAGTAATAAAGTCCTTTTTCTCTGACCCAGGAGTCTTGCATCTTCTGTCAACGTGCATGAACCAATACAAAGCTAACTTGTTAGCTTACAAAAAGGACAGAATCCTAGACCCTTCACAGACATTGACAATCAATTTACAAAAATTAACTATATGTATTTTTTTTCCCCCCACATCACACAGCTTGTGGGATCTTAGTTCCCCGACCAGAAATTGAACCCGTGCCTTCTGCAGTGGAAGTGTGGAGTCCTAACCACAGGACCGCCAGGGAAGTCCTTGTATTTATTTTTATATATCAGCAATAAGCAATCATGAAATGAAAAAATTTCAAATCCATTTATAATAGAATAAAAAATGTCAAAGAATAAATCTAATAAAAGATGTACAAGACCTCTACAAAGAAAATTATATGACATTAATGAAAGAAAACTGCAGAAAATGCAGTAATATCACTTTCATAGATTGAAAGGCTTAATGTAAACATGCAACAGAGCCCAAACTGACATACAGTTTTAATGCAATCCCGATCAAAATCCTAGCAGGTTAATGGGAGTGGGGGCATGTGAAAACTGACTAGCTGATTCTAAAATTTACATGGAAATGAGATGAGCCAAAAGAACCAAAAACTCCTGAAAACCAAAGAGCTTAAAACTCTTTGGTTCTGCAAATAAACTAACTGCTTAAAAAACAGTTCTCAAGATTATATCCTGAACTACTAGTCCTCCAATGTGGATGGCGCAACAGAGTCAAAAGCACTCATTTAAGAACGTATTTAGTATCTGATTAGAAACAAAAATGCTTGCTTTCATATAAACATATAGACATAACAAAAGATTAACAAGTTCTGATCAAAAGCACTAATTATTTGATTTAAAAAACCAAAAATGTCACACACAAAAACCAAACAGCGACCTAGTAGAGAGATCTTTTTAAACTCAAATTTAAGAGTTTTCAGAAAAATATTTGAAACAAATTTTAGAACTGAGGCTTATTAAAGCCAGTTTTACACAGTTTACTGGAAGTAGTTTCAGGCTGTTGGATACATATGTACCATCCCCTGAGTATAAGATCAGAAGGTACCATTTTTCAGATACATTATAGCACTGGGAATTTTCCATTTCAACAAATGATTATCATATTGAACAAGGTCAAAAGGGTAATGGACTATTCATATTAGATGCATTTGAATTTAAAAGCTTTAGTAAATAATCTCTGACTTAGCATTTTAGTTTCTCCTGAAGACATTCAATGGGCCCCTCTGAAGTATGAGAGACACTATCAGAAATAATGGAGTAGTAATATCAAAATTGAAATTGAGCTTTACATAGTTGAAGGATTAATAGTTGAAAGTGTGCATGGTCAAAAACAGCAATCCTTCTCTTAAGGGAGAGTTTTATTTTCACAGTAGTCTTTCTTTAGAGGAACTTCATTTCCAGAAGTAACAGACCGTTTTAGTTCTAAATCCCTTCTCCTCACACCAAGTACAGTCTACTCCAAACTGAGCAGGCTGTGGCTCCTGATTATATTCAAACAGTCCCCTAACCAAAGATGAAGAGGCCTTACCTGAACACCTTCCCTTGCTTCTGGGTACCCTAACTATCCAAGTCCTAGTAGTGTAGCTGTCTTTAATACATGACAAAGCTAAAACCTCCAACTCAGACACTAATCACCCCAGGAGAGAAGAGAGCATCTCTCCCAAAGGTCTCTCACCATGTAAGTTAACTTTGCCCAAAGGAGTTTTTCTCTCCAGTATACTTTTTAAAGGTGACATTTCTCTCTATATATAATCATCACTATTCAGTAACTTAACACATATATAAATGCTGTTAGAGGGCAGACAGGTCTACGGTATTTTAAGTAACTCCAAACACACTATGTATCAAATTCCTGAAGCAGTAAAATTAACATGAGCTCATGTTCCTGGAAAGAATTAGTAACACCTTATAAGTGAAAAAGCATATTTCACTTAATTTTTTTCTTGACATTTTGAAAGCAGACCAAAATTTAACAAAACTTTTTTCAGAAGATAAAAATAATGCTTTTGCAGTTGCTGCATGCTGCAGTATTTATATTTTAGGGGAAAGGCAGAGACTTCACTTAGCTACAGTCCTACAAAAAAGCAACAGAAAAATTGATTTTAATCATTTTTCTGGCGTTATTCCATCTTACCTTGGATTGGAATTCCAAAAAGCTCGTCTCTGAACATTGTTTCCTGTCTGAAAATTAGGAACCAGAACTACAAACTTCTAAGTTCTTCCACCTTACACAGAAATCAATAAACCAGTGTTAACATTGGACTGAATTTCAAAGTTCTATTCTCTGTCCCTATCTGGCTAAAAGGTATACCTATATCAAGAGTTTCTATCGATTTCCAACTAGAAGTATCAGTTTTGCTGTCAGAGCTCTTTATTTTTGTGCATAAAAGGAAGTGGGTTTTGATACCATCTCAGTGTTCTTCCTGTCTTACCATGCATTTGAAATAAAGTGATGTCAGATTGAGAGTAAAAGCCCTAAATAAGAAAAAGCAATAGGCACATTTAGTTAGTTTTACCTTTATTAATAACTGCAACTGACTTAGAGCTGTGCAGCATGCTGCTACTATCACTGCTAACTACAAGTTTTCCATTTTAACTTGCACTGGACTACAAAAACATTCATAAATATATAATATAAACCTAAAATTTTACATTTCTATGCCTATGTCATATGCATGACCCATGAATGAGAGAAGCACATCCTACGAGAGACTAAATCATTCTTCATTATTGCTAGCTCAGCATTTATCCATTTCTGAAGACCATCAGAGCTGCTAGAGTAGTTAGCATGTCCATATGCCATCATGTGCACCTCTCATCTCCACCTTCCAAACGCCACATAAAGGCCATTCTATACTCAGTTTAATAGGCTACAATCAGAAAAGATCTTTACTGAACATCTCATCTTAATGTAAACTGAGGCTAAGTAATATTGTGACAATTTCTAGAAGAAGAATGAATCAGAGGCAGTTCAAAAATAGTTTATGTGGACCACAATTTTGAATTTGCTATTACCTTGCTGTTAATATCTTCTATTATTATGCCAAGTGTGGGGCAAGGTTATACTATTTTAATCTACCCATTAAGCTACGGACAATGGGGTTCTATTGTTATTTTAAATCCTCCTGTATCATAATACATTTAGAGAGCGCCTTTCACAACCACGTAACAACCACTACTTCAAATAGCCACTGCAGTTATAAAGCAGAAACTGACACACCATTGTAAAGCAATTATACTCCAATAAAGATGTTAAAAAAACAAAAACAAACAGCCACTGCAGCATATGAGCTACTGAAAAGCAAAGACTTCCACAACCAAGATTTTGTTCCCAGTTTACTAGTATGACCTCCTTTAGTATCGATTTCCCTGTTTCCAGCCACATCCAGAAATTATGAATCTGTCTCTCTTGCCTGATGACTTGGCTTGGTTCCTAATCCTACATCAACAATTCCCAAACTTAAAAAGAAAAATTTAAACTGGGGAGAAGCCGAGGAGAGACAGAGCCCTTAATACTTTTGGCTCCATCCTTCCAAAAAAAGAGGTCTTTAGTACACTCTGAGAAACGTAAAGTCCTGGACACATCTCCTTTCACCACTGACAGGAATTACTTTAAAAAACACATATCAAGAATATTGGTCACAGGTCCCAACCTTGCCTTGCCTTTATTCCATTTGTTCCTAACACATGATGTCTGAGCTGCTCTCTAAGTGGTTGTGATCTTAAAGCTAGGATCCTCTGGTTTCAAAATTTGCCCAACTTGCAAGTGTAGTAGCTGTATGAGAGAGCACAGATAATGTCACCAATTATCTAAATCTTCTCCAGGAGTAGCACACACATTAACACAGAAATGATAATAAAGAAGATGATTTTTCTGTTATAGTTCAAAATCAATAGTTCTAGAGGTACTTAAAATTAATGAGTCAAGTATTCCAACAAGCATCACTCCAACTTCTAGATCCAAAGGCAACTCACCTATGACTCAAACGTAAGAGGTCATCCAAGCTAGGGAAACTCCTGGATGTCTATTTTGCTCTGGAATATCAC
Source organism: Delphinapterus leucas (assembly GCF_059928025.1). Lineage (NCBI taxonomy): Eukaryota > Metazoa > Chordata > Mammalia > Artiodactyla > Monodontidae > Delphinapterus > Delphinapterus leucas. The sequence continues at coordinate 74,483,936 of NC_143141.1, read as the reverse complement.
TATATCAGTCCTTATAAAGGAACCAGCATGAGCTGGCTTAAAATCTGCCCCACCATGTATGGCTAAATTTATCAATATTGGGGTAAAAACGATTTGCCCTCTTCAAAAAGACTCTTGACAAGAAGCTACAAATAATTAGAAGAAGAGGTAATAAAATGTATCCTTAAGTGGAAAATTCATCCCAGGGAAGCTGCAGCAACAAAGATATTATTCCCTAAAGAAAGTTTTTGGGTAAGCTATGAAGCAGAAACCAAGCAGGAGATGAGAGCAAAGACCAGCAGACTAAATTTAGTCTTTGCCAGTAGAAATGAAAAGCATTATTTTCCTAGTAAGGAGAGAGTTCTTAGAGCAATTAAGTCATCAAATTTTAAAAGAAAGCATTAGAGAGGTAAATAAAATAAGAGCATCCTAAAAAAGGCTACGGGCAGCCAAGAGCTAAAAATAAACCCCGGTAAAACCCAGAGCCATGTTATCCAATGTGATGGCCACTAGCCACATGTAGCTATTTAAATTTTAGTTAAAATAAAATTACAAATTCAGTTCCTCTGTCACACTAGCTATATTTCAAGTGCTCAAAAGACACATGTAGCTAGTGGCTACTTTGTTGAGTTGGACAGCGTAGGTGCAGAACACTTCCATCACTGCAGGAAATTCCACGGGACAGTACTGATCTAACTGGGAAGGGAAAGAGACTAACTGACGTGGGGTCTAGAAAACGAGGAACTATTAACAAGGGCATTTGTCCTACAGCATTCAGTACTTTATGGAGGGATCAGGTGGATTTACCTTTCCTTTTCCACCTGCTCTTTTTTCCCTCCTTGTTGCTGCCACCATCACTGCTGCTGCTGCTGTTCTCAGAACTCTGGGAATCTGACTGACCATCACTGCTTTCTTCTGAACCTTCTGATAGCTCTTTCACCCCATCCGGCACATCTTTCTGAAAATGTAGGCATCCAATTAGGATTAATCATTACCATTTCAGCAAATAGGAATTAAATTTCTGATATGCATTGTTGTGACTTTTAATAGTGCTGATTAATTTTTAGTATTATAAAATTCAGTAGCAGAACCAGCAATAATTTCTGAATTCCTGTCATCTCTCTTCTTTGGGTCAAATTAGTTAATGCTTCCATCCATACTCAAAGATAAAAAATATACATGACAATCTTATGCAGGCACAACACAGAGGCTTAAACTGGACAAAAAACTTGGTATATTTAAATCCAGGTAAATGATGAAATGTTCAGGATAAAATCTATATAATAACAATTTTTAAAAATGTATGTACACCCATCATCCATGTAATATATATATATATATATATATATTTGTGTGTATGTAAGTACCATTACGTATTATAAAAAGTCTGGATAGCAAGTGATAGTGCATTATTTGAATCTAACTGGTTCCAAAAATTGGTAAGTAGCAAGAGTCAAACACAAAAGGAATGGTTTAAAAAAAAAAAAAAAATCACACAAATCTTTGGTTTCTGCACTGGACAGTGAGAATGCTAATCAGAAAGGACACCTGTGTCAGCCACAGTATGTGAGAGATATAACAGGGTAGTTGTAAGATCAAGAACTAGGAAATTAAGACTTTGGGGGTTTGAATTCTGGCTTTATCTTCTCCTAATTATGCAGCCTTGGTCAAAGTCTTAAACTCTCATGCCTCAGTTTCCCTGTCTATAAGATGGGGTGACAGTACCTACCTTAAAAGATCATTCTGAAATTAAATGAGTTAATAAATATAAGATGCTTAGAACAAGGCCTGGCATATGATAAGAGCTCAATAAATATTAGCTACTATGTATTTATGTAGTATGTGAAATATAAATAAACACATTAGTGAATGTTATTTCTGAGTTATAAAACTATGGATGATTCTTTTTTCTTCTCAATATATTTTTTGTTTGCCCACATAATTTATTTTTATAATCAGATAAAAAGTAATTCTGACACATGACCCTCCTACCTATAACTAGTACTCACAACACTACAGTCAAGATAGTAACCTCTGATCTAATAAGGAACTGTTTTTCTCCACTTACGTTTATACTCTAGTGCCATTTCACATGTTATACACTTTCTTAAAATACATATCCTTTCCTTCAAAATACAGGAAACTTTTATAGAGTTAGTTGCAAACAAGACCTCTTGATCTGTAAGTTCAACACGCACTTTAAATACAAATATAACTGTCTTCTTTTTTTTTTTTTTTCCCCCGGTACACGGGCCTCTCACTGTTGTGTCCTCTCCCGTTGCAGAGCACAGGCTCCAGACGCGCAGGCTCAGCGGCCATGGCTCATGGGCCCAGCCGCTCCGCGGCATGTGGGATCCTCCTGGACCGGGGCACGAACCCATGTCCCCTGCATCGGCAGGCAGACTCTCAACCACTGAGCCACCAGGGAAGCCCCCCCTAACTGTCTTCTTAAACTTGTGATCCCTCCAGGATCAACTCATGCCCCAAATCTTAGAATCACTGCACCCCTTCTTTTACCCACTCCAAATAGTTTACGTTTCATTTCCCTAATGTTCCTTGCCTCCATCTCTTTCACCACTCTCACAGTTTAGGCCAATTATCTCTTCCAAACAATCATAACCAACCTTTTGACAAATTTTCTTGCTTTACTCTTAAGTGTATCCTACTTGAATTATCTTCCTAAACATGATTTGATCATGCTATTCTCCAAAAAAACCTCTGCCGTTTCCTCAACACATACCTACCCTCCCTCCTTCTCTTTCTTAACCGCTCAGTTAGGTTTTCAAAAGCCTCCAAAGTTTGTTCTTCACCTAACATTTACCCCATCCTGACTCCTTACCACACTAGCCCACACACAGATTATGGTCTAACCACTCCAATTTACTTTCAAATCCATTCTGAATCCTTTTACCTGTGCCTTTGCTTAAGCTAGTCCCTTGTCCTGGAAGGCCCTTCCTTCTATTATTTATCTGCCAAAGTTCAACTCAAATTTTACAACTTTAAAACAACAGAAAAACAAACTAAATCTTCCAGATCCCTTTATTCGAGGTTCATCTTTACTTCTCTATGCTCTCACAGTACTTTACAGCACTGTGTGTTTTGTGAGCATGCAATTATTTCAGTAACTATGTGAGCTGCAAGAGATCAGGGACCATAGTTTATCCTTCTTTATAGCCTCTACAGTGTCAGGTATAGAACAGGCATTTAATAAATGTTATTAACAATATAGAAGGCCTAGAACAACTAAAACCTAAAAGAAACACAGAAAGCTCTATGTGGGACTAGATCCCTGTAACCCTGTGAAGTTCAACAAGGTGTTTTAAAAGGAGGTGTTATGGGTAAGTTAGATCTTTTTAATGTTAGTGGGCTACACACAACCAGTGAGCACAGAGATGACTACAGCCAAAACTAAAAAGGTAAGAGGGGACAGAGTCCCCATACACATGGACATAGTCATTGCATGCCAAGCATTAATTCTCCTTCTGCTGATAAATTTTCTTTGGGAAACAACCCTTGCCTCAATTCATCAGGCTTGAGAGGGCTTAACCACACTTTCACATCAAGGGTGATCATGAACTTAAGAGCGGCCAATCAGAAGACTCCATATGTTTGGTAACGGCAATCATTCTGGTATAGGCACATGGGCCAAGCCAAACCAATTAAGCCACATCAGAACTAACTAAAGGGCTCCTGCTTCAGTTCCTGAGATCCCTTCTCTCCAGACTTACAGATTGCAGAGTGGGGGCTGGGAGTGAAGTCATGTACGATGAGAAGAGGGCCTGCCTGAGACTGAAGCCAAAAGAAAGCGGAGAGACCCATCTCTGATGACAATCATTTGAGCTCCCGAATTCAGGCTGAGTTTCCCTAGAATTTTCAGTTATGTGAACTAATAACTTCTCTGTTTCACTCAAGCTCATTTGAGTTGGTTTTTCTGTTTGTAACCGAAAGGACACTGATAAGTCAAGGTCCCTTTTTAGTGCAGAAATTAGAACTTAGCAAGCCTGTTATGGTAAAAGAACACGGGAATTCCGTCAGATATGGATTCATATTCTGGTTCTGATACTATCTGGCCAACACTGAGCAAGAAAATCCAATCTTCTGAACTTTGGCTTTCTCTATCATAATAAAGGAATAATAAACACAACTCTGAATTGTAATGGAGAATTAAATCAGAAAGTAATATAAAGCATCAAGGCTGTATACTCCACAGTAATACTCATTATTATTTAAATATGTGACACCCTTTAAAAGTCACTGGAAGTCATTTTCATTTCATCCTTTCAAACTAATACTATGGCAAAGAATGAAAAATGAAGTTACTTCTCCAATCTACCTACAGATGGTTACAGATTAATTAAAAAAAAAAATGTATTGGATACAGGATTGAAAATTTTACCTCTTCCTGAAAGTAAGCTCTTCAAGAACAGAATTCTGTCTCTATGATGCAAGTATTATTTATTACATGTAGTTACTTCCTGTTTTCACTTTTAAAATGACTAACAAAAATATTTACCTTCAAAGTATACACTCCCATTCTACCTGGAACCTTATAGAAGATGCCCTCTTCACCTCGGGAGTTTGTGTGCAGCATTGCATTCAGGCATGCAAGAGGGGAAGTTCCACTGCCAAAAAAAAAAAAGAGAGAGAGAGAGAGAACACAATGATTAGTTTCTGTCTCTGAATATCCTATGTAACACTGAATTAAGATAAAATTAACAAATCAACACTCATTTGACATAAACACATTTTATAAACTATAAAAAGTCTATAAATCGAGAAAGGCTGCCATGGAGAAAATGGATGTAAAATTCCTTCCCAGTTATCTAAAGAAAAAATAATTCTATAATTCTCTTAATCCCAATTTAGCATCTAACATTTCAGTCAAGACAAATTTCTCTCACAGAAGCATCACAAATATATTCTCTAAAGATTCTATTTCACTTACAATTTTATTTGTTAATACACCTCAATAAAGCTGAAAAAAAAATTTTTAATCTATTTCATTTAGCCCAAGCCTTAAATGTCCAGAAGTAAAACAGGGAAGAAAAAGAAAACACACACAGAAATAAATAATATTAATCTCCCTGCATACTGCTGCACCAGACTGAATCTGCATTATGGAACGAACACATTTCCATGCTCCCTTTTTTTAAATTGAGATATAATTGACATGTAACATTGTATTAGTGTCAGGTGTAAAATATAATGATTCCATAGTTATCTATATTACGATGGTCTTTAGACCTATCATGAGATCACTTTAAAAGACATAAAGCAGGCTTTGGAATATTCATCTTCTATGTAGAAACCTGGTTAAAAGTTTACTAATTCTAATATACATTTATCATATTTTCTAGAGTTTTAGGTATATAATAAATTATCTGTTGAAAATATACATATATCATTTTCCTTTCTAATTGTAAGCAATTTCATTTTCCTATAGCAATATAAATGGAAATGTGTGGCATCCTTAAATTAAAAAAAAAAACCAACTCACAATATCTGAGGGATAAGGCAACTTATTCGCACATTTCCGTATCTCCCTTCTCAGTTCTCTGCTGGTACTACTCAATAACCCAAAGAAGCCTACTGGAAGAGGCTGCTAGATATCTTGGGTATCTAAAGATAAGGTTCTCTGTGGGAGAGAGCAGGACCACTGTCTTCTGGTACTGTGAAGGTGCTGAGGGTCAAAAACTGAAAAGATGGGGACTTCCCTGGTGGCGCAGTGGTTAAGAATCCGCCTGCCAATGCAGGGGACACTGGTTCGAGCCCTGGTCCGGGAAGATCCCACATGCCGCGGAGCAACTAATCCCGTGTGCCACAACTACTGAGCCTGCGCTCTAGAGCCCGCGAGCCACAACTACTGAGCCTGTGTACCACAACTACTGAAGCCCACGCACCTAGAGCCCGTGCTCCACACTCGCCGCAGCTAGAAAAAGCCTGCTAATAGCAGCGAAGACCCAACGCAGCCATAAATAAATAAATAAGTAAATAAATAAATAAATAAAATAAAATAAACTGAAAAGATGGAGGACAACGAAGAAAATAAAGGAAAACCTTTTGTTAAAGAAAATGGTGAGGAGACTTCCCTGGTGGCACAGTGGTTAAGACTCCGTGCTCCCAATGCAGGGGGCCTGGGTTCGATCCCTGGTCAGGGAACTAGATCCCACATGCATGTCGTAACTAAGAGTTTGCATGCCACAACTAAGGAGCCCGTGAGCCGCAACTAAGGAGCTTGCCTGACGCAACTAAGACCCAGGCCAATCAAATAAGTAAATAAATAAAGTATTAAAAAAAAAAAAAAAGAGGGACTTCCCTGGTGGCGCAGTGGTTAAGAATCTGCCTGCCAATGCAGGGGACACGGGCTCGAGCCCTGGTCCGGGAAGATCCCACATGCCGCGGAGCAACTAAGCCCGTGTGCCACAACTACTGAGCCTACACTCTAGAGCCCACAAGCCACAACTACTGAAGCCTGCTTGCCTAAAGCCCGTGCTCTGCAACAAGAAAAGCCACCACAATGAGAAGCCTGAGCCCCACAACGAAGAGTATGCCCCTCTCGCCACAATTAGAGAGAGCCCACACACAGCAACAAAGACCCAACTGAGGCAAAAATAAATAAATTAATTAATTAAAAAGAAAAAGAAGGGCTTCCCTGGTGGCGCAGTGGTTGGGAGTCCGCCTGCCGATGCAGGGGACACGGGTTCGTGCCCTGGTCCAGGAGGATCCCACGTGCCGCGGAGCGGCTTGACCTGTGGGCCATGGCCGCTGGGCCTGCGCGTCCAGAGCCTGTGCTCCGCGACGGGAGAGGCCACGGCAGTGAGAGGCCCGCGTACCGCAAAAAAAAAAAAAGAAAAAGAAAAACACTGAGTATCTCCAGGCTGATTTTCAGTTATGTTTATCTAATTTAGATATTTCCATGTTAAAAATACATATAATGCAATTCTAGTCAAAACTCCCAAGTTTGTATCAAACAAACATATAAAAATTGCCAAGAAATTTCTGGGAAATAAATGATGAGAGACTTAAGAAGATATTAAAATGTACTCTAAGCACATTATTAGAATATTAGTGAATAATGAATTACTGAATTGAATAATTATTGAATAATAATAATTAAATTAGAGTTTTATTGAAGCAATGTGTTTCTGGGACAGGATAAACAGGCAAATGTTCACTCTTACAGACTGCTGGTGGAACAAAATAGAAAATATAGAAACAGATCACAATAAATGTAAAAGGTACTATTTCTGTGTAGCAGGAAGAAGACTGAGTTATGACACGGTCACCTGTGGTGAGAATCTTTCTCTTCCCCTGAGCAGTATGAGAAAATAATACCTAAGACTTTCAGTCATATGACCATGAGGGGAGTATCTGGAATTTGGGTGGAGCAACACAAAGGAGAGAGAAAGGAAGGGCTAGGTAAGGATTATAGAGGAAAATTCAACACCCAAAAAGGCAGAGCTGAGCAAAGAGGAAAACAGCAACATTCTTTTTTTTAGCAATATTAGTTATGCCACTGTATCCAGCCTTGCCTTAAGCCAGTCCCACCTTTGGAATTTTGTTGAGGTTTTAAGTCACAAACAACCGAGAGAGTCCTAAATAAAATAGTTTATTTAATAATTAAATAATTATTTAATTCTCACAGCTTATATAAAAACATATTCCAAATGGATTAAAGGCCAAAATATAAAAAGTAGAAGGAAAACAGTATAACCTACAGGATAGAGCAACCTTTCTACATAAAAGAGAAAAAAACCCAAACCACAAAAGAAAACCTTAATAATAAAAATTTCTGTACAGGAAAAAAAATCATCAACAAAACTATACAAAGCATACCTAAAAGAGCTTTCTAGGAAAATACAAACAACCAATTAGAAAAAAATGGATAAAGGATATGAAAATGCAATATAAATGGCCAACAGAATACATGAAAAGCTGCCCAAACTTTACAGTGGCTAAAGGAAAACAAATGAAACCGAGACACCACTGGTCAGACTCGTAAAAATCAAATATCTTCGGGTCTTTGTTAGCAGTACTGTACTAAGGTCAGTTTCCTGGTTTTGATATTGTACTGTAGTTATATAAGACATTACCACTGGAGGAAGCGGGGTGAGGTATCCATGGGACTATTTTTATAATTTCCCATGAGTTTATAATTACTTTTTAAAAATGAATTGATAAAATCCATTGCAGGTAAGGTTATGGGGAAATGAGCACTCTTATATAGAAATGAGCACTCTTATATAGACTCTTAATATAGACTCAATTCTGCCTTAAGAAAGTAACACGCAAATATCCACTAAAATAAAAAATATTAGGGGCCACTGATGCAACATTCCCACTTCAATCTATCCTACAAAAATAAGGCCACAAAGACTTATGGACATCTATGCAAGGATTAACTCCAGCACTGTTAAAAGCATCAAAACACTAAAAATGACCTCAAAGTCAGTAAGAGGATGGTTCACCATATGTTACTAAGGTAACCAACAGGATATGAATCAATAACAGCAACATTAACAGCAAAAGGAGTGCTAAATTCCAGGAAGCATTCTGGTTAGCCCTCACAACAATACTTTGAGGTAAGCAAAATTATGACACCATTTTTACAAATGAACAAATGAATGTATTGAGGTGTTAAGTAAGCTGTTCAAGATCACACAGTGATTAGTCAATGGTGAAGCCAAGATTCCAGTAAGAAGAAAGAAAAGAGAAGCAGAACAGGAAAGAGACTGTTTAAAAAGAACATATAATCAAGTGAAAAGAAAACATGCTATAATCTGTAGTTCAATAAACTATCTGGGTAAAGCTTTGCCCCAATTTTTGGTATTCAATTTCAATATTAAGTACCAACTCTGTTTAGTACTGTTTACTAAGTACACAATAAACTAGGGTCTGTGGGGCCAAGGAGGAAAGCTTTCTTAGTTCAAAGTCTAATGGGAAAGACAGACAAGGGAATAAACTGCCACAAGCACCTGTAACCAGTGCTACCAATACAGACCTAAGTCCACAATCCCTGACCCCAAACACTTAAGGCCAAATGTTTCAGACATAAAAATCTGTTTGGATTTTAGAAAGGCAACATGATATGCCATATACTATGTAATATCACCAGAGATTAGGGGCAGCAATCCCATAACCAAACACAGTGAAACACATGAATATTCACACTAAGTGGGAGAAACAAAGACTACATATAGTTTCATGTCAGTTTCAAGAGAAGGTGTTGTTGACAAATGAGGTTTGTTACCAAAAGACTAAAAAACTTTTTCAAGGATTTTGGAATTATAGAATCGAGAACACAGGCTTGTATATATAAAGTACTTTAGGTCAGAGAGAAAGAAACAATCTCTTCTAGGGCTTAGTACCTAGAACCAAAAACAAAACCAAACAAACAAAAAGCCAAAAAAAAACAAACAAAAAAATCCCAACTCAATCAAACCAAAACAAAAAAAAACTCCTTACAGTAAAACCCATAAAAATGAAAGCAAATGGCACACATGTACATCTGGTGAAAAGATGTGGTAACAGAGATACAGACACCATCATATTTTCCTTGCAAATCCAATGTAATTTTCCTTTGAAGGAAATAAAGTTTCAAAAAACCCACAAGATACACAGAACACTATACTGTTTAAAACAATAATATAGATTTGATTTCAAGAAAACATAAAATACCAGAGAATCCTTGCAGAGTTTATTTTTATTAATAATGAAGCAATGGCAGAAAAGTAAAATAGGCTACACTGCCCATGATGGCAGGAATATACCTTCAAGGGAAGTAACTCCAGAATGATATAATTAAATAAAAATAACTGAATAACTTGAAGGAATAGGCATCACCTTCATGAGTGACAAAACACTGGTACTAAGGAGATCATACTGACATAAAGTCAAGTAAATATAATATGGGCTTAAGTCCTGACACCTGTAGCAGCTGAAACAAGAACACCTCAAAATATTACATAACTATCATGAGATAATTTAGCTTTTAATTTTTTTGTCCATGCTCAGGAGACTGGCGTTGGGGCAGGGGTTGGGGGCGGCTCTCAAGGAAAGGAACAAATGCAGTGCTGTAATTTTATGCTGATCTACCCCACGAAGGAAACATACATAAGGCCCAAGAACAAAAGTAACTTCAGTCATGCTGTCAACAGCCTTATTTAATTCTCTCTGCAGTAAAAGTGGTTCCTTAGCAGTAGCCAGCAGGGCTGAAAAGACCTGAGGTCTATAATCACACTGCTCAGAGGAAACAACATAGTAACTCATGAAAAGAGACATCACTGTGTGGCCAAAAGAGCCAGATTTATGTATTCATACCAATGTGAATTTATATCTGAGTGTGGCCATGGGCAAGTCACTGTAAACACCCTTAATTTTCTCATCTGTGAAACTGAGGAAATACCATCTAATCTGTAATTTGTGCAGAATCTCAATTCATATATAAAGTGTATGCCACAGAGAAGTGATTCAGTAACTGTGGTAGTTACCTTAACAACTTGCTCCCCCATTCCAGTTTCATAACGTTCCAGTGTTCCCTACCTATCTCAAATGAGAGTAACTTCTCTCACCCCCATCAATTCTCCACTCTGAAGCCAGAGTGACCTTTTAAAAACAAGCATGGGACACTTCCCTGGTGGTGCAGTGGTTAAGAATCTGCCTGCCAATGCAGGGGACACAGGTTCGATCCCTGGTCTGGGAAGATTCCACATGCCGCGGAGCAATTAAGCCCGTGAGCCACAACTACTGAGGCCTGCGCACTCTAGGGCCCACGTGCCATAACTACTGAAGCCCATGCGCCCTAGAGCGCACATGCCACAACTACTGAGCCCACGCACTCTAGGGCCCGCGTGCTGCAACTACTGAGCCCGCGCACCTAGAGCCTGTGCTCCACAACAAGAGAAGCCACTGCAATGAGAAGCCCGCGCACAGCAATGAAGAGTAGCCCCCGCTCGCCGCAACTAGAGAAAGCCAGCGCACAGCAACCAACCCAGCCAAAAGAAAAAATAATAATAATAAGTAAATAAAAACAAGTATGATCGTGCCACCTCTGCCCAGCTTAAAATTCATCCATGATATCACAATGTTCTTAGAATGAAGTCCAGAATTATCAAAGTGACCTGACCCACCTCCCCCATCTCCACTCTGGCCTACTCTAGCCTTCTTTCCATTTTGTAACTTACAATCCTCCTGACTTCTTGGCCTTTGTACTAATTAATACTAATTAATGCTTCTGCTTGTAATGATAACCCTCACCTTTTCTCCTAGCAAGCTCCAATTAATTCACTCTTCAGATTTCAGCCTCAATGTACCCTGTTTAAGGAAGCCATGCCAATGTTATATAGAATCCAATACTTTTCCTAAATACATATCATTTATAACTACATATATTGTAAGGAAAAAGTTTTAATTTAACACGTGACTCCATTGTGGGCCAGCCAGATTCAACAGCATGTGATTTCACTGAAGCTCTGGGAAGCAGATTCTCTCTTCTCTTCTATATGCAAACCCGAAAGCATATAGGCTCCAGGACCTACAAACAATTCTGCAACTATGATGGATGAGCCTGATGAAAATGGAACAAAAATGAAGGAAGCAGAGCTGAGAAACTGATCAAACTGCCAGAGCACCTGGATCAAGTTCTGCCAGGTTTTCTTCACTTACATCAATTAATTTCCTTTGATGTTTAAGCCAGTTTACATTGCATTTCCTGTTATTTACAACAGAAAATACCTTAACTGACAAAGCATCTAGGTCGAAAGCATTCATATTGACAGAGATATGAAAAGGATGCAGAAGTGTAGGATACTCAAAGGTGACAACTCTCTCCTACCAATGAGAAAATATGTTTATGAATACACAGTGTATACTGAATAAGAAGAGGCAAAGTGCTACTAAACCTGTACAGACAAACTCAAGTACCCAAGATACTCAGAAATATTTATCTTAACTTTTTTCTAAATCTTAAACTTCAAGGACTAAGAAAGAATCAAGCTGAGACCTAGGCATGAAAAGCAAAAGTGGCAGAATGAATTACTGTTTTTAATTCATCATTCACTCCCTGTATCATGCCACCTTACAGTAAAGAAAATATATTTATTTCCCTGCCCGACTGATGTTGGGCTTGGCCATAAGACTTGATCAATGAAATGATAACAGAAATGACAGAAACAGCAGCTAACATGTGCTTGCATAGTCTGACTTACTCCTGACTGCCACAAGAGCAGGCCACTGATTCCAGGAGAACAGAGAACCCACAGCCTAGAGCCAAGCCTAGGCAACAATAACTGAGCCCCAGCTCCTCTAAAGACATGAAGAAGAAAAGGAACTATTCGTTATAAACCACTGAAATTAAGACTTAGGCAGCAAAAACTGACTGATAAGCCCTGTATAATGCAAGGAACATCTGCCTTCTTAGCAATACTCAATACCAGACAGTAAAAAATTTATATCCAGCCAAGATGTCATTCAAACAACGAAGCAACAGAAAGATATTAAGCCCATGAGAACTCAGGGAAAAGACCACCCATAAACTTAAATCTAGCCAACAAAGAAATAAAAAAATTCAGGAATGGAGAAATGTTTAGAGAAAAAAAAGTAAACAGCTGCAATTATAGTGATATAAGAGAAACGCAAATGCTTTCTATTTTTTTCAACTTTCATTTTAAAAATGACAACACACCTTCAGAATTTTTCTATTTTCTTTTCCGTCAACTTCAGAGATTATTTAGGAATTAATATCCTAAATGAAGTATATTTATAATCTTCAGTGAAAAAATGAGCAATTTTCTTAGTTTCTTCAATTAAATGCAATAAACAGTGGTTAGTCCTGGCTAGTGAATTTCAGGATACTTTTCTAGTGTACATTTTTTTCATTACTGATTGACCTTTTTTTGGTCATCAGGAATCATTTTTACAAAAATATTAAACAGTCCAAAATATATGAATAAATTACTAAAACAATATAACTTCTGAAACAGAGTAAGGCTCTTTTACAAAATCACTTCCTTTTCACAGGGCATGCTATTTAAAACAAAACAAAAATTAGAACAGCAGGTAAGGGGGCAGGGAGACTATATATAGACTGAAGTGCAAGACTTCCAAAGAGAAAAGACACAATGAATAGCAAAGTATTTGTTGACCAAGTATTTTGTACAAGAAGAGACACACTCAAAAAGAGAGTCAGTCACAGATGCCCACAAATGCAAAGAATAGGGATACCTATATATAACATTTAAAGATCAAGAGACAAGCCAAAGATGAAGGGGCTGGGAGGATTCAGTGGTTTTAGAATGAGTATGTTTAGATTGTATCACCAAAACTTGTAATCATTTCAATTATAGGGTAATGATTGTTAGGGGGAAAATCAGCTATTCCCTTGAAGAACATCAATATAAATGCAATCATGACATTTTGATAATAAGGCGAAAAGTCTGTTACATCAAAGTATATTTTCAAATAGAATTACAAAGGCTTTGCAAACCTATGACAGAACAGCTTACATGTTAAAATTTACCTTTAACCTAAAGTATGTTTGATAAATGATTCATTATACTACAAATCTGTTTAGGCACCCATGCTAAAGACTTCTCTTAATGCTGTTTGTGTAGGGATTAAACTGTTACTTTCTACTTAAGCAATAAAATAAATGAATATAGTAGAAAATAATAACCCACAGAATAAGAGAGGAATCTATGAGTTCATACTAATATAAATAAATGAACAAATCAATGAATGGGGGAGAATTCTTTGCATGTAATTCCAACTAACAAGGAAGAAATGATGGAATTAGAAAAATCACCATATGTGGCCACCACACTGCAGGCAAGTATTATCAGTGGAAGTTGTGGTGGACATACTCTAAAATGACCCCCAGTTATCATCACTTCCTGGTATATCCTGTGTAATCCCCTCCCCTTAATGTAGGTGAAACCTGTGACTTGCTTCTAACCAATACAGAATACAGCAGAGCAGGCAGAACAGTGACTACGTTACGAGAAAGACTGCAGTATCCTTGCAAAGTGACTCTGACTCTCCCTTGCTGGCTTTAAGGAAGTATACATGGGGAGGCCCAAGTGGCAAAGAACCCATGGCAGCCTCTAGCCAACAGCCAGCTAGGAACTGAATCACCCCATTTTGATAAACCCCAAGGATCTGAAACCTGCCAACAACCACCTAGCTTAGAAGTGGTTCCTTCTCCAATTAAGCCTTCAGATAAGAACCAACACCTTGGCTGCAGCCTTGCAGAGAACCCAGTAAAACCATGCGCCCAGACTGCTGACACACAGAAACTGAGATAATAAATGTGTGTTGTTTTAAGCTCCTAAATCTATGATAATGTTGTTAAGCAGCAACAGATAACTAACAATGAGATGCTAAAACCAGTGGGCAAAGATACAGTGAGAAACAAGATATTTACACAGTCTCAAAGTATCTCCCTCCACACACAAGATGTTAATTACAAAGGGGGAAAAATTATATCTTTATAGTGGAGAACCTTGGCAGACATCACATAAAATAAGGGACTGGCGTAATCAACACCAATAATGGGATAAACTGAAACCACACACTTTTTGATACGATGTAGTGAAAATGACATATCATTTCTGTGACATTCCTGCCAAAAATGTACAACCTGAATCTAATCATGAGTAAACATCAGATATATCCAAACTGAAGGACAGTCTACAAAATAGCTGGTCTGAACTCTTCAAAAATATCAAGCTCATGAAAGACAAAGACTAAAAGAATGTTCCCACATTAAAGGAGACTGTAAAGATAACATGAAAACTAAATGTAAATGCAATGTGTGATCCTGGATTGGGACATCAGTGGAAGAATTATCAAATTTAAATAAAGCCTGTTGATTAGAAAGTAATATTACATTAATATCCTGATTTTGATAGTTACACTGTGGTTATGTAAAAGAATATACTTGCCTTTAGAAAGTATACTCAAGTGTTTAAATGTGAATGGGGCAGCATGTCTACAATTCTCAGACATTTCAGTAACACAAACTAGACAGATAAAGTACATAAAATGTTAACATTTGTGGAATCTAGGTAAAGTTATATAAAAATTCTTTGTACTGCTTTTGCAACTTTTAAGCCTAAAATTAATAACCCAAATGAATAAATAAAAAGCTAAAAATATGCAATATATATAAGAAGTCTATAAAAACAATATGGACCAATGAAAAAGTATGAAGTGCTAGTAAGTGCTACAACATGGATTAACCTCAAAAGACCACATATTATATGATTCCATTTATATGAGATGTCCAGAAATGGGCAATCTACAGAGACAGAAAGTAGATTAGAGGCTGGCAGTGGGAACTAGTATTAACTGTATACACGTATGAAAAATCTTACTGGGGATTACAGTGTTAGTTGCACAACTCAGTAAATTTACTAAAAATCACTGAACTGTACAGTTAAGATGGGTGAAATTTATGGTATGTACTTTACACCTCAATAAAGTTTTTAAAAAAAGATGATGTGGAAAAGAAGCGAACTTGGTTTCTCATTCATTGAACATTTACAGAATAGCTACCGTGTAACTGCACGGGGGTAAGTGCTGGTGATATAAAAAAAAAAAAAGTGGAAGTTTCCGTAAGCACACATTCTTACATTTTAATGTAAAAATAAATGAACTGGGGGCTTCCCTGGTGGCGCAGTGGTTGGGAGTCCGCCTGCCGATGCAGGGGACACGGGTCCGTGCCCCGGTCCGGGAGGATCCCACATGCCGCGGAGTGGCTGGGCCCGTGGGCCATGGCCGCTGAGCCTGCGCTCCACAACGGGAGAGGCCACAGCAGTGACAGGCACGCGTACCGCAAAAAAAAAAAAGAACTGGGACTGGGCACAGCCAAACGATATGACTCTTTATTTCCTAGCGTGTGCGTGTGTGCATGTGCGCACACACACACTATATTATCATTTAATTTATGATTAATTAACATTTCCCTCCCACCAGAAAGATGAGGCAAGTTGGTACAGATTTTAAATGTTCAGTAATGTAAAAATTTTAGCCACAAATGCAAATTTGCTATCAATTCAGGAACTGAACAAAATCAGAAACTTAGGTTTAGAACTTACTAAAGATATCTTCTAAAAATTAACTGATAACCTTTCCCATAACTAATCACGCCAAATTTCTCCACTGAAAGTCTGGACATTTTCACTATTGTTTTCTTTCATTTTTAGTTTCTTTCTGGAGCTTGAGGATACAAATAAAACTGTAAGTGAAGTCTGCAAAAGGGTTCATAAACATACAAAGCCCATCAACTCTCAGTAAAAAATCTTTAGCTTTCTTTATCTTGTCTATAGCTCTCCTAATTCCACAGGTCCTTCTGGCACTCTTAAAGAATTTACTCACTTGTTATACCAATTCTGTATCATCACATTGTAGGCAGAAATTTTAAAAAATTCACACTCACATTCTTCTACAATCTTCTATCACTGCTTAGATTTTAAATTTAACAGGGCAAGATAAACATTTACTACCTTCTACAAAAATTTAAAGAAGTACTTCTGCTCATCCCCTCTACCTTAGGCAAATGTCTTATTATTTCCTACTAATACAATACAGTGGTTGTTTCTCCCACATTAGATAAAAATGTACCCTACTCAAATTACAACAAAATCCAACAACTTTATTGTGGTAAAATACAGATAACATAAAATTTACCATCTCAACCACTTCTAAGTGTAGTTCACTTTCACTTAAGTACATTCACACTGTTACACAACCAAGCACCAGAACTCTTCTCACCTTGCAAAACTGAAACTCTACACCCATTAAATAACTCCCCATTTCCCCCCTACACCAGCTCCTGGCAACCACCCTCTACTCTCTGTCTCTATAAATATGACTTATACTTGAGGTCTCTCATGTAAGTGAAATCATACAATACTTGTCCTCTTGTGTCTGCATTATTTCACTTAGTATAACGTCCTGAAGTTCATGCATGTTGTAGAATATGTTAGAATTTCCTTCTTTTTAAAGGCTGAAAAATATTCTATTGAATGTATATGCCACACTTTGTTTATCCATTCATCTGTCAATAAACATTTGGGTTGCTTCCATCTTTTGCCTACTGTGAATAATGCTGCTATGAACACTGGTGTAAAATTATCTATTCAAGTCCTTGCTTTTTATTCTTTTGTGTATATACCCAGAAGTGGAATTACTGGGTCGAATAAAATCCTACAACATTTTTTTGTTTTTATTGTGGTACACGGGCCTCTCACTGTTGTGGCCTCTCCCGTTGCGGAGCACAGGCTCCAGACGCGCAGGCTCAGTGGCCATGGCTCAAGGGCCTAGCCGCTCCGCGGCATGTGGGATCTTCCCGGACCAGGGCACGAACCCGTGTCCCCTGCATCAGCAGGCAGACTCTCAACCACTGCGCCACCAGGGAAGCCCCAAATCCTACAACTTTTAATCATTCTTTACCTTACTCTCACTTTACATAACCATCTCTCAGGTGCAAATACCTACAGACAAGAATCGGATAAAATCCGCAGGTTGACAAGGAGCTTCATAGGTCATCTAGTCCATTTACCTACAGATGCTTATATATCCCCTCCTAAAACGTCATAAACAGGTTAATCATCCAGTCTTTTGCACAAGCATATAATGTGGTGGAGAATCACTATGTCCTCAAGCATTTCCAAATATTCATAAATTCTGCCTTAAGTTAAGCCAAATACATCTTCCATTTTTTAGCCCTGATTTTATGATGTAAATCAGTGGTTATCATGGTGGAAAAATTTAGGAGGATCTTTTCCTTCCTCTCTGTGATTTTCTCTACTGTCTAAATTTGCTAAAATGACCTTGTAATAAACTATCTTTGTAAGCAGGGGAAACAAATTTAACATTATTTCTTCACTAATCCATATGACAGCCCTTCAAGTACTTTAAGACTCTTCATGAAACCCTAAAGTCTTTTTCAGATTTTTGGTCTCTCTTCTCCTCACTGGCATCTCCTCCCCTGCAACCAAGCTAAACAAATTTAATATAAAAAACTTTTACAATCCATCCTCAAAATTCACCAATGTCTTCCAACATTTATTATCCCCAGTTCAAGCCTTTGATAAAGAGCTTTAAGGGACATCGTCAGCCTAATTTATTTAATCCTAGACATACTACACTTTGCAATAGATAACCCTGCCTTATCTTGACTTTAATCCCAATCTCTTCATTTTTCTGCACTCCTTCCTACAGAACAGCCTTGTCAAAACTAAGACATAATCAGCTTCCCTATCCCTGACTCAACTATTATACACTCTGTCCTTCGAAGTTCAATCCCCTGAATTTCAGTAGGATTAAATAATGGACTCAGACTTTCAAGGTTAAAAGAAATGCAGAATTATCTAGTTCCCCAAACAGATGCTTGACTAAACCCTATTTCAGGTCAATATTAAATGTAAAAATAAACTTATAAGAATCTTTCGCTCATGTGATATACGTGTATCTACCCACACACACAGTAATCATTATCCACATACTAGCTAAAACAAATCAGCACCACATAACTTTAAAATCAACAGCTGATTTGTGGCATGCTTACCTGACAGAGTACACAAAACAAAACTGAACTCAACAGCACCCTGATGATGGAAAATAGTAAGTTTAGAAATCATTAAATTAATAGTCTTGGTAGGCTTTAAATTCACTGAAAATTTTTGTATTCTTACAAACGCTTTCATTAAAATCTTTTGCTTGCCTTCCCTTGGTCATACTACCTGCAATTCTTCCAATGAGAAGTTCATTTGGGTTAACAACTAACCTACTTTTTAAAAAGAAATAACATAAATGTAGTTTTTAAATTTAAAGAGTAGCATCCCACTTATCTATCCTTTAGTGAATTAGTTTCTTCACACTATTTTCCTCCCCAAACATGCCATGAAACAAACAGAAATAAACCCACTGGAGAAAGGGTAAAAGGGTACGTAGGAAAACTTTCAAACAGGCATTCTGGGAGAAGGAGGCCCAGTTGGGACCACAAAATGAGAAGTATGGATTAACAGAGCAGTGAAAGGGCACGAAACAAGTAAGAGTAATCTAGGAATAGCATGGAGAGGGAGGTCATAGAAACAAAAAATGATTCTTCAGAAACTGTGCTTATGTACTCTCTCTATCCTTTTAATACTTCACTATAAATCTTCATTCTCTTCACCTTCCTATTATTGTCTTTTTTTCCCACTACTGTTTTTTAAAAAGCATGGCTTTTCTACTACCAGTAAGAAATGAGCAAAACCACTTCAAAAGGGGAGGGAAAAAAAAAAGAGTCCAGTGTTTCTGTGACTTATTTTAAAGTAAATACATGGAACATAAAGTACTTGACTCCTATCTTATTTAGTCCATGGCCACTTCCACTATTCGTTCACTACAGCATGTTGCTTTTCAGTCTGATGAGAAAGAGGTAAGAAAAAGTAGACTTTAAGACAAACATAGTGCTTGTCACTCTAACTACTGCGTATAAAGAAATATCAACTGCTTTTATTTCAGCTCATCAGGATGCTAACATTTCTTAACTGGTTGAGCCAAGTTCCTAAACAGCCATACATCTCTGAACTAAAGATATACAGAGGGTTACACGTGAGGACATATTATTTGAGGTAAAAGAATTAGTGAGGAAAACAGGAACTGAAAATAAAATACTTGTCAGTATAAGTTATAGAAATAGTCCTGAAAGAAATGAGCTAGGGAAAGAATAAAATTTAACAAATTTGATTAGGTACATCAAAAAAATAAGAATTTGTTTAATTTTCTATCTCTGTTCTATTTGGTATTCTTGTTCATTTAGCAATGTAGTTTATACACCTAAATAGCCAAAGCTATTGACTACAATTATTTTCTGCTTTTGAACAAGAGCTGTCGGTCTTGACATAGCCATTTATGTCGAGATTCAGAGTTTTGAAGTAGTCAATTGATCGATGAATTTTACCAATTCTTGGCATTTTCCAACTCACAGAAGTAACTTAAGAGTTACAGTAAAGCTCATATAATTAAATGGCTTTGACTGCGAGTATCTTCCCTCAATCCTCAAAAATAAAGACTAAAATAGGAAGGGCAGGGCTTCCCTGGTGGCGCAGTGGTTGAGAGTCCACCTGCCGATGCAGGGGACACGGGTTCGTGCCCCGGTCCGGGAGGATCCCACATGCCGCACAGCGGCTGGGCCCGTGGGCCACGGCTGCTGAGCCTGCGCGTCCAGAGCCTGTGCTCCACAACGGGAGAGGCCAAAACAGTGAGAGGCCCGCGTACCGCAAAATAAATAAATATAAAAAAAAATAATAAAATAAAATAAAATAGGAAGGGCAAGGTGGCACCAGCGAGTGGGATCAAACCACAAGAAGCAGCCCAGCCCAGGAAGCCTCTCTGTCCCTACAAGCTGGAGGCTTCCTTTTCCCTACACCTAGAGCCATCAGGCAGCCTGTTCTGTGGAAACTCCTCCCACTCCTTCAGAAAGATGCAGCAGAGATCACTAAGAGACTCTGTGTCACCAAATAAAACAAGAAGACCAAAATAGCACAGCAAAGGCTTTGAAAATTAAATTAAGTTGAAAATGAAATAAAACTTCTAGATTGGCTCAATAGTGGAATGGAGAGGACAGAGTCAATGACCTTAACGACAGATCAATAAAATTTACCTGATGTGAACAACAGAGAGAAAAATAAAACTGAAAAAAATTTAACAGAACCTCAGGGAGTTGTGGGATAATAACAAAAGATTCAAAGTTTACATCATCAGAGTCTCAGAAGGAAAGGAGAAAGAGTATTCAAAGAACTAAGGGCTGAAAAACTCTTACTTGGTGAAAAATAAACCTACATATGCAGGAAGCTCAGTGAATCTAAATAAGATAAACTCAAAATAGTCCAACACCAAGACATATCGCAATTACGGACATCCCTGGTGGGCCAGTGGTTAAGAATTTGCCTGCCAATGCAGGGGACACAGGTTCGAGCCCTGGTCCAGGAGGATCCCACATGCCACAGAGCAACTAAGCCCGTGCGCCACAACTACTGAGCCCACGTGCTGCAACTACTGAAGCCTGCGTGCCTAGAGCCCGTGCTCCGCAACAAGAGAAGCCACCGCAATGAGAAGCCCGCGCACCACAACAAAGAGTAGCCCCTGCTCACGGCAACTAGAGAAAGCCTGTGCACAGCAACGAAGACTCAACACAGACAAAAATAAAAATAAAATAAATAAATTTATTTTTAAAAAACCCAACGAGTTCTTACAATTGCTTGTGGCTTAAGTTTTTCTGCTGTACTCTTATCTTCTACAGTAAGCAATGTAGTGGACATCTGTTGTTTCTGCCTGGTCAATATATATTCTCTCTTCCTCTGGAAAGAATGTGCAATCTTGCTTTGGAGAACTATGCCTTACCCCACTGGAAATAGTCTTTGTAGGACTGTCCATCAAAGATGCCTCACCATCCCTGGACATTAGGCCAGCCAAGTTCACTCTTCTTTGAATTTTTAACCTTGAGCAGAGTAGACATAGACTAATTCATCCCAGCTGGAGTGCCTTGATGAGCCCATCCATTAGTTTGAGCTACCTAATCTCTGCAGCTACCTTAGTTCTCTTTATTTCAGAGCTTCTTTCTTTCCTTTCAGCCTGTGAGCTACCCCACATTCTTCAAATAACTTCCATTTTGCTTAAGTTATTTACATTTGGTTCCTATTATTCATACCTAAATAACCTAATCAAGAATAAGCCCCCCTCAAAAAACAAAAACAAAAAATTTTTTCTTACCTACTTTAAAATTTTTTAAATTATAATTCTAACTGTTTGTATGACCTGAATTAAGGTTTCTTCCATAAACTAATACTCAAAAATGAATAGGTTCTTGTAAACAAACTTAATGGAATACAAATTTAATTGGAGTTAAACTGATTTATCAAGCTCTAACTAAAAGCCAAGCATATCATGTCCAAGTGAAATGAAAACATGTGGATATGGTTTCTACTGTCTAGTATCACAGGCAAGTGAGATAATTATAAGAAGTAACTATAATATAACATGAGAACTGCTATAACAGAGGTGTACTTAAAATGTTACAGAAACACAGATAAAAAACCAATTCAGTAAAGATCCAGACTATGAATTTTAACCTGTTCTGGGCCTTGTTTTAAGTACGTGTCAATCCCGTAAAGGATTTACCAATATTCTCTAAATCAGTAAGAGCGTAAACATGCATTTCAACCTTATAGCCAAACAGCAAGTGTTAGCTCACACATTTCCAATCTCTGAAATATTTTCATTTATTAATCTGTATAATGTTAGGTATCCTAATGCTAGAAAGTCAAATAATGATTTTAATAAAACTAAATGTAGATTGGGTTTCTAAAAATATGACCAAACAATGATTATAATAAATTGCGAGAAGAAAAAAAAAAAAAGCACATACAGCCAATATTTACATAGTAATATCACTCTTATTTATAATAGTTTCTAGACTAATTATTTAGTTTTATAAAGTAAAAATCATGCAACCAAGGGTAAAGTTAAATTAAACTTGTAAAAGAGTGCTTTATAACTGTATAATACTTCTTTAGAATAAAGTAATTCTTACCTTCTGGAGTTGGAATGCACCCCAAGAAAATGAAAGAAGGAAAAAAAAAAGAGCTTTTAATTTTTCTTTACAAAGCAACAATAAAGCCAAAAAATAAACTCTCCCTTCCCCTCCCAGAACATACAATTCTTCAAATTAGTACCCTCCCCAACACTTTGCTACATAAAATATTAATTTCTTCTTTAGAATTTACAAGTTAGTCCCAAATATCAGTGTCTAAAATACATCAACAGTCTAAACCATTTCAGATAACAGTTGCAGCACCTCAATTACGTGGCAGAGTAAAACTATTACAGCAGCTTAAAGTTAATGTGGATCCTGTGAATATTCCCCATTCTTTAATATCCTTCCCATGCATTTCAAATTTCAAGGAGCCATCATAAAGCCATCAGCTATAGACCCTAAGGTTTATTAGCTTCCCTTTGTTCCATAATGGAATTCATTATGAAGCTAAATAACAATAGATAAGAATACTCTTTTCTGTTAATATCCAAGCATTTTGTGTTTGTTTTTTCATAATTAATCCTTTTGACATCCCTACAAGGTTTGCAGGCTTGAAAGCAGACTGCAACTAGCAGGTAAAGAAAATGCAGGCTGAACACAAAGGTATCAGCCAACCTTAGATAAATATGGTATCAATTTAATTAATAATGTTCTTTATTCTTAAACTGAGCTCTTCCTAGTGAAATCACCTCAAGGCAATTCAGTTTTGCAGACAGTCAAATGATCTGCTCTGTGGCGATGATTTCTGCTGAAAACTAGTAGAAAATGTTGACTTTATTTCCTTTGCTATATACTTTTATATAAGAAGAGGTGAGGGAAAAAATTAGGTAATTGGATTAGTTTTTGGTGGGAGGTGAGCTAAGACATACTTAAATACCATGTAAGGGAGACTGTTTTGTTCCTAAGTAAGTGCATTTAATACTAATCAGATGCAGCTGGGACTCCTCCAAAGAGGTAAAATTTTAATCTGGCGAATGTTTATTGAGCATGATTTTAGCTAGATGGTTCCCAGAGATTTTTACAATTCCAACTCTAAAGGAGTTTGCCTGGGATACAAGACTGAGACATAAGAAAAACTCCTTGCTAGATAACGATTTTGAGCTCTGCAAGACAACAATATAAAGATCTATTTAAATGTTCCAATAAGATAGGTTCTTTAAAAATGTACTGGCCCTTTCAGAAGCCAAGTTACTACAATGGCTGGGGTTTTTATTTCAAATTCTTCCAGAAAGCAATTTACAGTTAGACAGCAACTAACCTAATGTTCTATGTTAGCACATGGTATAAATTTTATTTAAAAAACAACAGAGCAAATATACTAGTCAGAAGGGAAGGGAGAACTATAGATGTAGAGGCAGTATATACTGAAGAAAAGAACAAAAGTAAGTAATAAGCCTGAGTTTTAGTTTCACTAAGCTAGTTGTCCTACCCTGGCTGAGTCTCAATCTCTATGGGCCTTAATTCTTCAGTAATAAAATGGTATACGACTATAATATCCTATTATCTTTTCCAGCTATATCATTCTGTGACTAAAATAACGTGACTGGTTTGGAAAAGAGGTTGAGGAGGGAGAAGAAGATGAGGAATGCAAAAGAGATTACCCATTTGGGGGTGTAATTAATCAGGGGCATAATGTTGTAATAGAACTAGGTAGGCTTCATTTGTGAGGAATGCACATCCAAGTGACGTGCTTGTCCCCAAATCTGCCAATACTACTATATTAGTAGCACTTAGTCTTCCTTTCCAGGTCTTTTCCCATAAAGAACCAATGCTTTTAAATACTTCCTGGCTTGTTTCAGAGGTGACAAATAAGTAATGCTCAACCTTATTTAAAAGCTAGGCAGTTGGCTATACTCATTTATTAGCTGCACAACTTATTTACCCACACGAATTTTATGGTGTAAAGGATTCAAATTCATATGGGCCTCACCAAAATTACTATTATGTATCATAAACCCTTGGGACAACTCATAAATGGTCTAATTCAGAATATACTCAATCTGTGGATAATAAATTCATGAACACCCAGAATCTTTTTTCTTTCTCTTTCCTCTTCTACTCATGAATGGCAAGACCAAAAAAAAAAAAACAAAAAGGAGTAAAAGAATTGGGTCTCAGGAAATGAATACCATTTTCTTCTTTCCTAAAAACTCTTTCTCTATTAGCTGATTTTTTTAAAAAGAGTCAAGATAATACAGCCAACAGAATGAGCAAAGCAGGTAAAAGAACTCTGGGGGGGTGGGGGGCGTGGTGGTAGTTATTAAAAGCAATGGTTACCTCAGAAGGAAGGCTTGAAGTCCTAAACTTAACACTGTAAAAGCACATTTGTAAACAATAATGGCAGCCACAGCTGACTGGCAGGAAAAACTTGTTGTACAACAGATTAAGGATAGAAGTAGTAACAAGTGATAACGTTTTAAGGATTAGCAGGAATGGTCTCAAAGTGTACATAAGCACTTGATTTATGTACTACGAATTATTGTGTACGTTTTATCAATAGTATGTATGCTTAACGTGTATGTTTAGTTGCTCTGTTTTTAAAAATAAACCAGAATATCCAACTGTACATAAATAGTCTCTCTAGTTCTTATCTGTTAAATACATACTGGAATGCCGAAGTAATAAAATACCTGAAATTCACCCCAAAACAGTCTGGGGTGAGAGGACTATTTATAATTTATGCTGGAGGATACATACTTTTGTTTTAGTTTGGAATTTTCCAAAAGTAAAAATTTACATTAAAAAAACTGTCTTCAGTACCTAACTTACAAACCTAGACTTATAACGTAGGTTAAAGTTTATTACCACAGAAGGGAAAGAATGTATTTTTAGATTCTATAACATACCTGGAACTATTTATTCATCAACATCCGAAACAGGTATTAAATATTAATCTCTGAAAACAGATACCTACTCTACAGCTCCAGATCATTACTACCCTTTAACTGCTGTCCTGACAAGTATAACAAAACCAGTCCCCACACTTGAATACGTCCCCTCACCTCTCATAAGGTTCAAACCTTTTTTTCTGAATCTACAAAATATACTCAACGAATTCTTTACTAATCAACCCTCTTCACTTTCCCAGTTTATTCCTCTGTTCTTCCTCTCTATGGTAAATGGCAGCTGTACAATCAGGAAGCCTAGAAATAATGTTTTATTTCCTCCTTCCTTACACCTCCCATACCCAATCCATCAGCAAGTCCTGAAACATGATCTCAAATCTGTCTATTCTCTTCATCCTAATCCAAACCACCACATCTTGCATAATCTACTAAAACATCCTCTTTATTCGTCTCCTTAATCCCTTCAACTCCTAAATGCTGCAGTGCATTCTTCATAGATATATAAAATGTCAGGGGCTTCATGGTGGCGCAGTGGTTGAGAGTCCGCCTGCCGATGCAGGGGACACGGGTTCGTGCCCCAGTCTGGGAATGCCGCGGAGCGGCTGGGCCCGTGAGCCATGGCCGCTGAGCCTGCGCGTCCGGAGCCTGTGCTCCGCAACGGGAGAGGCCACAACAGTGAGAGGCCCGCATACCGCAAAAAAAATAAAATAAAATAATGTCAGACTACATATCATCTTGTAATTATCAGATATAAAGTAATTATCAGATGTAAGTATTTGGGGTAGGTTTATTTCCATTTGAGGACTGACTACACATTCGGACAGAGCAATGCTTAAACATTTAACCATGCCAATGGATTCATACTGGGTTATTGTGTACTATTCACATCCACTTACTTATTTGGTAGGAAAAAGAGGCTCCAATTATGGAACTAGTCAACACTGAGGTTCCAAACACCTAGTCATAAAACAGCTGTGTTAAATGGCCTACACCAGACTGTTTGTGATACCACCCCCCTTACTGCAATTTAAAAATGACTGGAAAACAAAGGCTACACCAAAATCTAGAATTCTATTCTAAGCCAAAGAAAAATACCATGATTCTGACTTGAAATTTGTGGTTAATCATGGAAGATTCCATGAATTTAAAGCTCAGTCCAATTTCATGATTTAAAATTGACCGGAATTTCTGGTGCTGGTGAAGACAAAGCAGGCCCACAATAGCCAGGCAGCCTTCCTGCCTGCCCATGTCTGTCTGCCTGTCTGCCTGTATCTGTCTCTCTGTCTCTCTCTCTCTGGCTAGTTACAACAAAAGACTGTGGACAAAAATGTAAAAAGCAACTTCCCACACAAAAACTTATACATGAATGTTCACAGTAACATAATTCATCATAGCCAAAAAGTGAAAATAACCAAATGTCCATCAATGGATGAATGGGTAAACAAAATGTGGCATATGTATACAATGGAATATTATTCCACAATGAAGGAATGAAGTACTGATAAATGCTACCACATGAATGATCCTTCAAATCATTATAACATACGAAAGAAGCCAGTCACAGAAGACCAAATAGTGTATGATTTCATAACACGAAATATCCAGAATTGGCAAATCCATGGAGACAGAAAGTATGTTAGTGATTGCCTAGGGCTGAGGCATGCGGAGAATTGCAGGGGACAAAGAAGGGGAGTGGCTAATCAGTACAGGGTTTCTTTTCAGGGTGATGCAAATGTTTTGGGTGAATATACTTAAAAAACAAACAAAAAACCCACTGAGCTGTATGCTTTAAAATGGTGACTTCTATGGTATGTGACTTACACGTCAATTTTTTAAAAGCAACTACTTAAAACACTGAAAATTAAGAAAGCTGGCACATTGGGAAGTCAAAACCTAACTCATATGAGAATATATAGAATAGAATTTACCCATACCCATAGAGAAGGCTGGCCTTGCCCTTGGCTTCTAAGAGATAACTGCTAGGCCCTATGAGGGCCTTGGGCCAGCCAGATAGTAACACTGTAATTCGGAGTGGGGGCTCTGAGACATACCAATAATGTGATTTAGGGTGGGGGCTTGGGTCACATGGTATCGGTTGACCACTAGAGGGGCTAGACACTGAAAACTGAGTAATGTGATGGGCTCCCAATAAAAACTCTAGACATCAAGGCTCAAGTAAGCTTCCTTTGGGGCAATACTCTGTGCTTATTGTCACACACTGATGTTGACAATTAACACTGTCCTAAGTCACGGGGAGAGGATGACTGGAAGCTCTGTGCTGGGTACTAGATTTGACTCTACCTTATGTGTCTCTTCCCTTGATGAATCTTAATCTGTATCCTTCCCAAAACCAAGTGTTTGTTTTCAGTGAGTTATACAAGTTTCTCTAGCAAATTATCAAGCCCTGAGAGTAGTCTTAGAAACCCGTGAACTATGCAGTTGGTATAATAAGTGAGGGCAGTCATGTGGACTATACCCTCTAACTTCAGTTGGCTAAACTCTCACAGAGTGAATTTTCTGGGGTTTATTTCTCAACACTTTGCCTAAAAAACAGGTCCTAGTTGAGGAAATGTACTACTGTAGGGGACAGATAAAATTCTAAGAATTGGGGAGTGGGGGGAGGCGTGGAATTCCTGAGAGAAAAGAACCAGACAAGGGAGTCCCCTAATTTCCACATGAGGCCTGGGCTCACCCCTGAGCTGTGTATACTTAGGACATTCCCAATTAACACAGCAAAGGCTTTAAGAACTGAACCACTACTCACATCTCAGACTCACCCTGAGTGGCACATGCATGGAACAGATGCAGAACAGCAGAGCACAGGCTTTGAAAACTGAACTGATTATCAAACTAAAACTTGCAAAAGGTAACAGAATAGTCAGAATAGCTGGGCTACCTACTTTAAAAAAACAAAGAAATCACCATTCTCCAGAAGTTTTTAACAGAAAAACAGAACATAAAACAACATAATATTCAAAACGTCCAGAATACTACCTTAAATTTCTCAATAAGCAAAGATCCAGGAAAATGTGACAAATTCTCAAGGGAAAAGACAATCAACAGCTGCCAATCCTGAGATTACCCAGATGCTGGACTTAACAGACAAAAACTTTAAAGCATTCATTATTACTATATCCATGAGGTTAGGATAAATGACCTTGAAATTAATGCGAAGACAGGTTTTCAGCAGAGAAACAGAAACTATTAAAAAAAAACCAGGGCTTCCCTAGTGGCACAGTGGTTCAGAGCCCGCCTGCCGATGCGGGGGACGCGGGTTTGTGCCCCGGTCCGGGAAGATCCCACATGCTGTGGAGCGGCTGGGCCCGTGAGCCATGGCCGCTGAGCCTGTGAGTCCGGAGCCTGTGCTTCGCAATGGGAGAGGCCACAACAGTGAGAGGCCCGCGTACCACAAACAAACAAAGAAACAAAAACAAACAAACAAAAAACCCAGAAAATTTGGAATTAAAAGACATAACATCAGAAATTTGAAAAAATCTCACTGGATGGGCTCAATAGCTGAATGCAGAAGATAGAGAAAAGTGTCAGGTGATGTGACAAGAGAGCAACAGAAGTGATCCAATCTGAAATACAGACAAAAAAGGCTGGGAAAAAATGAGCAGAGACTCAGGGAACTGTGGTAAAATACCCAGAGGTAATCCCAACACTGGAAGAAGAGAAAGAATGTGGTGAAGAAAAAACATCTGAAGAATGGCTGAAAACTTGCCAAATTTGGCAAAAGACATAAAGCTACAGATTCAAGAAGCTCAGTGAATGCTAAACAGATTTAAACACAAAGAAACCCACACCTAGACACATTAAAAATCAAACTGCTGAAAGCTAAGCATAAAGAAATTATCTTGAAAGCAACCAGAGAAAACCATGTACTGCTTACAGGAGAGCAATGATTCAAACAGCATGTATTTCTGCCAGAAGGCAGTGGAGCAACATTTTTAAAGTACTGAAAGACAAGAACTATCAATACCAAATTCTATATCCAACAAAAAAAATTCTTCAAAATGAAGGCCAAAAAAAAAAAAAAAGACATACTCAGATGAAGGAAAACTAAGAGAATTCATCACCAGCAGAACTGCTCTTAAAGAAATACTAAAAGGAAAGTTCTGCAGGCTAAAGAGAAATGATACTAGAGGGAAATGTGGAACTTAAGGGAAGAAGGAAGACCAAAAGAAACGGTAAACATCTGGGTAAAAATAGTCTTTCAACTATTTATGGCCTGAAAGCAAAACTAATAATATTGTCGGGTGGGTAATTTCATGTATAAGATGGAACACATATGACAACTATAACATATAGAGGATGGATAAAGGGATCTAAATGGTTGTAAGGCATCTACACTTTATTTAAGATGGTAAAATATCAATCCCAAGAATTCTGTGAAAGATTGGATATGTATTATAATCTCTAGAACACCCACTTTAAACACACGCACACACAGAGTGACAGAAAGTCAATAAATAAAATACAGTGCAAAATACTCAGTTCAAAAGAAGGCAGCAGGGTTTCCTTGGTGGCGCAGTGGTTAAGAATCTGCCTGCCAATGCAGGGGACACGGGTTCGAGTCCTGGTCCAGGAAGATCCCACATGCCACGGAGCAACTAAGCCTGTGCGCCACAACTACTGAGCCTGCTCTCTAGAGCCCGGGAGCCACAACTACTGAAGCTAGCGTGCCTAGAGTCCGTGCTCCACAACAAGAGAAGCCACCGCAATGAGAAGCCCGTGCACCGCAATGAAGAGTAGCCCCTGCTAACCACAACTAGAGAAAGCCCACACACAGCAACAAAGACCCAATGCAGCCAAAAATAAATATTTATTTTAAAAAATAAAAATACAGATAAATTAAAAGAATGGAAAAAATAAATATCACACAAACACTAATCAAAAGTATTCTATTAGGAAATTCCCTGGTGGCCCAGTGGTTAGGACCCCGTGCTTTCACTGCCAAGGGCCTGGGTTCAATCCCTGGTCGGGGAACTAAGATCCTTAATCCTACAAGCCTCGTGCCTCACCACCAAAACGGAAAAAAAAGGTATTCTATTAGTATCCAAATAAACTTCAAAACAAAGACTATTATCAGGGGTAAAGAGGGTAATTACAGAATGAAAACAGGGTCAATTGACTAAGAAAACTTAATGCCCTTAATGCATATGTACCTAACAACAAATATGTAAAATACCTGAAGCAAAAACAGAAATAACAGAAAAGAGAAATAAACAAATGCACAATTATACCTGGAGACTTCAACACCCTTCTTTCAATTATCAGTAAAACAAGTAGACAGAAAATCAGTAAGGATATAGACCATCTGAACACCCTATTAACCAAAATGACCTTACATTTACAGAACACTCTACCCCAGAAGAAAACATATACACATGCTTTTCAAGCATGTATGGAATATTTAATGCACCAAGATAGACCATAACCTGAACCATAAAATGATTAAAAAAAAAAAAAGACAGAAACAATAGAAAAAAAGCAGTGAAACAAAATTCTGGTCTCTTTTTGAAAAAAAAACAATAAAATTAACAAATCTCTAGCAAGACTGACAAAGACAGGAGAGAAAATAAAAATTACCAATATCAGGAACAAAACAGGGGACTTTGCTGGCGGTTCCATCCCTGGTTGGGAACTAAGATCCCACATGCCATGTAGCACAGCCCCACCCTCACCCCCAAAAAAACCAAAAGAGCAAAACAGAGATGTCACTATATATTCTGCAACCATAAAAAACACAGTGAGGGAACAGTGCAAACAATTTTACACAAATTAATCTGACAACTTAGAAGAAATGGACAAATTCTTCAGAAACAACAAACTACCAAAACTCAACTAATAAGAAACAAATAATTTGCATAGTCCTATAACCATTAAAGAAATCAAATTTGTTACTTAAAATCTCCTGAAAAAGAAACCTCGAAGTCCAGATGGTTTTCAATTGAGAATTCCACCAAACATTTAAAGAACTAACACCAATTTTACAAAATATCTTCCAGAATACAGAAGAGGGAATGCTTTCCCCTTATGAACAAGCAGGCAAAGAAGTGTGTGCTCACCATTCTATCTCAACATAGTACTGGGAGTTCATAACAGCAAAATAAGAGAAGCGAATGGGATAGTGTAGAAGCACAGAGGCAACTCCAATGATATTTGGGGATAAGGACATTTCACAAGTGTTTTTACTATTATGTTTCATAATTTATGTATTTGTTACATATACTCTAAGTTTAGAATAATACAATTTTAGCTTAACCCAGAACAAAACAATAATAGGAGAGGATTTCAAGAAAAAGCAAATTCCAATTTGGAGACACTGGCTTTTGGGGCCCCATTCTATCCAAAATTATACGTTGGAATCAGATAATCTCTAAAGTCACCTCAGTTCTTACGTTTTTTTACTTTCTCCCATGTACAAATTTATCAATTTTTTAAACCATAAGTATAAAGAATGTGAATTTTCCATTTAAAAGCATAACTATTTCTCGTCTATTTTCTCTGTAATTCTATGAATAAAATAATTAAAATAGTGAAGTCCCATTTGTCTCTGGTATTGAGAGCCTATTCTTCTGACGGAAACTGATCATAAATCTTAATAAAAAATTAATCTAGTAAGAGAAGTGAGGATAATATTAAAATATAAGGTGATAATTCTCCTTTAAAAAAGAAAAATATTTAAAAAAAAAGAAAAATATTGAGAGGGGGAAGATATGTTAAAATGCAGAGGAAAAGGCCATCAGCTTTGTGGAGGTAATAACTGAGTTGATTGTAAAAGATTGTCAAGATTTTTTCATAAAGAGAGGAAGATAAATGCTGGCTTAATGTCCTGAGTAAAGATAAGAAATCTCAGATCCTATACACGCAACAGCACTGCATCACTTTAGCTGGGGTGCAGATGGAAAGAAATCAAGTAAACAAAAGTGGTACACGGGACCAGTCAATGACCTCTGTTATTCTATGGAAAAACTACTGAAGGCTTCTGTGCCAGTTACCGATTTATTGACTTTTAGCTCCAAATCCAACCTTCTTTGCCCTTCTCTGTGACAATGGAGTTGGATTCTATAAACATTTCTCCTTTGCCAGCTGGCTCACTGTTAGTTTTGTCAGTACAGTGCTGGGAGAACACTGCAGAAAGAAAAAAGGGGGCCTTTTCTTTCCAGTTTTAGTGTGCTCTTGCCTGCTTGCTCTCATGGCTTGCAGCACCCAGCAATATGAGGGACACTCAATGGTGCTCACCCTTCAGCAATGTTCAGCAGAATGCCTGTGGGTGCCTTCCCAGAAAATTCTGCTGCTGCCTCAGCTGGCTCGCCAGTTGAGAAGCCAGCAGGAGGCTTTCCAGCAAGTTCTTCTACTACCCAGAAGGCAGTTTTCTATGTGCCACCCCCGGCTATGGCGCCAGTGAACTCTGTCATCCACTGGACCAGAGCCCCACCTTCTCCAGGGAGAGCTGAATCACAACCCCTATGGACATGGAGGGGCCTCCTTGAAAGTTATTCCTTCCTGGGGCACGCTGCCTCAGCCCTACAGGTAGCAGCTGCTTCCCGTATCTGTTATTACTGTATTCTTCTGTGTTATCTTTACCTTTCAACAGTTAATTCTTGGTTACCAGTTATTAACTTCCAGTTAATAAATTAACCAGTTAATAACTTCCCTGTTCAAACCATGTAGCTTCTGTCTGCTGACTGGACCCTGAGAACTACAGAACTATAGCTCAAAGATGCAGAGATCTTTTACAAACTTAATTTTTTTTTTTTTTTTTACAAACTTAATTTTAAAAGATTAAAAAAAAGAATGCCCCAAAGTCCAGAAACAGCTCCATGAAGCTGTGTGAGTATACTCAGGAGGCTGGAGTTTGAATTACCTCTGGGGTTTGTATTCATGACCGATGGGATAGTTTGTAATCACAGGAAGAAGTATGGACTCAAATCAGGAGAAAACAGGAATAAAGGGGGGCGCTGAGACAGTTTTCCTGTAAACTGTAAATATCTTAAGACATCATCAGACAAAAAGGAAACATCTTAAGTTTTTGAAAGGCTATTTTAAACACTGATGGCTAATGACAGCCATTTACTGTACAAGTTACATTGATTCAAGATAAAATAAAACCCTGAATAAAAAAAAAAAAAAAAAAAAACCTGAATAATTTCCCTTAGAAAGAAACTGAAGTACACAAACTGTATGAAGTGGATACATCTGTCTCTCTGAACCCTTGATTTCATTTGTAGTATCTTGAGAGGGAAACAAAAATAACTATTCCTTCAATATTTAGATTCACATAAATGTATAGCATGATCTAGACTCAATAACACATCAGCTATAATGTGAATGGGGGTTTTTCAACCAAGTAAACTCGAAAAAACTCTATTCAGTCAACAATACTGACTTTTTAAAAAGGAAACTGTCTACGTAAAAACAAATGATTAAAAGCTTACAGAATTTTTTCAAAACGTTCTAACAGTACTTCACATTTGGAACTAGCAATTCTGTGTCAAAGAGCTCAACCCTAGAAAACTACTGCTAAGTTATCATTACTATGTAAGTTAAGAGAAAGAACAATTAGGCTATATTTCAGACATGGAAAACTGAACAAGGAAGTGAGATGCCACAACAAATTGTTTAAAAACCATTTTTAATTTTCTGAAATAACTATTTACTGGCAAACAGTACAGAAACTAAATTCTTTTTCTTTAGGAATGACCAAATACCGTAGTTAGAGCATCTATCTAAATTACCAATAACTGCTACAACCTACAAGTCCCAAATTCTTCTTTCTTTTAAAATCTTTCTATCTTTTCTTCTTCCTAGGGGCTACTTCAACCCTTTTCACATCTCCTTATCTGTTCTAAACAGAACTAAGCTCCTTTTAGAACACTTCAAAACGTTCCTTTCACCTGAAACAACAAAATCCATATCTTCCCTATGACTCCCATGGGAAACTCTATCTTTAAAAGGAGTTCGTTTAGGTATCCGGAAAAAAAAAAAAAGGAATACACGAAGTCATAAGCTATTATGAGGGGGAAAATTCAAGGACCCTTTTTTTTTTCTCCCTGTTTTCTAAGATGCTTATATGCTTTACAGTTATAAAACAGTATTTAATTTAAATGTTATAATATTCTAAGAATACTGTACGTTTCTAATTAATTCATTCAAAATTCCATATTTGGGGTAAATGATTTTCAATCTTATCACCTAACTTCTTAAAGGGACTAGTACCTCAATCCTTCTCAACCAGGAGCCAATCACTTCATTTTTAATACTTCTTTTTGTTGACTGGTTGTGGCAAAACATACATAATAAAATGGCTAAAATGGTAACTTGTATAAGTGTACGATTTAGTGGCACTGAGTATTTACACTGTTGTGCAACCATTACCACTATCCATTTCAAGAACTTTTTCATCATCCCAGAGAGAAATTCTACCAATTAAACAATAACTCCCTATTCTCCCCTACTCTCAGCCCCTGGTAACCTCTATTCCATTTTCTGTCTCTAGGAGCTTGCCTATTCTAGGTATCTCATGTAAGTGGAATTGTACAATATTTGTCCTTTTGTGTCTGGCTTATTTCACTCAGCATTTTTTTAAATACATATATACATTCTCTTTCATATTTTTTAAAAATTTTTAATCGATTTACAATGTTGTGTTACTTTCTACTGTACATCAAAATGAATCAGTTATACATATACTCAGCATGTTTTTAAGGTTCATCTATGTAGCATGTATCAGAATTTCATTCCTTCTTAAGGCTGAATAATATTACATTGACTGTATATACCACATTTTATTTATCCATTCATCTTCTGATGGACATTTGAGCTGCTTCCATTTTAATACATTTTAGAATAAAACAATATAGTATGGAATAATCAAAATCAAGCGAGAATCTTCAAAATGGGGGAGCAGAGGGAAAACAGCAAAGGGAAAAATAGCTGAAAAGTCTTGTATTGAGGATTAAGGAATGAAAATAAAACTGTAAAAAGGAGCACATCTTACCATCGTCGCTTCTGAGGGCCCCCAGGCCCTTGGCCTGCCTCCCCAAAGGCTCACTAAACCAGAGGCCAAAGTGCCCCCCCCTCCTCTTCACCTACCACCCAAGTCCTCATGCCCTCTCAGGGCTGGGGGAGGAGGGGCTAAAGGAAGGCGGGGTTCCATGTACATATTTATCTCCCCCTTCCACATAGCCCCACAGACCTTTTGTACATTTTTACAGGGGTGCCCCTCCCAATAATCCCCCTTCCTGGTTAATTAAATGCTAAGACTGGTTAAAAAAAAAGAGCACATCTTCAATAAGCATAGTTACTTCGTTCCATAATGTACCTGAAAACTCTAAAGATTTTAATACTACCATTTAAGACACATCATGCAGCAAGAGGATAAGCTAGAACTACATTTGAATGTCATTTTCCAATCACTGATACTTCATATATTCATTAACAAGTAGGTTTGCAATGCCTGTTACGTGCCAAGCCGGGGGCGGGGGGGAGATAAATGTCACTGCCCTCATGGAGCTACTAGCTTAATGTAAGCTACAGAGAAGCTACATGATTTTTTTGAAAGACCAAAGCGATATGTAATTTCAAATCTTAAGTGCTATAAAGAAAGAACACAGAACACTATATACCAAACTAAAAACGGAAAATGTGATCTAGATTGGGAAGTCAGCCAAAGTTCTCTGGAAGAGACATTTTCAAGCTGACACCTGAAAAAAAACAACAGTTAACTAAGTAAAGGGGTCAGCATGTACAAAGGCTGAGGTGGGAATTAGCTTCCCTACACAACTGGGAAGTGACAAAACAAAAGTGACCCCAAAAAAGCTATGGGAATGTCGATTGCACTTCAGTTAGAGAGAAGATAATAAGCAAATAAACTGAGAAGGAGCCTGCAGAGCAAGAAAGGAAAGTAGGAATGTTTGGTCACTTCAGGTAATGATATAGAGTTTCAAAAAGGAAGCAGTAGTCATCTGTGTTAAGTAATGCTGAGAGGTAACAAGAGAGGCAAAACTAAAAGTCCAGTGGAGGTGACAAAACGGAAGTCACTGGTGACTTTAAAAGTACTGCTTTGTGGTCACGTAACTGTATCACCACAATATAGTTTAACCAAGAATAGCTTCTTGTGAGTTGTTACTAAGTGAAGTCAGAAGCTATTTTTGATGACTCCACCATCTTGCTACATTTTTTTTTTAAGCTCTTTTTTCCCCTTCTGTTCTTTATTTATTTAGTATTCTTTCTTATTTACTGTTCTTGCCTACTCTCTAGAAATAATAATGACAAGTTTAAAGTCAGAGCCTTACTGTGTTAGAGGTAGATGATCCTGCAATTGTCATTTAGACCTAGGGCACTGATGGTGTCTGATCTCTTTTGTTTTTTTTCTTTTTTTTTTGCGGTACGCACGCCTCTCACTGCTGTGGCCTCTCCCGTTGCGGAGCACAGGCTCCGGATGCGCAGGCTCAGCGGCCATGGCTCACGGGCCCAGCCACTCCGCGGCATGTGGGATCTTCCTGGACCGGGGCACGAACCCGTGTCCCCTGCATCGGCAGGTGGACTCTCAACCACTGCGCCACCAGGGAAGCCCGAGTCTGATCTCTTTACATAAGATTTCCTGGTCTATTTCCCCAGTGTGTATTTTTAGGAATAGAAAATTTTATGAAATTTTTATGAATAGTCTAATTTTATGAAAAGAAATGAAATCTCTTGCTCATTCCCGTTCTATAAAACCCAATAGTGTTATAAAAAAATATTAGAATACGTTAGTAGAATTTTTTCCTCAGAGTAATAACCAAATGCCATAGTGCTCCCTCCTTTCTCATCATTGTGACAATCAAAAATAGCCCCCCAAAATCCTAAACACTTTCGCTATGGGTATTACACAATACCAGGGGTCCCCAACCTTTTTGGCACCAGGGACTAGCTTCATGGAAGACAATTTTTCCATGAACTGGGGCAGGGGGTGGGGTGGGTGGTGGATGATTTTGGGATGATTCAAGTACATTACATTTATTGTGCACTTTATTTCCATTATTACATTGTAATATATAATGAAATAATTGTACAACTCACCTTAATGCAGAATCAGTGGGAGCCCTGAGCTTGTTTTCACTTGTCACTCACTGATAGGATTTTGATATGAGTCTGCAAGCAATTGATTTATTACGGTCTCTGTGCAGTCAAACCTCACTGCTAATGATAATCTGTATCTGCAGCCGCTCCCCAGCACTTGCATCACAGCCTCAGCTCCACCTCAGATCATCAGGCATTAGATTCGCATAAGGAGCACGCAACCTAGATCCCTCGCATGAGCAGTTCACAGTAGGGTTCCTATAAAAATCTAATGCCGCAGCTGATCTGACAGGAGGCAGAGCTCAGGCGGTAATGCAAGTGATGGGGAGCGGCTGTAAATACAGATGAAGCTTCACTCGCTCGCCCGCCACTCACCTCCTGCTGTGCGGCCCAGTTCCTAATAGGCCATGGACCACTAGTGGTCTGTGGCCCGTGGGGTTGGGGACCCCTGCACTATACCACCCCCAGGTGAGAATAACTAGTAGCACTGTAACCTTTTTCTCTTAATGAAAATATCTCTAATGTAGACACCCAGATTTCTGCCTTAACATATAAAATATACTGAACATAATTTTAATATTTCTTGATGGCAGAGGGTCTTGACTATGAACAGTGACTATTATGTGCTTTTGTAATATAATAAAGCTCTTAGAAATTAAAGTGTGTTCTATCTTTGGTCCTATATTAATTGACCCCAGGCTGTTTTATTTGAACATAGTAAGACTATTACTTGAAACACATACTGCTTTATGTATCTTTTCCATTTAATTCTTTTTGGCCAAGGTTATTTTTTCCTAGACTGTTTACATCTACCATTCTCCCTGAACTAGAGGACTTCTAAATTTGCTAATGACTAAGCTTATTAAATCAAAAGCCTGAACTGATAGATGAAGGCTTGAAGATGGCTCCAGGCCTTCCTAAGAATTAAAGTGCATGGGTGTGGAGATAGCAACCTTCTACGAATTTTTTTCTAACTTACTTTTGGTTTTGTAACTGTGCTATGACTGAAAACTCCAAAGATCTGAGCTGAATAAATCAACAAAGCAGTTATTACTAAATAATCAATCTTCAGGACTAAAGTAGACTGCTATATACTATAAAATATTCTAATCAAGTATTATAATTATTACTAATAATACTTAAATAACTCACCTGATTTCTTTTAGTCCTTCTCTCTGGATAACTTGAAGAATTTCTTTATGACTCATGGGTGTATTGGGATATTTTTCTAAGACCTGAGAAACAAGTATATAATAGTAAATTATTTCTTATTTTAATTTCTTATTATAATTACATATATAAATTATATTTATTATAGCTATGTATTAATTTCCTCCAGCATATACAAATCCAGAGACTTTACAGCCCTTAAATTCTTGGATAATAAGTGGAAAATTAATGAAACGTAAATAGGATATTCTCTCCTTCAGTCACAAACCGTAAGTCAAATCCTGAAGCAGAAATGGATCAAAAAAGATAAGATTAATAATTCAATTATTATTAATGCATAATATGAAATTATGTTTACTTTCTGCCTCCACTCCCTCATCACATGACTACCTGTGGACTTACTGGAAGCACCTTAAAGATTATCCATCTTTACATCTCCAAACAAAGTCTAGTACATCTTGGTTGCTCAGTAATTTCTTAACCAAAACAAAAGAACAATACAGTTATAATGAAATTAAAATGGTATCCGTGTTCTGGTTCTGGTGAAGATGATGTAATAAGCATAAATTATCCTGTCTCTCCCGAATACAACTAAAAACCTGGACAGAATGCATGGAGCAGCTATCTGAGGACTCTGAAAATGGTAGCAGTTGGTTTCAGGGAGGAAACCAAAATTAGAAGTACTACTAACCCAGCAGTGAGTTTCCTGGTTTTGTTTCCCCTAGGATCACTCAGCCTAGACTCAAGGGCAGTCCAAACTCAGAACTGCACAGTAAGTGCAGACAGAAATGGCTCCAAGAGAAGTCTTCTCTTTTTTTTGTCCAAAAAGCAGTAAAGGGGACCCCTAAAAGGGAGGACAATCCTCTGAGTGTTTTTTCCCTTTCTCTCAGACCCTGCCCCCAAGCAATCCAAAGGCAGCAGCTGTGGCAGTGATGATACCAGCAGTGGCTGGACAGGGACCTAAAACTTCAAGAAAGCAGATCCCTTCCGATCCCATGAGTGTGGAGGGAATTCCCATGGTTTATATTCTTTCTCCACCATCCTGTTGCTTGGCATCAAAGGTAGATGCAGTTGTGGAAGTGTGCAGCAAAACACCAAAATGAAAACCTTAGTTATCTAGCCACAGGACAAGGAAGAAGGGTCTCTAAGAGCCAGAAAGTGTCAGGGAACTTGCAAAGAGAAAGGAGCTCAAGAAAGTGACACCATGAAGTTCTATAAACACTCCTGGGGTCACCCAAGAACTATGCCTATGTGGATCTGACCCTAAACATACTATCAGGTTCCCAAATTTGCCACTCGGTGGTGTACATGCGGGACAGATAGAAACAAAGGCTTTGAAAACTAGTCATTGGAATTTTAGTGCACAGAAGGGTAGGCAGAAACTTATGACCTGAACCTAACAAGACCAAATGCCTGCTTAAAAAAATCCTCCCATCCCTAAAAATAAAGTAATAACAACAACAACATTCTCCATAGCATTTAAATGAGACAGAGTATCATAACGTTAATATCAAAATGTCTAATATATGATCCAAAATTACTTGACATATGAAGAACCAGGAAAATCTCAATAACTCACAAGAGAAAAGACAACCTACACACAACAAACCCAAGATGCTACAGACTCTGGAATTTTCAGACAAAGACTTTAAGGCAGCTACTATAACCATGCTTCAAGAAGCCAGGAAGATGATTCTTGGGGGGAAAAAAATATAGTTAAGAGTCTCAGCAGAGAAGTAAGATTCATTACATTATTGTGTGTGTGCCTATGTGGTGTATAAAGCAAATAAAAATTTAAGGCTAAAAAACACAATATCCAAAGTAAACCCAAAATTCTCTGGAGGGGCTCGACTGTAGAAGGGAGATAACAGAGGAGAGAATCAGTAAACCTGAAGATAGAGCAATAGAAGCTATCCAATCTGATGAACAGAGAGAAAAATGATAGAAAAAATAAATGAACAAAGCCAATGGGACAATATCAAAAGGTCTAACATTCATGTCATCAGAGTCCCCAAAGGAGAAGATAAAGAGTAGCACACAGAAAACATATTTAAAGAAATAGCAGCAGAAAACTTCCCAAATTTGGTGAAAGATATACACTTACAATTTCAAGAGAATCAATGAATCTCAAACAACATAAATTCAAAGAAACCTGTACCCAGATATATCATAACCAAATTACTGAAAACTAAAGAAAATTTTAAAATCTTGAAGGCAGCCAAGGAAAAACAACCTTCCACTTAGGAGAAAAACAATTCCACTGACTGTGGGTTTCTCATCAGAAACTATGGAAGGCAGAAACAGTGAAGAACATCTTTAAGTGCTGAAAGACAACGACTTAATTCCAAAATTCCTATCTAGCAAAAATATCCTCCAAAAATGAAGGGGAAATCAAGACATTCTTAGATTAAAGGGAAACGAAGAGTATTTGCCACTAACAGACTTCTATTTTATTTTATTTATTTTTAAATTTATTTATTTATTTTTGGCTGCGTTGGGTCTTCATTGCTGCACGTGGGCTTTCTCTAGTTGCAGCGAGCGGGGACTACTCTCCGTTGCAGTGCGAGGGCTTCTCATTGTGGTGGCTTCTCTTGTTGTGGGGCACGGGCTCCAGGCGCGCAGGCTTCAGTAGTTGTGGCGCACGGGCTTAGTTGCCTCCGTGCATGTGGGCTCTTCCCGGACCAAGGCTCGAACCCGTGTCTCCTGCACTGGCAGGCAGATTCTTAACCACTGTGTCACCAGGGGAGTCCTAACAGGCTTACTTTAAATTGACTTCTTATAAGTCAATTCTGGTTTCTTTCCTTTTTTTTTTTTTTTTAATCCAAATTTTAGGTAGAAACTCTCTTATACCTAAATCACTTTCTATTCTTAGAACCCTTGGCAATTAATAAATGCAAGTGAAAGCTAAAATTGAACCAATTCTGAATAATCTATACTATACTATCAAAAGAATATCCATTAGTACAGCAAGTCAAAAACAACAGATACAGGACTTGTGTAACAGAAACCGCTTGAAGTCAGATATCCTAGATCAGCCAGTAAGGTATCAAAATGTGATGTCAACAACTACCATTTATAAAGAAGACACAAACAAGTGCAGATCATTCTCTCAGTTAAACGTCTCAGCAACCTTAAAAGACAAGCCTTATTACCCCCATTTAAAAAGTGGGATAGGGCTTCCCTGGTGGCGCAGTGGTTGAGAGTCTGCC
This sequence comes from Delphinapterus leucas, assembly GCF_059928025.1. NCBI lineage: Eukaryota > Metazoa > Chordata > Mammalia > Artiodactyla > Monodontidae > Delphinapterus > Delphinapterus leucas. The sequence continues at coordinate 74,442,081 of NC_143141.1, read as the reverse complement.
TGCCGATGCAGGGGACATGGGTTCGTGCCCCGGTCTGGGAAGATCCCACATGCCGCGGAGCGGCTGGGCCCGTGAGCCATGGCCGCTGAGCCTGCGCGTCCGGAGCCTGTGCTCCGCAACGGGAGAGGCCACAACAGTGAGAGGCCCGCGTACCACCAAAAAAAAAAAAAAGTGGGATAACTAATGCTCAATAAGCAAATTTCCAAACATAATGCAGCAAGACAAGTGGCAGTCGGCATTCAAACTCAGGGCTATCCTGCACCCTACAGCTCAATGTGTCCTGGTCTGCATCTCTTTTTTCATTTGTTTAATCATAAAATCCAACAAATATACTTCTGTTTGTCATCCTCCCTGAGCTCTATACTACATCAGATAAATGTTATTAACCTTTCCCTCCTTAGACACTGCTCTCTCCAGACTTTTTTTCCCAAAATGTTTCTTCTTGGTCTTTTTCTGTGGCCATCCCTTAAATACTTTACAAGCATCATTTTGCAGCTTTTGCTTTTCACTCCAACCCTCCCTGAATAAAATCATCCATTCCCAAGACTTCATCAATCACCCCTATTTTGATAAATGAAAAGAAGCAGCACAGTCCGTTTATAACTGCTTTTAAACATCAACCTCGGATGTTCCATCTCAAACTTAACATGTCCAAAATTTAACTTACTACCTTTATCCAAATTAAGGCCCATACAGAAAACTGGACCTGTATTTACTGTCTATATACTATTATAAAATTGTATAAAATTACTGAAAATGAAAAAAAATACACCATGGACATGGGCAGATAGCTCATAAAAGAGTTAAAACAACTGGATAAAAGACATATGAAAAAATATTTGCATACTGAAATACTTACAGATGAAATTATATGATGTTGGGGATTTGCTTCAAAATTACACAAGAAGAAATTTAGATAGGAGTTTAAGTATTGCAAGACTGGCTATAAGTTGATAATTATAGAAGCTACAAGATGGGTACAAAGATATTATATTATTGGTGGCTTTTGTGTACACATTCAATATCCCATAATAAAAATTTATGGGAAAAACGATATTGAATGTCTGACTTCACTAACAATTAAATACAAAAAAAATCACTTTTCAATGGTTTTTTTCCCCTACTATTTTGGATAGCAAAAACATGGCAATAGTAAATGAACACCATGAAATGGAAATGTACACACAATCTATTGATAATATAAGAAAATATTCATTATATTACTCAATAAAGAAAAAAGTTTAAAGGCTTCTTATCTAATAATAAGATATTAACAAAACTGGTATACCTACACAATTGAATATTATATAGCTATATATGAAAAGACACTGTGTGGGGGCTGGGGACAGGGGGTCTTCTTCCAGTCTTCCTCAAATCTTGGTGTGGAATACAGGTTCTGGACAACAGAATGTGAGGGGGAGTGATAGGGAGTGATAACTTCAAAAACCCAGATTTTCAAAAGGCAGGGACACATCCCTCTTTGGCCCTTCCTCCACCCTGTTGATTTTAAAGTGGAGGAGGTGACAAAGCCATTCTGAACCATACAGATAAGGATGCACCCTAAGAATCGTGGACTAACTACACCTTCAGACTGTTGCATGAAAGAGAAATAAACTTCCAAATCATTTAAGGAACTGTTATAGGCAGCCAAAGTTATGCCTAATATGATTCACCAATCTATTCACATGACACTTAAGTAATCGTCCTAAAACTTAAATTACATATTCCTCTGTTTTTTGTTTTTTTTGCGGTACACAGGCCTCTCACTGCTGTGGCCTCTCCCGTTGCGGAGCACAAGCTCCGGACATGCAGGCCCAGCGGCCATGGCTCACGGGCCTAGCCGCTCCGCGGCATGTGGGATCTTCCCGGACTGGGGCACGAACCCGTGTCCCCTGCATCGGCAGGCGGACTCTCAACCACTGCGCCACCAGGGAAGCCCATATTCCTCTGATTTTTAAGCTCCCTGTCACTTTTTTAAAAAAATTAACTAAAATTAAAATAAAATCTGAATTCCCAATACAGTTTAAAAGATTCTACATGAAACTCTACATCTTGCTTTTCTCACATTACCTTCTTGCCCTTTCTCAAACATAACCAATTCATTCCTTATTCAGGGTCTCTATACCTGCTCCCTCCTCTTGCAATGTTTTTCCCCAGAGATTCATGGACTCTCTCCCTCACTTCACTTCTTCAGAGATATTCCTGACCACTCTAAAATACACTCAGACACTCACAAGCACCACCACTGCTAAACACACACACACACGCATTTTATTACTTTAGCCAGATTTTCCCCCCAGCTTTTACTGAGATATAATCGACAAATAACACTACGTAAGTTTAAGCTGTACAATGTGATGATTTGATATACATATATATTGTTCAATGATTACCACATTAAGGTTGATTAACACATTCATTGCCTCACACAGGTACCCTTTTCTGTGTGTGGTGACAACATTTCAGACCTACTCTGTAAGCAAATTTCAAGTATATAATGCAGTATTGTTAACTATAGTCATCATGCTGTGCATCAGATCCCCAGAACATATTCATCTTATAACTGCTCATTTGTATCCTTCGACCAACATCTCCCAATTTCTCCTACCACTCAACTCCTGGTAACCATCCATCTACACTGTTTCTAAGAGTTTAACTTCTTTGGATTCCATATATAAATGAGATCATGCAGTATTTTTCTCTGTCTGACTTATTTCACTTAGCAGAACGCCTTCAAGGTTCATCTAAGTTGTCGCATATGGTACATTTTCCTCTTTTTATGGCTGAATAATATTATTACATACATATATATATTTTTTTTTTCTTTATCCAGTCATCTGTTGTTGGACACTTACGTTTTTTCCATGTCTTGGCTACTGTGAAAAATCCTGCAATGAACCAAGGGTGCAGATATCTCTCCAAGACAGTAATTTCATTTCCTTCGGATATATCCCCAGAAGTAGGACTGCTGGATCATATGGTAGTTCTATTTTTAATTTTTTGAGGAACCTACAAACTGTTTTCCATAATGTTGTACCAATTTACGTAACATAAAAAGAGTTCTTACGTAGAGATATACACATAAAAGATGGCCAAAAAAGAACACAAAAGACTGATATCCCTTTCAAAGAAAAACTCGAGCTCACCCCAAACATTAAAGACATATCTTCCTATGGTGCTGCCCAGATAATACATACAAAAATTTTACATCTTGCTCTTAATTCCTACATACAACTGCCTTACAGTTACAAACATCATGTAGCCATTCTATTTCATATGCCCCTCACAACAATCCAAGAAACAGCAGAGCAGGTTTAGTTATAATTTTACCAGAAAGGAAAGTAAGACTCAAGAGAATAGCATAGCCTAAACTTAAGATGTCAGAACTCTTAATTCCCCACACTAAAGAGGGTACTAATAAAGCTTTATATAAAGCAAAGAGTTCAATGAGGAAAAAAATTTTCTTTTGTCAACTAAAATATGCATTGGAATGATGAAAACTATGCTTCTGCTGAATGATGGGAAGGTTCTTACTTGCTGAGGCAGAAAAACTAAGAGGACTGCAGAAACGATGATTGACATTTTGGTTAAGATGGGGATTGTGACCATCAAGTACAAAGATCAGATACAGACCTTTTTCTCACAGGTCTTTTCTGAAACGTGACAAAACTAGCTTAATGCAAATGGCAGCCCCCACATATATCTATAATTAAGTCAATATCTTAAGAGGTGGGTTCCTGGCTGTGTCTTTGATAGTGAACAAGAACATAAAACTGAAAAACAAGATCCTGGTGGGGCCTAGGAAGATTCTTTGTATTTCTCAAACTGTGGTTCTCAAACTCTAGACAAGGGTGTTCCACCAACTTACAGTGATATTTCACAGTATTCCACACAGAAATTCATTTCATGTGCTGAGTTAAACCTATACACAGTCATATATACCATATATAAAGCAACAAGGGCCTCCCCCCCAATGGTAATACATATTCATTCTAGAAAATTTAGACCATACTCCCCCCACACCTCAAATTATATGCAAAGGGGGATTCTGCCATGAGAGAATAGGATTTAACATTTTGGCTGTCCCTTCCACAGGTTTTTTCTATAACATTTTGCAGTTGACATCCTTCTGCATATATCAGTTTGTACCTCTTTTTAAAAGCCCTTTTTGTAAATCTTGCAACAGTTATTATTGATATATTTCATAGCAGCATGATACTCCACTGATTGATATATATACATATATACACACATATATATACACCCACACACATACATATACACACTGAATCACTTAATCCATTTCCTACTGTTGCACATTTAGACTGCTTAAAGAGGCACTCTTTCCCGATGGTTACCAACACATGTTTAGAGTGAGACAGATCTTAATTTTATACCTGACTCTAAAATTTAAAGCTCTGTGACCTTAGAAAGTTAATCTCTGGGTCTTAGTTTCATCAGTAAAATCAAAACAAGAAAAACATCTATAACTCATGGAGTGGCCATGGGAGACAAATAGAATATTTTATTTTGAGCTGCTTAGCTCAGAATTTGAGGATATATAAAATTCTCAATAAATGTGTGCTATTGTCTCCTTTTTTTTTCCCTTTAACTGTAACAAATGCCACCAAGTGCTTCTGACTATTTTCAAAGTCTTCTAACAACTGGAACTGCTGTATAAAGTTATTTTAATATATAATATTGCCAAATTGCTTTCCACCATGTGTACGGGAGTTTCACTACTGTTAACCATTAACCAACATTCATATTACTTTTTAAATCCTTGGTAATTATTTGAAAAAATATATAAAAAATTTTTAATTTTAGCTACTAATGAAGTTGAACTTGTCCTACGTTTTTAGACTTTCATATTTCCTCTTTTTGAAATAAGCTATCTGATCTAAATAAAAATCAGATTAAAAAAAAAATTATAGGGCTTCCCTGGTGGCGCAGTGGTTGAGAGTCCGCCTGCCGATGCAGGGGACACGGGTTCGTGCCCCTGTCTGGGAAGATCCCACATGCCGCGGAGCGGCTGGGCCCGTGAGCCATGGCCGCTGAGCCTGCGCGTCCGGAGCCTGTGCTCCTCAACGGGAGAGGCCACAACAGTGAGAGGCCCACGCACCCCTCCCCCCCAAAAAATAAATAAAATAAAATTATAAAATTTAATAGCTACATCACACGCAAAAAAAACCAGAGGTCTGTTTGAACATCAGAAATACATTCCTTTTATTTCCATTACAGAAAGTAGTATATTCAATGATTTGTCAGATAAAATTACAACTCTACCTAAACAAAATTTATTTCTGCCAACAAATTAAAAGAGTGAAAATGCACAACCTATTGGACAAAAGCAAAAATGCATCAAAAGCATTGGTGTAGGGACTTCCCTGGTGGCGCAGTGGTTAAGAATTTGCCTGCCATTGCAGGGGACACGGGTTCAAGCCCTGGTCTGGGAAGATCCCACATGCCGTGGATCAACTAAGCCTGTGCGCCACAACTACTGGGCCTGCGAGCCACAACTACTGAAGCCACATGCCACAACTACTGAAGCCCGCACACCTAGAGCCTGTGATCCGCAACAAGAGAAGCCACCGCACCGCAACGAAGAGTAGCCCCCACTCACCACAACTAGAGAAAGCCCGCGCGCAGCAACGAAGACCCAACGCAGCCAAAAATTAATTAATTAATTTTTAAAAGACTTAAAAAGCATTGGTGTGGGTATAAGTGAGGCTTTATATTTAGTTGCTATTCCAGGCCGATTCACTTCTAACACAGAACTCCCCCTCAAACAGCCCATTTGGTTACTGGAAGAAAACATACGCCACTGAAGTCTAAGAACTCTGTTGCTGCAACTTCTGCTTAAGAAAAGTGGGAAGATATAGAGATTTTTGTAAACCATACTGGAAAACGCTGGAGTTGATACAAGAAAAACACTTTGTGCGACAGGTGTTATGCTTGCCTTAATCAAAAAATACAAGGGATTTCTAGGGAAACTGATATAATCATCTACCTGGCAATTAAATTTTACTCTGTTACTATCATTAGGAAATCCTGAATACTAAAATGTATGACACAAATTTACATAATACTACAAATGTGGGATCTGCTTTATTTTCTTCCACATTTCAAGTTTTTATAACAAATACTCCAAACCAGCATACAATGGATTGACTAAGACTCAGTTTTGGTGGTCTCTGTAAAGGATGTTATTAACATAATTAAGAGGTTTCAGTCGGGGGGGAAAAAGTTTAATCAATGCAAAATATGAAAGTGCTTCAAAGTGTATAGAGCTCAAATAGCCTGCACCTAATAGCTCTAAGACATAATATTGATGACTAAAAGCTCTCAATCTTAATCCTTCATCTGTATAATGAGGGTGGTAACACCCTCATAGACAGGAACATTAAGTAAAACATTCTGCAGTATTCTTAACTTAGCACAAGTGACATATATGGTAGCTTTTGTTATTACTAATAAATTATATGACAAAAACCTTTCCAGTTCACATTTGATATCCTGATCTAAAATTTCACCGGTATTCTTAAGGGGGATGAAAAATACAAAAGATAGCATGTTTTTCTCCGGCTGCCCCTTTAATTTTTCCACTATTTTTTTCACAAGTAGTTAACAATGCCCTATACTGCCAATAATACTAAACATTAGACAAAAACTAAAATTTACAAAAATATGAAATAGCTTTAAGTTAAATGCCAAGACTTCAGTCCCTATAAAGTCACTTATATGTTCTTTAAATCCTATTTACATTACAGATATCCAAATATAAAGACTAGATATTAAGCTATTCTGCAAGAAAAACAAGCACAAAATATCACAGAATAAGGTACTTACATTCATATGCAAAAATATTTTGATTAATTCATCATAATAAGGCAGAATATCAGAGTTCAAATCCCAACTCTACCAGAAAGTGGTGATGAGCAAACTGGGGAATGTGGCTGCCCTACTGTTCATCTGAACTGGTGGCTTTCTGTCCAAGAAGCTACAAAATGGAAATTAATAAAAATTTCTCTGGCATATCAAATCTTAATAGAAAGGTAACTATTAATCCACTATCAGAATGAACTCTATTTAGAATTTAAAACATTTATATTATCCATGGTAATGGTAATAATAAAAATATTTTGATTTATTATCTAGAGCAAGGAATTACTTTATTTTAATATGGGTGAATTTTACTATTTATATAAAAATACTTAAGTATGCTGACATAGGACATTAAGCTATTGGAAATAGAGACCTAAAATTTCTGTGTGCCTTTTTAATGAAAATTAATTTCATTGATTTTCTAGGTATACTGTTTTTTCAAGAAATAAAATAGAAGAAACCAGTTAGTTAAAACTGCTTAAGGGATGTTTACTTTCCTTAAAAAAAAAAGTTTATGACTAGTACCTTTATATACTAGGCATCTGAAATTAATTTTAATTTAGAAAATTGTTTATGCTAAATTTTCTCAATATTTAAAACTATAAATCATTTAGTTTGGGAGAGAAAGAGAAATGTTTTTCAACTAAAGACTTAAGTATTCTACTTTTTAACTTTTTAGTATGAACATTTTAAAACATATACAAAAGTAGAGAGGAACTTCCCTGGCGATTCAGTGGTTAAGACTCTGCACTTCCACTGCAGGCGGTGTGGGTTCGATCCCTGGTCGGGGAACTAAGATCCCACGGGCCTTGATGCGTGGCCAAAAAATTTAAAAAATAAATTGTTTTGAAAAAAAAAATTATTGGGAACACTGCAATCAACAATTGTCGACACATGGCTTACTTTGTTTCATCTATACCTCCAGCCACTCTACCTCTACAAAGTGGATTATCCTGAAGCAAATCTCAAACATTTCATTCATAAATACTTTAGTACATAAATACAGGATAAGGACTCATTTTTTTAAAGATAAAAATACCATTTTATACCTCAGAATGTAACTATAGTTCCTTCATTATCAAATTATTTACACAATGTCTTCAATTTTCATGGGGGAAAAAACACTTTTAGCAGTTAGTTTGTTCAAATCGGTATCCAAAGAAGACCCATACATACCACATTTGGTTAACACATGTCTTAAAGTCTCTGTTAATCTATGGATTTCTCCTTGTTTTCTTCCAATTTATTTACTGAAGAAACCAAGAAAACTGTACTATAGTTTCCCACATTCTGTATTTTGCTAATTGTATGGTACTCTGTCCCTCATATTTCCTGAAAATTAGAATTACCTAGAGGGCTGCTCAGATTCAGATTTTGTTTTACCAAAAGAACTTCACAGACAGTGTTGTTTACTTCCCCTCCCCCTCCCCCCACCCCACACACGAGAACACACAAAATATCTGTGGTCTCTTTTTTGAGATGTCAAGATGAATCAGGGGAACAGATGTCCTCCTGATCCACCCATTACAAAGTTTCCCATCAGCATTCCAACCTAATTGCTTTAGTAACCACTGATTAGTAGCCACTATTCAGACTCATTATTTAGGTGTTGAAAAATGGTGATAGCCTATCTTTCCTTCTTCATTTATAAGCTAGAATCCTTCTAAAAATAAATGCTTTCCTCCATCTACTAGTTGGTTATCTGAAGTACATACAACTCATATAGAAAAAAGCAGGATAAGTGCTTGATTCTGTCCTATTTATTAATTATCAGAATAATTAGCTAGTTTTTCTAGTATACTCCAAAAGTGAATGGGGCTTTTTTGTTTGTTTATCTGACACACCATTAGGAATATTATGAATACCATTTTATGGAATACCATTATGAATTTTAATATACTTTTGTGCTTTAATTACTGTATTTCCTCACTTGTAAACTGGTTATTCATAACCACTGTCTGCTTGTATATATACCACTTGTATGAGCTCTAGTTTTCATATTAAATTATTAAATATATTAAAACTTTTACTGTCACATTTACTGCAAATACTTTTTCCCTTTTATTCTTCATCTTTTCATTACTGTTTTTTCCATGGAGGCTTTTATTAGTTTCACGTCTTATAACTCACTGGTCTTTTCTTTTGATTTCTTTTAGCATGTCTATGTTTAAGTGCAGTTTCCCTCCCTTCAATAGCTTAATATTCCTCCATCTTTCCATTTACAATTAACTCTTTTAATTATAAGAAATTGTACATAAACAGTGAGAAAAAATGTACAGAGGCACACTAGAGAAACCCAAGAGGGAGAGATGGAGAGGAAAACAAAATGGCCACATATATTTCTGAGCAAAAATACCATACTCCATTACCATTACAACACTATTACTGTATAGCTATTACTATTACATTATTTTACCAGGAGTTAATTTAAGTGGAAAGACTATAGTAGTTTCACAAAACATTTAGTTTACTTTAACCACAGGAGGGCAGTGTTTATCAAACAAAACATCATTCCATTGGAATTGTTCATTAATCTACAAAACAATTTTTAGGAACTATTTTATGGCAAACTGAATAACTGTTCAGAAGAATTAAAATCAACACTACACAGAATTAAAGTATGATAAAATAAATTTGTTTTTCTAAAGTGTACCTAATACACCTATTTCTTTACTTGTAGATTCTTACATCCAGCTAAGAAAAGGATACAAAACTTATACTTTCTGAGTATTCAAGAATAATGTAAACAGCTCCTAAATTTGGGTTCAATTCTCGCCTAAATAACAGCAGTATTTCAATTACTGCTGCACTTACGAGTTCATTACATTCATATACACAGATATGTAGAAGCTAACTTTTGTGTAGTCTGGAAAATTTTATTTTACATTTAAAATATACATATAAAAACACGGTACTCTTGGGACTTCCCTGGTGGTCCAGTGGTAAAGAATCCGCCTTACAATGCAGGGGATGCAGGTTCGATCCCTGGTCAGGGAACAAAGATCCCACGTGCCGCGGGGCAACTAAGCCTGCGGGCCACAACTACTGAGCTCTCGCTTCCCAACTAGAGCCCGCGTGTCACAAACTACAGAGCCCACGCGCCCTGAAGCCTGAATGCCACAACTAGAGAGAGAAAACCCACACGCCACAACTAGAGAGAAGCCCGCGCACCACAACAAAGAGCCAGCGTGCAGCAACCAAGACCCGACAGAGCCAAAAATAAATTAAATAAATAATAAATAAATCTTTAAAAATAGACATGGTAATCTTTACAGATTTACTTCAGTGTCATATGACTTATTTACTGTCCAAAAGCTTTAATTTAATGTCACAGTAGTGAATGAGGTCCCCCAGGAAACATGCAGAATGAGAAGTGATGAGACTATGCTACCGAACAAATGGGGGGGGCGGGGGGTCAGCACTCAATGGGAGGTCCATAGGTGGCAACAAGGAGTTAAAACAACTCTTCCCAGAACACTGAAGGAAAACATGGAATCAAAGAATAATTGTTTTGTCAAATGGACCTGAACAAGTTTCACTGAACCAGGATAAAAGGAAACAGAGGTATCCCTAGCTATGCCGACTCTCCCCATGCCAATACCAGAGGCAAATAGATTCAGAGTTTGACAAATCTCTCTTTATCCAAACTTGTGCTACTTATAATTTGACACTAGAAAACAAATGAATTCAGAGGATGCAGTATCCCTCACCTACCAAACTCACTAAACAAACACTAGAAGTTCAGGAGCTGAACAGATCATAATAAGGAAGCATGGAATTGAGACGTAAGGAATACGGATAGAGCCAAATATCTGAAAAGGAAAGAGGGAAAAGGACCTTACCTGGCTGCTGAGCAGTATCTGTTGATCACTAACTACCTCTGTCCTGAGATGCACTCCTCTGTTTAGCTTCTGTGACACCAGACTCTCCTTGTTTCCCTCCTACCTCTCCACCAGCAATTCTTCATTCTCCACAATCTCTGAATGTTGATCCTTCTCAAGATTCTCTTCTTGTCTCAATTTCTACTCTCCTTGGGCATTTTCATCCTTCCATGGTTTCCAAAAATAAATATGCTCCTACAGCAGAATTCCATACACCTCAGTAGTGCTTATCACACTGTATTTATTATAATTGCATTTTAAATCATCTGTCTTGCCCACTGGTACATAAGCTGCGCGAGGACTGGGACCACCTGTCCTGTTCACCTAGCACCCCTTAGTGCCTATCACAGGATAGGTCTAAAACATGTGATGGTTGCCTGGTGGAATTAAGAACACAGGGAGCAACACTGCCTTTAGACAAGAGTAAAAATGCCTCTTTTTTAACAAAAAAGAAGGCTGAAAGGTGAGTGCAAAAGCAAATATGTTTGTAGATTCAGGGGCAGAAACTTGAATGTAAGAATAGACTGAGACTATTTAAATACATATCTATACAGAAAGGTAGCTACGGATATCCAGAGATTACAGAGGCTGGCTTTGTAAACTCAGGGGTATAGCTTTACCTAAAGGTCCTTCAATTCTGAACAGCTCTATCAAGTCATTCTGATCTGCTAGATTAGATTCTTTTCACCTGATTATCCAACAGTGTTATGCACACTCCCTGGTTCAAGCAAAAAAAAAAATTCTCAGCACCTAATTCTCCCAAAACTCTGAAGAATTAATAATAGTAACAGTTAATACTAATCTAGAATTTAAGTGCCAGGTACTGTTCTAAGTACTTTACATATATTAGCTCATTTAATCTCTACAATAAATCTATGAGGTAGATAACCATTATGGCATTTTCTTCAGATGTGTTTACATATATTAGCTCATTTAATCTCTACAATAAATCTATGAGGTAGATAACCATTATGGCATTTTCTTCAGATGTGAAGACTGAGGCACAGAGAAAATAAGTAACTTGCCCAAGGTCACATCAGCTAATAAGTGATGGAAGGCAAGCTTCTTTGCTTCTAAGCATCAAGCTATACTGCCTCTCAATCAGTTATACATCCATACTACTCCTAAAATTAACTCTTACTGTAACAAACATTTACTAAGTGCTTCATAAGTGCCAAAAACTGGAGATACAAAGATGAATAAGAAACAAGCCCTGCAGTTCACAACTAGGGTAGAGGGCAAGTAGGGGAAGGGAAAAATGGACAACTGTAATATGAGAGAAGAAATACTGAAAAGATACATAAAGAAACAAAGGTAAAGAAGATTTAACTCTTCCTATTATGCAATATTTCAAATACAGAGGAAACTTACAAAATAATAAAACACTTATGTATCAACTAACAAGCTTTGTCAAATCCACAAACGGAAATGAGTAGAAATTAGGTGGTGGTTAACGGGTGTATACACTTGTCAGGAAGAAGTCAGCTGTATGCTTAAAATGCATGTATTGTATTACACGGAAATTATACCTCAATAAAGGTGGCATATACCTCAATAAGCTGATATTTAAAGAAATTAAAACAAAATGTATGAATAGTGAAAAATTTACCACACTCCCTGAAATTCAAGAGAAGCACAAATTAAGGGGAAAAAAAACTGAAAATGGGTTAGGATGGAAGTTATGATTTGTATTAAACTCAACTTACTCATATCTGAGAATCAGACTGTTTTAATACCTTAAATGATCAAAACAACAGAGGCAGTGAAGAGAGTTGGGAGCTGGTAGGTAGGGGAAGTGAGGAGAAGAAAGAATATAAGTTCTCTGCTTGCTAAATAAATAAATCCTTAGGGTAAAAGATAGCGCATCCATTGTATCCAACAAACAAAAATAAAAATGGGATGCCAAGAAATGGTGGAAAATATACAGCAAGTCCTTGCTTTTAGAGAAGTTAGTATTCTAGTAGTAGAAACAGATGATAAATATGTAAGCAGGGCTTCCCTGGTGGCACAGTGGTTGCGTGTCTGCCTGCCGATGCAGGGGACATGGGTTCGTGCCCCGGGCTGGGAAGATCCCACATGCCCCGGAGCGGCTGGGCCCATGAGCCATGGCCGCTGGGCCTGCGCATCTGGAGCCTGTGCTCCTCAACGGGAGAGGCCACAACAGTGAGAGGCCGGCATACCGCAAAAAAAAATATATATATATATATGTAAGCAAAAATTTTTTTTTTCTGATAGTGATAAGTACAATAAACAAAATAAAACAGGGTGACAAGTTTGACAGTGAATGGGAAGAGAGAGGGTTCAACTGAGTGGTCAGGCTCAATGACCATGCAACATTTAAGCTGAGAACTGACTGACAAGTTGCCAGGCATGGGAATATTTAATATCTATTTGATTAGTTTAGCTCAAAGAAGTTTTAGTTTATATAGTCACATGGAAGATAAAATTCAAACCTAATAATAAGTATTTCATCAGGGTGGTTTCACTTACAAAACAAATGAACAAAAACCAGGTAACATGTTAAAAAAAAAAAAGGCATAAAGTAAAATGTTTCATTCCCCTCAACTTCCATCCCTTCCCATTCTCCCCTAGCTCCTCCCCCATGTCCCATCTCCCTCCCATTCTCGCCCATCCCCTCCTCAGACACTTATTAGTTTCCTGTATATCCTTCTAGCATTAAAGCAATCATAAACAAACACAAATATATTTTTTCTCACTTTTGCAAACAAAAGGCAGCAAGGCATATACAATATTCCAATACATGACCTTTTTCATTTAATACATCTTAGAGGTCTTTATGTTTATATAAAAAGCTTTTTTTTACAGCTGCATAATATTCCATTATATGAAAATACCACAATTTATTCAACCAGTCTTCTCATGATGGACTGGGGGGCTGCTTCCCTTCTTCTGTATAGTATACAGCAGAAACAATTGGTACCCTGTATCACAACTCCTCAGCCCACGGATGAACTCAGCCTCAGCTGCTGTAGGCAATTCCCACTTAAACTCACAGTGTCCAACTCATGCTGATAGTAGCCTATCTCAAGGTTCCATAAGTCTCTCCACTTTCCTGCCTCAGGAACTTCTCCTATACCAAGGGAGCCCAAAAAGCAACAGGGCAGTCCAGAAGGGCAAGAGAGTTAGCAATCTTACTGCAGTTAGCAACTTTAAACCAACTGCTGGGGAAAGTGGAGTTGCTATTGAATAAATGTTCCAGATCCTATCTTAAACCACCCCGTACATGTACAATAAGCCCACAAAGGAAGAAGTCATGGTGACAAGGACAAAGGCTATGCATGAGCCCATCAGCATAGCCTTCTTCTCTCAAAACTGACACAGCTTAGCTACTGTTGCTGCTGAGTGTCCACAACTTGTCATCAGCAAAGGCAAACTCTGAGCCCCCTATTTGTTACAATCCCTCAAAGAGATGAGCTAAGCATTTGGATGGCAAGTTGAGTACACTGGACCTCCTCCACCCTGAAGCGGCAGCAGTTTGTCCTTACTGGCACTGACAACCATTCTGATAAGTTTGCCTTCCCTGCCTTCAGTGCCTCAGCCAGCACCACTAGCCAAACGTACCTAGTTTACGAACATGGGGCAAACACTGCCTCAGACCAAGTGACTCTTTTCTTTACAATGAACAAAATTTAACAATGGGCAGTGAGCACTGATCTCACCATACACGATATCACCAAGAAGCAGTAAGCCTGAGAGGACACTGGAATGGCCTCCAAAATACAGTAAATGCATCCTAAAGGTGCAGTACAGAGGTGTGAATAGAAATAGGATTGGTTCCTATAACCCTAGTGAGCAAATAAAAGAATTCGTTTCCCATTCCTGCAACTTTAGGCTCTGCTAGAATTAGACATCTTTATTCCCATGGGGAAACATTTTTAATCAGAGGGCTTTTAATCTGAATCTGAAGTTAACAACTCTTGGTCACTTTGGGCTCCTCATGCTGATGGACCAGGAGGCAAAAAAAAGGAGTTACTATAATGTTGGGATAACTAACCGTACTAGTTAGGTGGTTCTCAGCACTTCCAAGCCTGGTAATAACAGGCAACAGCAGCATAAGGCAAAGGCATGAATAAGGGAAAGGCAAACAGGGGCTCAGTCCCTTCAGGAACGATCGTCTGGGTCACCCTACCAGGCAAGCAACCTAGATTAGATGAAGTCTGGCCAAGGGTGAAGGAAATCTAGAATACATGGAATTGGAGGGAAATGATGAACCTATGGCCTTGGAACCAGGCACTGTAGCAGACTATAGCTTATTCCATTAAACGTCCTGTATTAAGTCATTTTTAGAGACTGCTGCCAGCCTCTACCTTGAGAAGTTGGTAACAAGAGTCCGTTTAATATGGAGCACTAGCTGTGTAAGAAATAAACCATAACAGAGTCTTCCAGTGTCCTGCAACACTCACACTGCCAACGTCCCACCTCTCCACATGCTGCTCTCTGTACCTGACATAACTCTCTGCTCCTTTCTATATCTGAAAGTTTATCTGTCATCTAACAAAACAGCAAAAATTTTCAAAACTGGTGATATTCAATCCTTCGAGGGTTGAGTAAGACGGGCCCTTACACACTACACAGCTGGGAAAGTAAACTAACACAACTTTCTGGAAAGCAATTTAGTGAACATGTAACTTGAAGGGTCTTTCAAAGAGTGACATCCTCTTACCCAGCAACTTTTCTTCTAGCAATCTACAAAAGCAAAATAACAGAAATACACAAGAGAGCGAGGCACAAAGGTGAGCACTGTAGTACTATTTCTAACAGTTGTAAAAGTAAACAACCTAAATTCCCAATGTTAAGATAATAAAGTAAATCAACTTAACTCCCCTCATAAAGAGATCTGTAGTTCAAGAGCAAAGCAGAAACCACAAGCCTTTTTATCTTTATGGCCCTCCAGTTAGACAACACCTGAAACATAAGAGGAACCCAATAAATTATTTCTAAATTGAAAACAATGATATATTATGTTGTCATTAAAGATATCTGTAAGCAGAGTTTTCAGTGATGAGGAAACGCCTATGATATGCAAAACTGATTACACAATTAAGATTTCAGTTAAGAAAAAAACACAAGGACTAGAAATAAATGTCAAAATGCTGATGGTACTACCTTAGATCAGAGTTATTAACTTACAGTCTAGGCCCATAGGATACACAGCTGGCTTCAGGATTCCATGAACTCCTTTAGAGTTATGTACGGTATTTAGTGTCTGTATCTTTCTCTGGAGAGAAGATTCACAGCTTTCATTAAATTCCAAAAGGAACTTTGACCCTGAAATGACTAAGGATATGCCTCTATGTGATAGAATTAATTTTAAGATAATTTTTTCCTGCTTCTTTACACTTTTGTTTTTAAACTTTCCACAAGGCACATTACTAGCCAGATAATCAAGGGGAAAGAAAAGGGGAAATTAGTTTAAAGTGTCCATAGTTCACAAAAATAAACAATCCCTAACAAAAAAATTAAAAGACCTGCATATTGAGACATTTCCTTAAAACATTTCTATCAGCTCAAAACATGTAATTTTCCTTTGCTTATATACATTTCTAACGTGCCCAACTCTTGTCCACATTGGAGGATCAAGACTTCATACAGGGTTCAGCCAACAAAGGAGAAGGAATAGGAGGAGGAAACCAAGGCTGGTAGTAGAACTCTATAAATACAACGTGTTACTGCTACAAAAGAATTTCAATCGAAGGATTCTATGTCTAAGCTAAAAAGTAGGTTCCAAATTCTAGGGTTATTAGGCCATCCCTGAAAAATTTTTCCAATAAAATGAAGTGGGCTACACCATTCACTAAAAAATGGAATTGGGATAGCAATCATAGATCCTAATTAAAGTTAGGGTGCATCTCTTATCCCAACTTTCTATCTACTACAATTCTCATTTATGATTACAAGACAGAAATAGGAGTATATGAATAATAAAAGCAGTAAGCGTGATTTCAAAGATATACTGAACTTTAAACTCTTCAAAAAAGTCTACTTTTTCTCCCAATCACTAATGGAATTGTTAGGAAAACTGCCTATTAGGACACCTCAATAATTACAAAACCCACAAAGTGTTCAAACATGTTCTGATTCTTATGCAATAAAATCATAAATTACAAAAGCTAAAATAAGGGAATTCCCTGGCAGTCCAGCGCTTTCACTGCCAGGGCCCAGGTTCAATCCCTGGTGGGAGAACTAAAATCCCACAAGCCTCACAGTGCAGCCCCAAAAAACAAAACAAAACAAAAACCCCACTAAAGTCATTAAAATTGTTTTTAATCCCTATGCCAAAAAAATCTTGGACCAAGAAGGAAAGCACAACTCTAATACCTAGACCAAAGAAGTAAATGAAAGGTATAATTATGAAAAAGGAAGCAATTTATTATATGTAAATGTATTTCACTTATTCTCTTAAACTACTTGATTTTTTTTACCATATTTGATTTCAACAAATATCTGAACATATTCTATACTTCCATCACCTAAAAGTCATCTACAACATCCAAATTTATACTCTACTCTCCTCAACATACTATTTTCACTGGATTAAGTTTAATCCAATTCCACTGTCTTTCAAAAATGATTCTCATGTACACCTTTGGTAATGTACCTATCCTCAGTTAATATGCCCTTTTCTCCCCAGACCCATAAAATACTTAACCTTTCTCATGGGTGCAGACCCCTTTGAAAGTCTGATGAGAGCTATGAAGACTCTTCTCAGAAAAAAAAATATAATTTTTATGGTTAGTTTTTGCGAGTCCACAGACCCCATGAAGACTAAGGTAGATTTGTGTTTTTAGCAACTTACCTACCATTCAACATTCTTCTGGTAAAAGACCCTGGTTTTCTTTTGCATATTCACCCCCTCCTCCATTCTCAATCTGTATGGTGGGAGCCAAGATTAACAATAAAGCGTGAAACCAACCTCTTGACCACAGTTAACAGGTTTAGAAATGGGGACAACACTCAAATTAAGGCTAAAGGAGCAGAATAACAGGTAAAAGACATTTTTTTTTTGCCCCAGCAACTACTGGACTTAAACTTGAATAGTGTGAGACTGAAGCTAACAGCTTTCTAACACCCCCAAGACAAACAGAGAGAGAGAGAGGGAAAGAGAGAGAGAGAAACAAAATCTTGACAATGCAATTATTTAAAGACTGAATGCAAGCATACCTGAAGCTCTTCCTCCATATTTTTCAGAAATAAACCAATAAATTCCCTTTTCTTCCTTCTACTACTTTGGGATAGGTTTTCTACCACTTTCAAAACAGTCCTGAGACAGAACTCATTCCTAGATCAAGACTAGGAACTCCTGAAGTAAATGACAAATCTATATTCTGAATCCATACACATGGGTTCATAACAGTAAAGCAAATTATGGTGAACACTGGCAATGATTAGCCTACTACTCACAAAAAGCTTTTAACCATACTATAGCGAACAACAACAACAACAAAAATTTCACATGATATTTTTCATTTAAGCTTTGTAAACTACAGAACTATGTGACAAAATATTCCCAGAAACTAGCCAAAGCATCGCCTTGAAGCTACCAAGACAAGGCAATTGTCTTACAATTGTAGAGTTTCCCAAATGTCGAACAGAATCTGGAGTTCTACATCCTTGCTCAAAAGAACCAAGCTCAGGGGCTTCCCTGGTGGCACAGTGGTTGAGAGTCCGCCTGCCGATGCAGGGGACACGGGTTCGTGCCCTGGTGCAGGAAGATCCCACATGCCGCGGAGCGGCTGGGCCCGTGAGCCATGGCCGCTGAGCCTGCGCGTCCGGAGCCTGTGCTCCGCAACGAGAGAGGCCACAACAGTGAGAGGCCCGCGTACCGCCAAAATTAAAAAAAAAACGAACCAAGCTCAGATAAAAATCTCTCCTCATCCATGAAGTCTGCTAGCATTTCAATGACACTCTTCCTTCTCAATTACCTTAGGTACTTAAAAAGGGTAATTTCAGCAATTTATTTTATATACGTATATGTATGTGTGTGTATACATATATAAATCATTCCTAGTTATTTTAGTCTCTTACTCTTGTCTACACATAGTGAAATGCACTTATTCAGAGACAAAACAGTCAAGGTTTTATTTAAAAGAGAACTAGAGGGCTTCCCTGGTGGCGCAGTGGTTAAGAATCCACCTGCCAATGAAGGGGCACAGGTTCGAGCCCTGGTCCAGAAAGATCCCACATGCCGCGGAACAACTAAGCCCGTGTGCCACAACTACTGAGCCTGCGCTCTAAAGCCCATGAGCCACAACTACTGAGCCCACGTGCCACAACTACTGAGCCCACGTGCCACAACTACTGAAACCCACATGCCTAGAGCCCGTGCTCTGCAACAAGAGACGCCACCGCAATGAGAAGCCCTCGCGCTACAATGAAGAGTAGTCCCCGCTCACCGCACCTAGAGAAAGCCTGCATGCAGCAACGAAGACCCAACACAACCAAAAATAAAATAAATAAAAAATGCATGCACCCCAATGTTCATAGCAGCACTATTTACAATAGCCAGGACATGGAAGCAATCTAAATGTACATCAACAGAGGAATGGATAAAGAAGATGTGGTACATGTATACAATGGAATATTACTCAGCCATAAAAAGGAACGAAATTGGGTCATTTGTAGAGATGTGGATGGACTTAGAGAGTGTCACACAAAGTGAAGTCAGAGAGAGAAAAGCAAGCATCATATAATAACGCATATATGTGGAATCTAGAAAAATGGTATAGATGATCTTATATGCAAAGCAGAAATGGAGACACAGACATAGAGAACAAATGCGCGGCTACCGAGGGGAAAAGGGTGGGAGGAATTGGGAGACTGGGACTGACACACAGACATTATTGATACTATGTATAAAATAGACAACTGATGGGAACATACTGTGTAGCACAGAGAACTCTAACTAATGCACTGTAGTAACCTAAATGGGAGGGAAGTCCAAAAGGGAGGGGATATATGTATGTATATGGCTGATTCATTTTGCTGTGTAGTGCAGACTAACACAACATTGTAAAGCAACCATACTCTAATAAAAATTAATAAAAGAAAAAAGAAAAAAAAATGGGCAAAGGATTGAGTAAGACATTTCTCCAAGGAAGATACACTAATGGTCAAGAATCATATAAAAATAATCACTAATCATTAGGGAAATGCAAATCAAAACCACAATAAGATGTCGTCACACCCACTAAGATGGCTGCTATTAAAAAAAAAAAAACACGAAACAGGAAATAACAACTACTGGCAGGGATGTAGAGAAACTGGAACCCTGTGCATTGCTGATGGGAATGTAAAATGGTGCAGCTGCTATGGAAAATAGTTTGGTGGTTCCTCTCAAAAAATTAAAAATAGAATTATTATATGATCTAGCAATATCACTTCGGGTTATATATCTGAAACAATCAAAAGCAGGATCTCAAAGATATCTGTGTACACTCATGTTCACAGCAGTATTATTAAATAGCCAAAAGGCAGAAACAAACCAACTGTCCATTGACAGATGAATCAATTATAAAATGTAGTATATACCTATGATGAAATTATTCAGCCTTAAAATGGAAATTCTGATACATGATACAACATGGATGAACCCTGAGGACATTACACTAAATGAAATAAGTCAGTCATAAAAAGACAAACATTGCATGATTTCACTTATATAAGGTAAGATATTCAAAGAAACTGGAAGTAGAATAGTGGCTGTCAGGAACTGTGGGAAGGGGGGGTTGGGAAGTTCTTTAATGGGAGAGTTTCAGTTTTGCAAGATGAAAAGTTCTAGAGTTTATGCAAAACTATGTGCATATACTTAACACTGTACACTTTAAAATGATCAAAATGGTAAATTTTATGTTATGTGTATTATACCACAATTTTTTTTAAAGAGCAATGTGGATAGATAATAAATGTTAGTGGTAGAATCCCCAGGTGGTGGTATATGGTGGGTATTCTCTGTAAAATTCATTCAAATTTGTTGTGTTTTAATTTTTTCATAATGAAATACTATGAGGAAAAAGAACAATGTAGCACTCTATGTGCAGATATGCAAAGACATTCAGACATTATTAAGTGAGAAAAGCAAGTTGCAGAATTATAGATACCATTTGACTCCTCAATTTGGGGGGGGAGGTGTTATACATATGTGAAGAAACTTTCTAGCCATTTATCTTAGAAACCATTATCAGTGTTTTCCACTGGAAAGAGAGTTGGAGAGGTAAAAGTCTTTATACCCTTAAGTACTGGGGATTTTTGCCACACACACCCATTACTTGTATACATATACATTTATACAGCCCTATAAATGTCAACCCTTCTGTAATTTGTTTTAATGTACGGTATGAAGCAGGGATATAAGTTTTTTTCTCAAGATGATTAGATTTCAACATTACCTATTTACTGAATTCTTAGATATACCCGACTGCCTTGGGGCTTTCACATCTATTCTATTCACCAGTCTTTTCTAGTTCCACATCATTGCCATCTTGCTTTAATCACTGTATCTTTGCTATACATGTTAATCTCTAGTAATATAATTTATGCCTCACTACACTTCTTTAAAAAAATATATTCTAGGGCTTCCCTGGTGGCGCAGTGGTTGAGAGTCCGTCCACCTGCCGATGCAGGGGACATGGGTTCGTGCCCCGGTCCGGGAAGATCCCACATGCCGCAGAGCGGCTGGGCCCATGAGCCATGGCCACTGAGTCTGCACGTCCGGAGCCTGTGCTCTGCAATGGGAGAGGCCACAACAGTGAGAGGCCCGCATACTGCAAAAAAATACATATATATATATATATATATATATATATATGTGTGTCTGTGTATATATATTCTAACCCAAATGAACTTTTGATTTGTTTTGTCAGAGTGGAATTGCTTTAACTTTATAAATTTACTTGACAAGAACTAAAATCTTCATCATAATGATTCTTCCAATCCAGGTGCACGCTGGCTCTCTTCAATTTTTCCATCCTTTCCCAGAATTTTTATTTTCTTCACCTAGACTCTGTATATTTCTTATTCAACATATTACTAAATATATTTTTCATAATATTTTTGTTAATTATTGGTATATAGGAACTCTATTTATATGTTTACTTAACAATCACCTTTCAGAACTCTTATGTAAATCTCTAACAGATTTTTAGTTGATTCTTTTGGGATTTCTAAATAAGCAATCATAATATCTGCAAACAGCAATACTTTTTTTCTTCCTTACACCTCATTTATTTTTCGTGCCTAACTACACTGGCTACAACTTCTAAAACAATGCTAAATAAAAGTAGTGATAGCAAGTTTTCTTGTCGTAGTTCTAATTTTTCCACTGTTTGTCTCTAGTGTTTCACCACCATTATCATGCTGGCTGTTAGGCTAAAACAGTCTTTATGTTATAAAAGCATCTTTCTGCCCAAACTCAAAAAAAAAAAAAAGTGGTCAGGTAATGGAAGTTTTGTTGTGTCATATTATTTTTTTTTTAAAAAAGGGCAATATGCTGAGTTTATTTCCACTATTCCCAAGACTACTATTTTAGGAGGAAAATAAATTTAAGTAAACCAAACACAGAGTCAATTATATCTAAGTCACCCATATAGAGAAAGAAATTCTACTTAAGCTTACCTGCCTGGGTATGTATGTGTTTTAACACTTCCTTTTAATTGAAAGGTTTTAAACAGATATTGAATTTAAATAACTGCTTTTTTGACATGTGAGATAATCATATAGCTCATACCTGTTAGGTAACACTAGGTGCTATAACCAAATCCCAAAATTTCATTAGCTTAACGCAAGTTATTATTCAGTTATAAACAGTTATTCATCTGTGAACTAAATTATTAACAGTTCAGTGCAGCTGGTTTCTATTCAGTAGGCACACCCTGCTCTTAAATACCTTGACCCAGAAGTGACACACATTATTTATGCTGACATTTCACTTTAAAAATAGTCACTTGGCGGGGCTTCCCTGGTGGCGCAGTGGTTGGGAGTCTGCCTGCCGATGCAGGGGACACAGGTTCGTGCCCCGGTCTGGGAGGATCCCACATGCCGCGGAGCGGCTGGGCCCGTGAGCCGTGGCCACTGGGCCTGCACGTCCGGAGCCTGTGCTCCGCAGCGGGAGAGGCTACAACAGCGAGAGGCCAGCGTACTGCCAAAAAAAAAAAAAAAATTCACTTGGCACCACCTACATACAAGGGAGTCTAGAAAATAAAATCCTTGCCTAGGGAGCTGGGCAAGTACCCATCTTTGCATATAGTTTCTCATTTTTGACAGCTCTACATATAGTTTTCTCATTTTTGACCTAATAATTTGATGATAATTTCCTAAAAACAAAGGAGCTTTGCGTTCCTGGAATAATTAATTCTCATTAATCGTGGTGTTGTTTTATTATATTGCTGTATTTACAATTTACATACACAAGTGCTTAGTAAAATTAGCCCGTTTTCCTTTTTTTGTCCTATTTGTTATCATGTTTTGATTTGAGTTAGCTAGCATTACTTCTGCTATATATGTGGTAGGTGTTCAATACTTTAACAGTAAAACCGCTATCCCGTCAGAAGGGAAGTCAGACACAATTTCAACAATACTTGATCCAACAGACATATAGATCCTAGTTGCTGTAATACAGACAGAAGTAATTTACTGTAGAAATACAGCATAAAGAACACTGAACAAACCAGGAAGCTAATATATTCTGAATAATGGCTGTGTTAAAACTTAATATAAAAATGTCATAATTTTCCGAAAGCCTCTGAAGGACTTTACAAATTTTTTTGTTGAAACCTTGGCTATTCCCTGCAACAGAGAAGGATGATACCCCATGGAAACTACCTTCCACAGGCCAGTGCCAATCCAGAATCATTCCAGAAGTCCTTGAGTCATCTAGGCAGGACATTCAGTATGAGAGGAGCTGGAAAGTAAATTGTAACAAGAAGATAGGAAAATCTACCAAGAATTCTAGGCAACAGTCTAGCCCTAGCAATAAACACGTTGCCTCCCTGATTTCATTGCCTACATCTCTCTTCCTCAATCACATTACTTTAGCTACGCTGGCCTCCTCACAGTTCCTAGACCAAGACAGGCACACTCCTGCCTCAGTCTTTACACTGACTGCTCCCTCTGTGTAGAATGCTCTTTCCCTGAGTATCTGCAAAGTTTGCTCCTTCACCTCCTTCAAATCTTTGGTCAAAAGTCAGCTTCTCAGTGAGGCCTTGCCTGAATACCCAATCAAAATTGCAAACTACTCCAAACTCGCCCAGCATTCCCCAGCCATCTTGCTTAATTTTTTTCCCATAGCACTTACCTCTAACAAAACATATAATTTATTTATTTATCATGTTGTCTGTCTTCCACCCCCATCCACAAATTAAGTTCCATACAGACAGGGATCTTTTCTTTTCTCCTGTTTTGTTCACTGCTACATCCACATGCCTGGCATATAGTAAGTCCTCAATAAACATTTAACTAAATTAAATGTTCCATGTATTAAATCTCCAATGATATAACATTGAGATTTGGTGTTTGCAAATTGATCCTATCCTAAGCCAACCTAAGACACTCACCAAAGAACCACTCCTTCCATTAGCTTACAAAGCTAAGAACCTGATTTTTTTTTAATTGACAATATTTATAACAATACTATGTCCCTTGGTCTCTATATGGAGAAAGTCAGAAAAGGTTTCAGAAGAAAATGTTATCTCCACCCCACCCCAGTGTACATTAGTTTGGAGCCTTCCTTCACTTTACAGCAGCCATGTCTTCTTCATCTCCATTTTGTCTACCTTTCAAAGGAAATTTTAAAACAAACAAAAAAAACTTCATGTTACAAAGGGAGGTTGGTAAAGGGAGGGTGCGGTGACAAAGTAAACAGAGGGAGAAATCCAAATTTTATAGGGAAAACTTCAGGTTAATATGTATACGTTTAAGTACTTATATTTTAAACTTTTCTAGCCATGTAAGGCAATATTATTCTATTACAGATGAACTTCCCAGCTATCTCTCTATAACTTCTACACAAAAAATGTTAGCTTTAAAATGTATCCACTATGGGGCAAAACTAATCTCACGTACTGCTGGTGGCATTATAAATTAGTACAACCCTTAAATAAAGCAGTATACCACATAGCAAATTACAAGTAACTGTATTTCTAATCTTTCCACAGGAAATACTCCAAAATATAGGATGGGTTCCAATTCCAGGTAAGATGACCCTGGAATAAAGCATATTCCACCCTATCACTCCCAAAGAATGTAGCTATAAAACCTGAATGGAGCAGCTAAGGATTCTGCAAAGTAAATGGTTTCATCTCAAGATCACTAGAGCATTCACCAAGAATGAGAACATTCTGGGTCATAAAACACACTTCAATAAATTTAAAAGAATAGAAATCGTGCCATGACTGCTCCCAGGCCACAGTGGAATTAAACTAGAAATCAGTAACAGAAAGATACCTGGAAAAATCCCAAACTATATGGACATTAAACAACACACTTCTAAATAACATATGAGTTAAAGAAGAAGTCTCAAGAGAAGTTTTAAAATATCATAACTAAATGAAAATACAACTTACCAAAATTTGTGAGATACAGGAAAGGCAGGGCATAGGAAGAGATTTACAGCATTGAATTCATATTAGAAAAGAAAAAGATCTAAATTCAATAATCTAAGCTTCCATCTTAGGAAACTAGAAAAAGAGGAGCAAATTAAATCCAAAGTAAGCAGAAGAAAGAAATAATAAAAATTAGAGCAGAAACGTGAAGCTGAAAACAGGAAACCATAGAGAAAAATCAACAAAGCTAAAAGCTGGTTCTCTGAAAAGTTATATATAGTCAGTAAGCCTAAAGCTTTAAAATAAAAAAAAGGAAGAAAAATTACTAGTATCAGAAGTGAAAGAGAGGACATCACTGCAGACCCCATGTGCAGTAAAAGAATAATAAAGGAATATTATGCCCACAAATCTGACAACCTAGATAAAACGGACCAATTCCCTGAAAGACATAATCTGTCAAAACTTGACAAGAAGAAACAGACAATCTAAAAAAATCAATGATTAATTAATAATCCTTCAAAATAGGCTAAGGTAGATTCACTGGTGAATTCTACCAAACATTATAAGGCAGAAATTATACCAATTCTCTACAATTTTTTTTCCAGAAGAACCCGAGGGAATACTTTCTAACTCACTCTGAGGCCAACAATACCCTAATATCAAAACCAGACAAAGACATTATAAAAAAAGAAAACTGCAGACCAATTATCTCTTGTTAACACTGATGCAAAAATCCTCAACAAAATACATATTAGTAAATCAAATCTAACAAAGTATGTATGTATGTTTTATTCATTCATTCATTCATTTATAGCTGCGTTGGGTCTCCACTGCTGCACGCGGGCTTTCTCTAGTTGCGGAGAACAGGGGCTACTCTTTGTTGCAGTGCGAGGGCTTCTCATTGCAGTGGCTTCTCTTGTTGTGGAGCACGGGCTCTAGGTGCACAGGCTCTAGGGCTCATGGGCTCAGTAGTCATGGCTCACGGGCTCTAGAGCACAGGCTCAGTAGTTGTGGCTCGCAGGCTTAGTTGCTCCACAGCATGTGGGATCTTCCTGGCCCAGGGCTCGAACCCGTGTCCCCTGCATTGGCAGGAGGATTCTTAACCACTGGGCCACCATGGAAGTCCCAACAAAGTATTAATAAATAGTAGCAGGCAGATTGAGGAACACCTGAATGCAAAGTACCTCCAAACTGGCAATGATGTTAGCAATTTTTTCCCTCCAGTATCTCAATCCGAACTCAACACAGCCCAAAACCTGGAAATGGGCATCAGTGTGGAAAGAGTGTGTTCCATGAGGACAGGTGTCTCAAAATGCTCAGAGACAGAACAGAAACTTCCTCATTTTCTTTCTTTCTTCTATTTTTAATTTTCCCTGTTCTCTTGTACCTCAAACCCCAAGTAATCCTGTGGCAACAACAGCAACGGAGAAAGCAGATGCCCATAACTCTGAAGGAGGGAAATCTTCCCCTCCAATCAAAGGAACTATGCTCTTTTTCCCTCTCACGTCTCCTGCTGCTTGGCCTGATGGAGGCATAGTTGTAGGAAGTACACAGAGGAGTGGGATAAAAGAAAGCTCCAAATTTCTGGCCAAATAAATGAAAAAGGGGAGGCCCCAGGGAATCTGAAAATAGTGGGAAGACTGCAGAAAAAAGAACTCAGGAAAGTGATCCCTTAAAGTTGCTTATGAACTCCTTGGCTAACACCTGAGCTGTGGATACACGGATTGAACACTAAAAAGTACAGAAAGTCTTTGAGAACTGACTATGGGATAGATGAGGGATCAGCAAACTTTTTCTATAAAGGACCATATCGTAAATTTAAGGTTTTGTGGGCCCAACAGTCTCTGTTGCAACTGCTTAACTATGACTATTATAGTATGAAAGCACCCACAAAAAATACATAAACAAATGGGCATGGCTGCGTTCCAGTAAAATTTTATTTTTGAAAACAGGCAGTGGGCTGGATTTAGCCCACAGGCCATGGTTTCACAACCCATGGGCAAGACCACCACCCAAATCCCAGACAGTCCACTGATGGTACACACAGGGACAAATCCAAACATCACTAAAAAGGCTTTGAAAAGTTAACTGACATTGAAACAACAACCCACAGAACAGACAACCCACAGGTCAGAACCTGAGGCCTGAACCCAATTCAGTCAACTACTTGCTAAAACAAAACTATTAACATTCTCCACAGAACTTAAACAAGACCCAGAGTGTCAATTATACAATATTCAAAATGGCCGGAATACAATCTAAATTTGGTATACAAGGAAAATCTCAGCTTGCTTAGGAAAAGAAAATAAAGACACAATCAAAATAACACTGATATTGGAAAAGTTTCACAAAGACTTTAAAGCAGCTATTATATATGACTCAAATGAACTTACTTACAAAACAGACTCACAGACAGAAAACAAACTTATGGTTACCAAAGGGGAAAGGGGGTGAGGGAGGGATAAATTAGGAGTTTGGGAGTAGCAGATACAAACTACTATATGTAAAGTAGATAAAAAAACAAAGTCTTACTATACAGCACAGGGAACTATATTCAACATCCTGTAATAAACCATAATGGAAAAGAATATGAAAACGAATATATATAAATATAGGGCTTCCCTGGTGGCGCAGTGGTTAAGAATTCACCTGCCAATGCAGGGGACATGGGTTCGAGCCCTGGTCCAGGAAGATCCCACATACCACTGAGCAACTAAGCCCATGGACCACAACTACTGAGCCTGCACTCTAGAGCCCGTGAGCCACAACTACTGAAGCCCGTGCACCTAGAGCCCGTGCTCCACAACAAGAGAAGCCACCGCAATGAGAAGCCCGTGCACCGCAACAAAGAGTAGCCCTGGGTCGCCGCAACTAGGGAAAGCCCGCACGCGGCAACGAAGACCCAACGCAGCCAAAAATAATAAATAAAGTATATAAATATAGATGCGGATAACTGAATCACTTTGCCATATACCAGAAACTGACACAACACTGTAAATCAACTATACTTCAATTTAAAAAAAAAAAAGCACAAGCCACAACAAAGGAGCCCACCTGCTGCAACTAAGACCCGGTGCAACCTAATAAATAAATAAAGCAGCTATTATAAAAATGCTCCAAGGGTTAACACACTTGAAATGAAGGGAAAGATACAAAGTTTCAGCAAAGTAGAAGATATAAAGAAAAACCAAACGGAATTTTTTTTTTTTTTTTTTTGTGGTACGCGGGCCTCTCACTATTGTGGCCTCTCCCGCCGCGGAGCACAGGCTCCGGACACGCGGGCTCAGCGGCCATGGCTCACGGGCCCAGCCACTCCGCGGCATGTGGGATCCTCCTGGACAGGGCACGAACCCACGTCCCCCGCATCGGCAGGCGGACTCTCAACCACTGCACCACCAGGGAAGCCCCAAACGGAAATTTTTCAACTGAAAAATAACCAAACCAAAACAAAACGTCACTGGATGAATCAATAACAAAAGAGTAAACATGAAAACAGAGAAACAGAAATTATCTAATGATTAAATTAAAAAAATAAACCCTTACTCAAAATTTAAAAATTTGTGTGCCAAAGGACATACCAAGAAAGTGAAAGAACAACCCACAGAATGGAAAAAATATTTGCAAATAATGTGTCTGATAAGGGACTTGTATGCAGTATATAAAGAATTCTTAGAAATCAGCAAAAAGACAAATAATCCAATTTTTAAATGGGCAAAGGATATGAATAGATATTTCTCAAAAAAAAGATATACAAATGGCCAGTAAGTACATGAAAAGATGCTCAATATCATTATTCATTAGGAAAATACAGTTCGCATCCTCTAGAACGGATATAATTATTTTAGGGAAAAAAAGGAAAACAACAAGTGTTGGCAAGGAGAAATTAGAACCCTCAAACATTGCTGGTAGTGCTGTAAAATTGTTCAGCTGATACGGTAAACAGTTTGGTAATTCCTCAAAAAGTTAAACACAGAGTTAACATATGGCCTAGCAATGCCACTCCTATATACCAAAAAGAATTAAACATATGTTGACACAAAAAGTTGTACATGAAATGTTCATGGCAGCATTATTCATAATAGCCAAAAAGTATAAACAATCCAAATAACCATCAACTGATGAAGAGAATAAAAGGTGGTATATCCATATGATGGAATATTATTCAGCCATAAAAAAGATACATGCTACAATATGGATGAATTTTGAAAACATTATGCCAAGTGAAAGAAGCCATACACAAAAGACCACATGCTGTATGACTCCATTTACATGAACTGTCCAGAATAGGCAAACCCACAGACACAGAAAGTAGATTAGTGGTTACCAGAGGCTGGTAGGAGGGGAGAATGAAAAGTGACCACTAATAATAATAAAGATAGTAAATATCAATAAGAGTGAAAATAGAAAAAGAGAAAAAAATTAATGAAACCAAAAGCTGGTTCTTTCAATTGATTAAAAAAAAAACTGGTAAATCTCTAGCAGAAAAAAATGGGAAAAGACAAACTACCAGTTATCAAGAATAAAGAGGGAATATATTACTACAGACTCTATGAACGATAAGGGAATACTACAAACTACAGACATAAACTCAACAACTTAAATGAAATGGACCAATTCCTGGAAAACCACAAACTACTCAAACTTAGCCAAGAAGACACAGATAACCTGAATAGCTCTACAATTATACAAGAAATTGAATTTATAGTTAAAAGGCTTCCACAAAAGAAATCTCCAGACCCCAGAATGTTTCACTGGTGAACTCTATCAAACATTTAAAGAAGAAATAACACTAGTTCTACATACAGTTCATTCTCATTATTCACAATAGTTATGTTCTATAAAGTCACCATGAAAACTAAATTAGCAAATACTGAAGCACCGCTCCTAGATGAAATACAGAGTTAGGTTCCTGCAAGCCTCTGGTCATATTTTTGGCAACTGATCAATACATAACCTTGTCTTTATGTGTGTTTCTGTTTAAAGATATTTAATACATATTATTGACTCACTGACTTTGAACTCATGGCCAAAAGCACTGCAACTCACGCCTAAACAACGTTTATCTAATAGAGGTATTTTCTCCATGAGGCACATCACAGCTTTCTTGCACTTACGAATACTAGACACAAAGCGAGAGAGTGGCATGGACATATATACACTACCAAACGTAAAATAGATAGCTAGTGGGAAGCAGCTGCATAGCACAGGGAGATCAGCTCGGTGCTTTGTGACCACCTAGAGGGGTGGGATAGGGAGGGTGGGAGGGAGGGAGATGCAAGAGGGAAGAGATATGGGAACATATGTATATGTATAACTGATTCACTTTGTTATAAAGCAGAAACTAACACACCACTGTAAAGCAATTATACTCCAATAAAGATGAAAAAAAAAAAAGAATACTAGACAGCACTTCAGCAACAAAAAGCACAAAAATGCAAACACCACTGCACTGAATAGACCACAAAAAGGACACATTTTCACTATGAGAGCTGAAATGAAAAGGCAGAAGATCACCTTGTTCAACTTCAGCAGAGACCTCAGTGTCAGGTGACAACTGCTTTGCCACTCAGCAAATGTCCATGAATGGACAAAAGTGCCAAGCACTGTCTGGGGTTAGGAGTATATTTTCGCAAGCAGGTGAATTCACAAATACACTTGCCCCTCGAACAACACAGGTTTAACCGCACAGGTCCACTTATATGTGCAATGTTTTCAACAGTAAATACTACAGTACTACACGATTCAAGGGGGTTGAACCTATGGATGAGGAACCATGGATAAGGAAGAACCGCTCATATGGAGGGCCGTCTACAAATTACTCAAGGATTTTTGACTGTGCAGAGGGTTGGCGCCCCTAACACCTGAGCTGTTCAAGGGTCAACTGTACTGAATCCACGAATAGTGATGATCAACTATAATCTCTTTCAGGAAATAGAATAGGAAGGAAGACTTCCTTTTTTATGAGATCAGCACTATCCTGATACCAAAGCCAGACAGAGACAATAGAGGAAAACTACAAATTAATATCCCTCATGAACATAACCATAAATGTCCTCAACAAATCCAATCTGGCAATGTATAAAAAGTGTAATACACCACAACCAAGTGAGGTTTCTTTCCCCAGGAATGCAAGGCAATTCAAAATTTGAAAATCCATGTAATCCACCATATTAAAAGTCTGAAAAGTAAAGCAAATGATCAATTGATTCAGAAAAAGCATTTGACAAAATTCAACATCCATTCATGACAAAAACTCTCAGCAAACTAGAAATAAAAGGGAACTTTCTCAACCTGGTAATAAGTGTTCACAAAAAATATACAGCTAATAGGAAACATTTTCATTAAACCTTTGTCATTTGCTACCACCTCTTGTCTGCCAGGAAACAGACCTGGGAAATACACATGAAGTAAATCCAATACTAAATGAAAGATTGGAAAAGATGCCCTTCTTGCCGCCCACCCATCTGTTCTCAAGGTGTGACTTTCCTATCACAAACTTGTAATAGGTTTTCTCCTGGCAAAACTATTCTTACCTTTTATCAGAAATAAATATATCAATATTTAATGGTGTTGTCACAAATATTTAATGATGTTTTCACAAAAAGCATCATGGAACCCAGAGCCACTGTGGTGCACAACTCCAGGAAGCAATATTCACATAAATACAATATGTAAATATGAATGGTTCCCCCTGGAGTTGTGCAACACAGATTCCTGACTGATTCTACCACCTCAACAAACCTGAAGACCAGCGGCACACAGGATAGTAGAATGGAAAGAACAGTGGCATGAGAATTCAGAGAAAAGAAAAATCAACATGAGCTAGAATAACTGGGGAAAGAATTTACTTTCTTTTTTCCTCTCAAGAATCATACAATTCTGTTGTGTTGAAGAGCATTCCAGAACCTCCTGTATTTATGAACACTTCAGGAGACTGGCAGAACTTAATACATAGGCTTCTGTTGGAGACCTGTAAGTGGGATAGATGTACAGAGAATAGGTATAAAATGAGAAGAAAAAAAAAATGTGTACTCCCGCCCATCCTTCTAACTCAAGAGAGCCTCACTCTAACCCTTATAACCTCACCATAGCTAGATTCTTCAGCTCTCTACAATACACCCCACAAATGGCCCAAAACACAGATGTTATTGCATAAAAACTCTCTACAACTCCTAGAATAAAAATATTTGTCCACCCAATTTGTACAACTCACAACATTTTAGTCCCAGCTTACCTTTTCTGGCCTTTTCTTTTACTACACTTCACAATACTCAAAGGTAAATAGCATGCATACAACATATGCTGCATTTTTTCAGCCTTTCTTCTGCCTGGAATACCCTTATCCATATTTACCCCTGAATACCCAGGCCAAACCCTCCCTGAGACCAACCTTACCATGTTCCCTCCTCCACCAAATTTCAGTAATACTTTTAGTTTGCTATTATACAGCCTCAACAACACAAATTTATTTTTTGATTTTATTTTATTATAAAAGGTGAAAACAATACAAAGTTATCTCACAGTTCTCTGCGTCAGGATTCTGGGCATGGGTTAACAGGGTCTTCTACTTAAGGTCTCACTGAGCTGAAACTGAAGTGACAGCTGGGACTGTGAACTTATCTGAGGCTTGGGCTTGTATTCTTTTCCAGGCTTACCACGAAGCTTACTTGTTGGCAGGTTTTAGTCCCTTTCTGTTTTCTTGCTGACTTTTGGCCAGGAGCCATTCAGCAACCAGAGGCTGCCTGCCATTCCTTGCCACAGCAGTTCACAAAGTATAAGTCAAGAGAGTGAGATTTGGGGCAGAATCTCCTAAAGCATGAGATGGATCTTTCAGTGGGTTCCCAAACTTGTCCATAGCTAGTTTAGGTCTCTGTGTGATTCCACACTGACCTTGGGAAACAAGTGGCAAATGGGGTCCCTGAGGTTAGAGGCTTTTCATTAGAACTGTTTCAAACCTCTGCACCCATTTGCTAAGAAATAACATCTTTACAATATTTAGTTTTCCCATTCAGAAACATAAAATGATCTACATTTACTAATTTTTCAGTAATATTAACAAACAGTGCTTACCACATACTAGGCATTGTACAAAGAACTTTTCACACATTCTAGCCTAATCACCTAACACTTCAAATGGTAAATTCTATTATTATCTCTATTTTACAGTTTGGGGAAATTGAGAACACTTAGTGTAATCCCTACAACTCCAAATGTGGCTCTTAGACCAAACCACCAGCATCACCTGTGAACTTTTTACAAATGCAGAATCTCTGGCTACACTGCAGACCTACTGAATAATAATCTACATTATAATAAGCTCCCCAGATGATTCTTTTACACATTAATGTTTGAGCACTGGTTTAAATAACTTGTTCAAGCTGACATAATAAACTCAATAAAGATCAGATCCAGATTGTTAAAGTTATTCCCAAGTTGCCATTAAAAATAGTCCTGGGACTTCCCTGGTGGTCCAGTGGTTAAGACTCCACGCTCCCAATGCAGGGGGCACAGGTTCGAACCCTGGTCGGGGAACTAAGCTCCCTCAGGCTGCACCACTCAGCCAAAAAAACAGTCCTATGTTCCTCATTGTGTCTTTCATAGGTGATTAATGATATGCATGAAAAGTGTTCTTCTATTACCTTTATCTTGTAATCCATCTCTTTTTGACATCTTCTTTCTCCCTCTCTCTCTCTCCCCCACACACAAACAATGTAAAAGAGAAAACCTTTCCTAAAATATCAACCCATTTCATGGGTACCATCCATTTAAACTTACAAAATTTGTCAGAACCACTCAAATCAGATAGGAAACTAATCACTATAAATCAATAGCAACACATTTAAATTTTTATGTTACTATTTAGAATAAGTCACTAACACCATTAAGCACTTTATTTGAAACTGTATATGGCTAAACCAGCTACTGAATAATTCAGACATCAGTGGGTTAAAGATTCAAGATGATTTGGGCCATCCCAAGCTGTGAACTCCAATGAAAGTCCATTCTAAATGTAGTATCAACTGCTAAATGTCAGCAGCCAAAGAATTTTCAAATGAAAAGTCTTTCACAACATAACTTTTTACTAAAACATAGATCAAATTACTGAGAAGACGCTATAATTAATAAGGTTTACAATGTCCCTTGATGCCCAGGACTAAGTACATCTGTATTTACCATTAACCTATTTTAGTTTTTGTCAAGCAAGGTCAGAAGTAAGAATTATCACAGAAACTTCCCTATGTCCAAATGTAATTCAAAAGGGTCTTGGGAGGCAAACACCTTGGTGTGTCTTGAAATAACTTTCTTTCTTTCTTTTTTGTGAAAAAAAGATATTCAACCGGTTTTCCTGGCAAACAGTACTTAATATAGTTGACTAATTTTACTCACACTGTGCTCTCTTGAATGCGAGAACAGTGTCTTCTCTTTTATATCCAATAAAAAAAGGTGAACAAAGATTTAGCACTCACGTACAAGAAAGCAAGTTAAGCTCTGCAGGTAGAAACATTTAGAAGTCTCTGCCTTCAAGGAGCACAGACTTACTAACATATATAAACTGAATTTCCTCCTACTTGTTCACAGTAAAATATGTATTTTATTTGGGGAAGATATACCTTCACGGCTAATCATTTTCTTTAAAAGCACTCAACTTATAATCTTTAAGAAAGCTTTTCTTAATAGGACTCAAAACCTAGGAAAGCACGAAAGGTAAAGATTGGAAAACTTATTTACATTAACAGAAAAAATGTCGGGCTTCCCTGGTGGCGCAGTGGTTAAGAAACTGCCTGCCAATGCAGGCGACACGGGTTCAAGCCCTGGTCCAGGAAGAACCCACATGCCGCAGAGCAAGCCTGTGTGCCACAACTACTGAGCCTGCGCTCTAGAGCTCGCGAGCCACAACTACTGAGCCTGCATGCCACAACTACTGAAGCCCACACGCCTAGAGCCCGTGCTCCGCAACAAGAGAAGCCACCACAATGAGAAGCCTGTGCACCATAACGAAGAGTAGCCCCCAATCGCCGCAACTAGAGAAAGCCTGCGCGCAGCAACAAAGACCCAACACAGCCATAAATAAATAAATATTTTAAAAAACATTAAAAAATGTCGGCAGAATAAAAAAAAACTGCATAAATCAAGTCAAAAGCCAAAAATGGGAAACAGATCTGTGACACATATGACAAAGGGCCAGTTTCCTTAACCTACAAAGCACTCTTAGAAATTAGTATAAAAACGACCAGGAAGCAAAAAAAAAAAAGTGCAAAAGATCTGAATAGA
Source organism: Delphinapterus leucas (assembly GCF_059928025.1). Lineage (NCBI taxonomy): Eukaryota > Metazoa > Chordata > Mammalia > Artiodactyla > Monodontidae > Delphinapterus > Delphinapterus leucas. The sequence goes on along the minus strand of NC_143141.1, from coordinate 74,406,488 downwards.
CAAGTTTACTGAAAAATATACAAACAGTCAATAAGCGTAGGAAGTTACTCTATAATAGTAGCCACTAAACAAATGTGGCTATTTAAGCTTAAATGAATTAAAATTAAATAAAATTCAAAATTCAGTTCCTTCGTCAAACTAGCCACATTTCAAGTGCTCAATGGCCACATGTGACTAGTGGCTTAGTGCACTGGACAGCACAGATATAGAACATTTCCATCAAGTTCTAATAAACAAAATAACAAAAGAAATGCTTTGTTAATATATCAAAATGGCAAAGACTGATAGATTTCTTGGATAACAGAGAAAAGTGGGAAGAAACAAGAACCTTCAAAATTTTGGAGGGGAATATAAACTGCCACTAACTCAAGTTCACAAACTCTTTATCTTAACTATTCCATTCACACAAATGTACATACACATACGCCCAGATATATATACTGAAGTATCTGTTACAAAAGGGAAAAAAAAACTATAAATGACTATTTTAAATGATGGTACATCTAAAAACAATGGAATATTAAGAAATCATTAAGAAGAATGAAACAGATACATAAGTAGTGGCATTAAAAGGCATTCTTGACATTCATAAAGGATGCAAATTGAAGAATTGTATATAAAATACAGATAGGTATACATGTTTATACATATTTCTACATACAAGTTTAAAAGTACAGAAAGCTGTATTCAGACTATCAACTATAACTATAGTTAATTTGTTTGGTAACTAAATTATTTTCAATATTTGTGTATGCAGACTTTCACTTAATCCCTATTTTCAGTATAGTGACTCATTCAAGACTAAATCTCTACATACTGCTGTTCTATTTTTTTTTAAATAACGAGCCTATATAACTGTAACAGTAACTCAATTTAAACACTATTGTTTTTAAGTCATATCTAAAGAGTTCTAAAACTAAGTATATTCAATAACCTTTTAAAAAACACTAAAACATGATAAATCAAACTGTACTAAAAATACTAAATTGCACAATACTACAATACTATAAACTATGAGGATGGCCTCTATGAGATATGGGAAGAAAGAAAACAGAACTAGAGGGGCATTCAGAGGCTCTTGTAAAAAGGACAAAGATAGCAGGTTTTAACAAACCTTACTGATCAGTTCCCTGTAGTTATATCTTCCACACACAGTGGCCTCCTCCCAGACAACTTTTGTAGTGAAAATATAATGCCCTTTCACCAACAGCAAAATTGTACAGCCTTTTAAAAGTAGATTTTGTGGATGAGGAAACAGCAAGGACTTCTGCAAATCTGACATCATTTTCTCAGCTCCTGTCATAATTCTAGGAGATGCAGCAGCAGCACCTCTCACAGAAATATGTGTTAAAAAAAGATTTTTTTTCCCTTCCTTTTCCTTAATTTCTGGGCTTTCAAGACAGGATCATGAGAACAGGACAGAAGGAAAGATGAACCGAAAATAATACAAAATTCTACAGCAAAACACAGGGGGAACTTTACTTCAACATTAAGGCAAGAATGAAAATCGCTCAAGCAAAGAATGTTACATCAAATCACTGAGCACAAACAGACTTGCAGACAGCAATTTCATAAATGTATCTCTTATAATTTTATGTCAGTTATACCTCAATAAAGCTGAAATTAAAAATAATGTAGGGGGCTTCCCTGGTGGCACAGTGGTTGGGAGTCCGCCTGCCGATGCAGGGGACACGGGTTCGTGCCCCGGTCTGGGAGGATCCCACGTGCCGCGGAGCGGCTGGGCCCGTGAGCCATGGCCGCTGAGCCTGTGCGTCCGGAGCCTGTGCTCTGCAACGGGAGAGGCCACAACAGTGAGAGGCCCGTGTACCGCAAAAAAAAAAAAAAAAAATTAATAATAATAATAAGGTAGGGGCTCCCCTGGTGGCGCAGTGGTTAAGAGTCTGCCTGCCAATGCAGGGGACATGGGTTCAATCCCTGGTCCAGGAAGATCCCACATGCTGCTGAGCAACTAAGCCTGTGCGCCACAAATACTGAGCTTGTGCTCTTGAACCTGCGAGCCACAACTACTGAGCCCACGTGCCACAACTACTGAAGCCCACGCACCTAGAGCCCATGCTCCACAACAAAAGAAGTCACCCCAATGAGAAGTCCTCACACCACAACGAAGAGTAGCCTCCACTCGCCGAAACTAGAGAAAGCCCGTGGGCAGCAACGAAGACCCAATGCAGCCAAAAATAAATAAATAAACAAACAACATTACAAAAGAATAGATTTCTTTAATATGTTTTTCCAAGATGCAAACTCTCTCCTGAAGATTCTAATATAAATATAATACAAATACAGACATACAAGGACTCTGGCCTAGTCAATATAGATCCAAGAAGATATTACCAGGCCCGGCCATACTCCTAGCAGAAGAAAATTACTCATGGTAAAGATTAAGAGTACTGAAAATTTCTAAGTTAATACGTCTGTTTTTTCTAAAGTGTATTTTCAGATGTTTTTCTTTCTAATCATTACATATATTTTATCATTTTACTTTTAAGTAATTCTTTTCTGTTTTCAATACTTCCTCCATAAAATAATTAGCATATGAGTTACTCCTTTAATAGAAACTTTCTATTTTCCAACTTATTCCCTAAAGTTAAATGACTTTAGGTAAATAACATAAATAAAAACCTATGTGCTTTCAAAATAGTATTAACCACTAAGTAAAGTCTACATAGAAATACAAACATAAAAACAAACCACTTTTTCTTCAGTCTACAAATCACATGCTAAAGATCTGCTGTGCTCCTCATCTCTAACACCCATACTTCACTTATACTTTGACCACTTCACTCCCCAAAGATACGCAAAGGTACCTCTAGTGCAATCTCTAAGGTCTGCCTCTCTGCCTTTTGCATCTGCAATCACAACAAACTTGTCCTAAAAGAACATTTTTCCCTTTTAAAGCTGCCCTAGTTGTGGTGGGTGACAAGAGAAAAATCAAAAAGAAAATGGTATCATCATTATACCATTATATATACTATTATATACTATGTATATATACTATGTATATACACTGTATACTATATATACATAGTATATATACTATGATTATACTATTTCGAAAGCTCTGCTTTGCAAAAACAGCTAAATTCCTCAGGGATGTCACCAAATGTTTACATGATACAATGTTTTGTTTTGTTTTTTTAAAAAGAATGAGCAGAACTTTGAACATAGTTCTAAAGTCAATGTAATGGTTCTCAATATCTCAGGCTTACTACAAATTTTTCTATTTAAATTGCACCAAACACTATGCTACAGATCTCTCATCCAAATCACTTCATCACCACCATCACTGCCACCTTTAAAATTTAAAACATGTAATGGGAGTTCCCTGGTGGCCTAGTGGTTAGGATTCCAGGATTTCACTGCCATGGCCCGGGTTCAGTTCCTGGTTGGGAAACTGAGATCCTGCACGCCATGGGGCATGGCCAAAAATAAAAAATAATAATAATAATAAAATGTAAAACATGTAAGACTGTTAATTAAATACTTGAATAATGCTTTTTATAACTAGTGTATTTATATGAAACAAATATAAGATCAGTAGGGACACAATCCAGTGTAGTGAATGTGAATGAGCATTCAAGTTCAGTTGAATCTCAACCCCATTATTTCTCTGTCTGGTGTCCTTAGTTATTGGAAGTCTACACTTTACAAGTCTACACTCTACATTTAATCAGCCTTTTGGCATAATTTTATAATAATTATGAATCTTATTTTGCTTTTTCAGATTGTTCATAGCAATCATATCAATTTGTATAGCTCTCTCACATACACACAACACCCCAAATCGTGTATGTATATATACATATATATTATTGAATGAATAATTTTATTTATCTGTTGCTATATCATTGGTCAGGAATACAACCCCATTTTAATAATGCTCCCTAAAACAGGATAGCTCTACAATGCAGGTACCAAGAACACAATGAAATAAGAAGCAGATACTGCCTATATTCAGTAAATAATTTTAATATATCCTTTCTGAAACTGTTACTAGAACATTTGACTTTAATGCCTATGAAATAAGTTTAAGACTTACTTCTCCTGGTCCTCTTGATCTTATAAATATACACAGTTTCCTAATTTAGGTCAAAGTTAAACTTTCCATTTGTCAAACCACTAATTTTCTGATCTCATTATTATGCATCTGAAAATATTAAAAGATTTACTTTTGTCTATCCCTTTCACATTTACTTCTACCTATTCCTCCTACAAACAGCAACCTTTTCAACACTGAGGTTTACTTTAATCCTTCATTTTATAGATGGTAAAACAAACAAAAAAGAGTAGAGTGTTCCAGAATGGCCATCATCAAAAAATCTACAAACAATAAATGCTGGAGAGGGTGTGGAGAAAAGGGAACCCTCTTGCACTGTTGGTGGGAATGTAAATTGATACAGCCACTACGGAGAATAAGTCTAGAGGTTCCTTAAAAAACTAAAAATAGAACTACCATATGACCCAGCAATCCCACTACTGGGCATATACCCTGAGAAAACCATAATTCAAAAAGAGTCATGTACCATAATGTTCACTGCAGCTCTATTTACAATAGCCAGGACATGCAAGCAACCTAAGTGTCCATTGACAGATGAATGGATAAAGATGTGGCACATATATACAATGGAATATTACTCAGCCACAAAAAGAAACGAAACTGAGTTATTTGTAGTGAGGTGGATGGACCTAGAGTCTGTCATACAGAGTGAAGTAAGTCATAAAGAGAAAAACAAATACCGTATGCTAACACATATATATGGAAACTAAAAAAAAAAAAGTGGTTCTCATGAACCTAGGGGCAGGACAGGAATAAAGACTCAGACATAGAGAATGGACTTGAGGATATGGGGAGGGGGAAGGGTAAGCTGGGACGAAGTGAGAGAGTAGCATTGACAGATATACACTACCAAATGTAAAATAGCTAGCTAGTGGGAAGCAGCTGCATAGCACAGGGAGATCAGCTCTGTGCTTTGTGACCTCCTAGAGGGGTGGGATAGACAGAGTGGGAGGCAGGTGCAAGAGGGAGGGGATATGCAGATATATGTATACATATAGCTAATTCACTTTGTTATACAGCAGAAATTAACACAACATTGTAAAGCGATTATACTCCAATAAAGATGTTAAGAAAAAAAGAAAGAAAAAAAAGAATAGTGTTTTCTAGATTTCGGCTACTAGAAAAAAGAAAAAAAGTTTTAGTGTCACCATTCTCTTTCTAAAATTCATTTTGATTTAGACTGAAGTCTTATACATTTGCCAGAATCAAATAAAAATACCAAGCCACTAATATACTAATCCCTTCAGAACTCAGAGCTCTATTGATTAAACTAGTCTTTACATCTTTTAAGTACTTCCACATAACTAGTTAAGGCTTGAAATGTTTATTATAAATGAGCAAATATACTAATTTATTATAGGAAAATCTAAACAGTAGATGCAAATTTTTCCTGTCACAATCTCTCAATGATTATTTTATCCAAAGAGATAATTCAAAAAGCACTCATGACATTCTAGAGACTTAAAATTAATTAACATAATTAGAGTTGGGATCTGCTTACCTGTAAATAAAATTTACCATCCTTCCTTAAATAAAAGAGGTCCTGAGGTAGTATTGATCAAGTAGAACAAAGTAAAATAGTCTTCTGTGAAGGACCAATTTCCCCACCACCCAAAAAAACTATTTCTAGAGTTTTTTCTTTGGAGAGAAACGACCAGCAGTCACAATTATGAAGATATATGGTTAAGTGAAGACACCCAACAAATAAAATGTGCTTTTATTTATTCACTTTCTTTCACAGTTCCAACTAAAGCACATACAAATTGAAGACTCATCAACCCCCTAACACAAAACATTTACAAAACAAATGCACAAGGTTTACAAAACAAATGTGTAAGGCTGAATAAACAATAGGACCCAGATTGGGGGAAATAAACAAAAATGACTGGACGGTAATATACCAAATGTTAACAGAGCTCTGAGAAGTGAAATACATGATTTATTTCCTTCTTTATACTAAAATTCTATAATTTTCCACAAGTTTTCCCACAGTGAACATTTATTACTTTTCAGAAAACTCCCCTTTAAAAAATAAAACACAACACATAATAAAGGTTCATTTAGAAGGGCTCTCCATGTTGAATAAGTATTACTGACATGATTCACCATTAAAGATAATGCCTCCAGTCCTTCTCACTTCCCAACACTAAAATGCTGTTTTATATCCTATTACTTTTCTGCTGCAACCTTACTTTTCCAAACCTTTCATTTCCACATAGTGGACGCTTTTAACTTTTTCATAAAACATAACTTCTCATTCATCCTCAATACTCTATTTTTTAAAACCTACCTCTAAATTTCGTTACAATAAATTTAGAAGGAAAAAAAAAAAGATGGTTTTATCCACTAATTACAACTTCGTGAGGCCACCATCACTTTAGCTACGGAAAAGTCAAGGCCGGGTAAACTACAGGTCCCACCATGCATTGCTGCCTTGTTCAGAGTAGGTCTCTACGGAAACAGAAAAAAAAAATTCTACAAGTCCCACCTGTTACTTCGTTTCTAAACACCTCCTGCACTTTCAGCTCCAACAACAAACGTAAAACAAGAGCCTCGTGACCTCCGGCCTGAGCCGGGAGCCCAGACAGGCAAGGGGCCCGGGGTCAGGCGGCGTGTCTGCTATAGCGGGTCAATTCTACCCAGCTCCAGCGCTCCCCTCTTCTTTCCGGGGCTGGGTACACGCACAAGCCTTCTCCTATCTGCATCCAATGGGGGCTCTTCAGCCACACAAGGGAGAACCACCGGTTACTGTGCAAGCCCAAGAGACTTCCCCATGCCGGGGCGGGGGCTACCACAGAGTGGGGGCGAGAGCGTCGTGACCCCGAGAGGCAGCTTCAAAACACCAAGAGGACTCGTCGCGGACGCAGGGAGAAGCCACAGCCCCGCGGTGACCCTCTTCCGCCGAGCGCCTCCATTCCCACAGGGACCACAAACCCGACACTAACCTCCGCCCTCACAGCGCGGTTTTGTGCCCCCTCAGCCGGGTCGCAGGGCCACTGACCTCCCTTCCCCTGCAACCGGCGGGCGGCGAGGGAACGAAATCCTCCCAGCCTTCCCGTCCGCTCCCTCCTCCTTACCGTCTTGGCGGCCTCCGCCCAGGTCCTGCCCTTCTTCCTACGGCCCTTTTCCCTCATGTCGGGTCTTGAACTGACTGGGAGGCTCCCGTGTCCGGGCTGCGGCCGCCCTCCCTGCCTGCTCTGCCCTGCGCTGTTTTTCCCGCGGTGCCGGGAAAGATGGGAGAAAGGGGAAGTCAGGCCGGAGGAGCACCCAAGCAGAGGAAGCGGCGGGGGTGGTGCGCGGGGGGCGGTCTATGGGGCGGCCGGTCCTCCTGCTGCCGTTACCAGTGCTACCGCCGCTGCCATATTGGGTCCTTACTGTACAGGCAGCCGCTACGGTCATGTGACCGCTCCCGCGCGGCCGTCACTACTGTACGCAGCCGGCCGCGCGAACGAGCGCGCGCGCGCCCCAGCCTCCCGCGCGGGGATGCAGGGAGAACGAGCCGGCCAGCCGCCGCGCCTGGCCACTCCCCCGCCCTCCGCGCTCCGCCTCGCTTAGAGAGCATGCGCATCGGGGAGGTCCGACGCTACGCTGCGTCGGGCGTCTTGCGCTCTTGCCTACAGCGAAAACCTGCCTGCGGAAGCGGAACTTGATAGGGCCCGGAAGGTTTATTGAGTGGATTTTGACCGCGTGCGGGGCGCCGCGGTGGCTATAGAGACGGGGACCCTCGCAACTATCACTTTCAATAAGCCTCGAACTTTCATTTTTTATTTGTCCACGTTCATTTTTAGAAAGGTTATCTTTTTGAAGATTTACAACAATTTTCGTCCACTTTTTTTACCCCATTTGATAGATGAAGCAATTTGAGATTGAGTGACGCCAAACTCACGAGTCTAGAATATGGTGAAGCCAAAAATCAAACTACAAGCTCAGAGTCCTTTCCGTCTCTCCAGAATGCCTCTCAGTCTTAGGTGACCTTTATTTTACGGCCACCAGTAACTACATTCACGCTTTTACATGTGAATGTCTCATCAAGGACACAAATGATGTCTTTTTTATCTTGGTGAGCTCGCTTCCTGGCACAGTGCCTGTACATATCAGGCGCCCAGTAAATATTTGCTGAATGATTCAGCTGTATCTGTGGTCAGAAACAATTATTTGTAGTGTCCATAACAGCCTCCTGAAAGATCCAGAATGTGGCATCTTCCGTCGCATTTGCATGTCTTTATACTTAAAAAAGTAAGGAATGTGTAGTAACGCCTACTAATCTCCCAAATCCACCTGCTTCCAGAAGCTGCTTCCGATCTACTAACTTACTATTTTCTAAAATAGGACTGAGAGTTGAGCTGTTTAGTGGGAGAAAAGACCGTTGAGAACAATACTTAACTTGGAGTCCATGGATAGGTTTCAGAAGTTTATGAACCCCCTAAAATTATGGGCAATATTTTGTGTGTTAGTTGTGCATTTTCTGAGAAGAGGATTCATAACTTTTCCTCAAGTTTTAAAAGGGGTCTGTTACACGCACACAAAGTCTTAATAGAGAGTTTGAGAGGCATCTAGATACTTCCTTATTTTTCTCCTTCAGTCATTAATCAGACAGCCCCATATCAGCAATTCATAATAGATATTTTTTCACAAATTCCTTTAGTAACTCATGGCACTATCCATAACATGCAAGGTATGCACCATCTCACTCTAAAGCGTAGGTCAATAGTCAGTTCAAGAAGCACCTCTCCTTTCCCAGCTGTTGACTGGGAGTTGCCATCTAGCCCTGTTGCCTGGGCACTTTACCTCAGCTTGTTTTCAAATCCTGCTAGGACAGATATTCCCACTGTCCTTACTTTGCTTTTCTGGAGCTCCATTCCCAGATTTTAATTTCAAGGGTAGGGACTGTGGTATTGCAGTTCCTACTTTTTAATCTTCCACAGATCTGAATGGTTATTATTATCATTATTATTATTAAATTATATATAATTCCCCAGAGAGTATTTTTGTCCCAATGTGTATTGATTCAATTTGTTATGCCTATTTGCATCTCTCATATCATTCCCACTCTAGTTCTGGACTTCCCTAAATGTCCTGTCTCTACTCCCACCATACTCAAACCCACTCTTCAAAGGATGCCAGATTGTTCTTCTTAAAACCCAACCCTCCCCCATTACTACACCCTCCAAAATTCCTAATAAAGTCAAATTTCTTAGCCCTACTTCTGCTTTTGTCTTTTCATTTGACTTATAATATTGATTCATACATCATATAAAAATTAGTGGCCACCAGTTGCAGTCCCACCCTGTCTCCCTTCAGCCCCTGATTTACCTATAAATTTGCTAATCCTAACCTTCTCCTTACTATAGGCTAATCCTTCCTTCAGTACACTACATACCATACTGTATACAGGAGCCCAGGCTTCTCACCATCTTTGGAATGTTAGTTCATAAAATACGCCTTTTTAAAAAAAATTTTCTGGCTCTGACTCCCCTCCACCATCTTCTACAAACCTACTCAAGATCCTTCCAGATTAAATAAAGAAATTTCTTTACCCTACCACCTTACCCTACCAAATTATTTTTCTTTCTCTTCTTCACCCATAAATATCTTGAAAGCGTGGCCTACGCTCACAGTCTCCACCTCCACAGCTTCCACCCACTCTTCTGCCCTTCTAAGTGTAACAATACTCTCCTCTACATTAAAAAATAGAGGTCTTGGGGGTTTCCCTGGTGGCGCAGTGGTTGAGAGTCCGCCTGCCGATGCAGGGGACACGGGTTCGTGCCCCGGTCCGGGAAGATCCCACATGCCGCAGAGCGGCTGGGCCCCTGAGCCATGACCACTAAGCCTGCACATCCGGAGCCTGTGCTCCGCAACAGGAGAGGCCACAACAGTGAGAGGTCCACGTACCGCTAAATAAATAAATAAATAAATATAAAATAGAGGTCTGACTCTTGTGTGGTAAAGTGAATGACCTGCTTTTACAAACTTTAGCTTAGGGTACTACAGAAAATGAAGTCAAGAGTTTTCAGGCTACAGATATCCAGCCCCAAGCCTGTCATGCTCTATCTTGGAATCCACATGAGACTTTCATTTTCAAAATAAAAATAACTATTTTTCATGTTTACAAAATTTCTCATAAAAAGTCCATAGATATTCATTACATCTGTAGAAGCAGAGACTGAGACTTGACCCCTTGTGCAATTGATTTATTGAAGTGCTCTCAGGAGAACTCTATAAGGATTTGAAGGAAACATGATAGGAAAAGAAGCTAAGGATAAATTGGAAGATTGGGATTGACTTATACACACTGCTGTATATAAAATAGGTAACTAATAAGGACCTATTGTGTAGCACAGGAAACTCTATTCAATACTCTGTAATGACCTATATAGAAAAAGAACCTAAAAAAGAGTGGATATATGTATACGTATACGTATAACTGACTCACTTTGCTGTACACCTGAAACTAACACAACATTGTAAATCAACTATACCCCCCCCAAAAAAAAACTAAGGGAAGATGTGGTTTCAGCATGGTACCTCAGCCAAGCATTAATGTCCCCACAGAATTATCCCACCTTGAGATATGAGGTGAGGCTTCTGTATCTGCTCATCAAACACTCTTATACTCAGGCCTTCCCTGGTGAGAAAGGAGGTCAGTTGTAACCTCCCAAGCATTTCCAGGAAAGATAACTCTTGTTGACCAAGGGCAGTTCTCTAGAGAAAAATGCAGCTATGAGCCCTCAGCTGTCAATACTCACAGCAGCTGGAAGATATGTACACTGGAAAGGAGTGTGGGCAATGCAGCAATAGGGTATTACAAAATAAAAAGAAGAAAATTTAAATTCTACCACAAAGAAATCACCCAGGGCTTCCCTGGTGGCGCAGTGGTTGAGAGTCCGCCTGCTGATGCAGGGGACATGGGTTCGTGCCCCGGTCCGGGAGGATCCCACATGCCGCGGAGCGGCTGGGCCCGTGAGCCATGGCCGCTGAGCCTGCGCGTCCAGAGCCTGTGCTCCGCAACGGGAGAGGCCACAACAGTGAGAGGCCCGAGTACCACAAAAAAAAAAAAAATCACCCAGGTTATTTTCATATTTTGTTTATGACAAAATAGCATGTATAATGACAATTTTATATTTATTTTAAGCATAGACATATATATCTTTTAATGAAAATGGAATTATGTATGCTGCTTAATCATATTTTTATGCTTAAAATATATCACAGACTGTATTTCCATTTTAATAAATATGGACCCAGAAGGACTGGAGATACGGTAATACAATACCTGGTATTTCCATGTGGAGGAAATGCCCTAGAGTAACCATCTGGCCTCTTGCTCTCTTTTTTTTAAGATTTTTTTTTTTTTTTTGATGTGGGCCATTTTTAAAGTCTTTATTGGATTTGTTACAATATTGGTTCTGCTTTATGCTTTTTGCTTTTTTGGTCCCAAGGCATGTGGGATCCTAGTTCCCCGACCAGGGATTGAACCCATAGCCCCCTGCATTGGAAGGTGAAATCTTAACCACTGGACCACCAGGGAAGTCCCTTGCTCTATCTCTTACTCATTCCGTAGTCTGAAGAGGCATGAGGTGCCTGTATACTTGGGGAGTGACAGCCATTGATCCACATTTCTTGATTGATGTAGCTAATCTATTGAAAGGCTATAAAGAATTCACTCCCATTGCTTTCCTGCCTGTCCTGGACCATTATGAGGCACTGTATCTGATTGAGTATGTCTTCTCTGCATAGCTAAACTTTCACTAAGATGAGGTATCCTAAGGTCTAGACTTGGGGAAATTGGGGACAGGAAGTGCTAGCAAGCCCATTTGGCCCTCACATCTAAGCTGTTTTATCTACAACAGTTTTATCATTATGAAGGAGATATTTTTATCCCCATCTTATTACCTCCTCTATGTATCTTTCAATTTTTTGCCAAACTTGGGTAGATTAACAACCTCAAACTCCAACATACAGCATAATTTTAAAGAGCTACATATAATTCTATTGTTTGGATTATGTATGATAATTTTAACCAATCTCCTCCAGTTAACATTTCCTTTAATTAACATTTCAGTGCTATTATAAATAATACTGAGATAAATACCCTTGCTACTCATTCATGGAAAGCGATCTAAGAAATATTAAAGTGAAAAAGGCAAGGTATAGAATCATATACATGGTATGGTCCCATTTGATGAAAAAAAGGGAGGGGATAAAATAGATATTATTTTTGGTTACCAAAGGATGACTGCAGACCACCACAAAATCAATCAATTGCCAAGTGTGGTGAAGAAGTACACACTTTTTTAAAAAAACACTCCTGGCATGACATTGAGCCCCAGTAGAGATAGAGCTCCTGACCATGCAGCCAGAAAACTGTCTACTATGAGCTTGATTCTGTCAGTCACCTCTACCAAATCATGTCAGATGGGTCCAATAGCAACTCACTGTAGGATGGAAGTGTTCCATCTGGGACTGGGCACAAGCAGGCTGGAGAGCATAAGTAAGCTACACAAATCAGGGGGTCCAGGTCACCAAGTCACACAGTACTACTGCACTGACACCTCTCCTTCAGCTCACACTGTGGCTGCATGGGAGGTTTCCTTGTGACCAGCTGACAAAGGAGGAGAAAACCAAGCTCGGTTCGTGGATGGGTCAGCTTGGTATGTAGGAGCAAGATGAAAATGGACCTCAGCTGCAGGACAGTCTACTCAAGTACTCTTGAAAGATAGTAGTGAGGGAAAATCTTCCCAATGGGCAAAGCTTCTGGAAGTGTACTGGATTATGTACTTTGTGTGGAAAGAGAAAGGACCCAAGGTCAAAATATAAACAGATTCATAGTCAATGGAGAATAGCTTGCCCCATGGGAAGCAATCTAAAATGTATTGAGGGGCTTCCCTGGTGGCGCAGTGGTTAAGAATCCGCGTGCCAATGCAGGGGACACAGGTTCGAGCCCTGGTCCAAGAAGATCCCACATGCCGCGGAGCAACTAAGCCCCTGTGCCACACTACTGAGCCTGCGCTCTAGAGCCCACGAGCCATAACTACTGAAGCCTGCACGCCTAGAGCCCGTGCTCCACAAGAGAAGCCACCGCAATGAGAAGCCCACTCACTGCAACGAAGAGTAGCCCCTGCTTGCTGCAACTAGAGAAACCCCACGCGCAGCAATGAAGACCCAATGCAGCCAAAAATAAAAAACTAAAATAATTTTTTTAACTATAAAACAATAAAATGTATTGAATCGAATTGCTTTTATCCCACGGGAAGAAGCACACTATAGTGCCTCTTGCTAAAAAGAATGAATATGAATAGACAATTCACAAAAGAAGAAATTCAATTAGATAATAAACAATATCTAGCTCATGAGTATCAGTGAAATCCAAATTAAAACATGATTTTAATTTAAAACTTAAGAGTTCATTTAAGAATCCTGATTAAACACCCTTGTGTAAAAATTAACAAGTGTTACCAGGTGCTGGGAGTAGGGGAGAATGCGGACTTACTGTTTAATGGGTACAGAGTTTCAGTATGGGGTGATGAAAAAATTTCTGGAGATGGTTAGTGGTGATAGTTGCACAACAGTATGAATGTACTTAATGCCACTGAATTGTACCCTTAAAAATGACTAAAATGGTGGGAGGGAGGGAGATGCAAGAGGGAGGAGATATGGGGACATATGTATATGTATAACTGATTCACTTTGTTATAAAGCAGAAACTAACACACCATTGTAAAGCAATTATACTCCAATAAAGATGTTAAAAAAATGACTAAAACGGAAAATTTTGGGTCATTTTACTATAATTTAAAACTTATTTTAAAAAATGGGAATTCCTTGGTAGTCCAGTGGTTAGGATTCCATGCTTTCACTGCCGAGGACCCAGGTTCAATCTCTGGTCAGGGAACTAAGATCCTGAAAGCCGCAAGGCGTGGCCCCCCCCACCAAAAAAAAATTAACAGGTGTTCTATATACCAGTAATAACTGATAGAAAGTTTGAAAACCTCCATTCCCAATAGCTACAAAAGAGTGTATGTGTATACGCATACAGTTGACCCTTGAACAATGCGGGGGTTAGGGTCACCAACCTCCCCAAGAAGTGCTATCTCTGCCTCAAAAACAAAGGAATGGATAAGTATGACTCACCCAAGGGCAGGAAGCTGAAACAGTTTGGATAGAATCAGGACTCAAACACTAGTTCTTTTGATTCCACTTATTATGATCTCTAATCAAACACAAATTTTCCCCACGCTTAAAGATCTATAAGATAAAAACACAGGTATTATATTTATTGAAAAAATCCACATATAAGTGGACCCATGTGTACATATTTTATACACTTATACCAAAAGTTAGGACTAATGTGAAGAAAAAATATCTTGACTGTTCATAACCTATATAAAGTAAACAACTCATTTCTGAGAGAACTAAAATAAGACTCTTAGTAAATAAATATATAAACCATGATCTTAGATAAGAAGGCTATTCTAAATGCTCTTTAATTCCAAATAATATCTTAGGGAGATTTATTTGGCTATATTTTGACTAAATAATGTTAAAGTTCATCTCAAACAATAAGTTAAAATTAACCAATACAATTTTTTTTTAAAGAAGAGTAATGTGGGAAGATTTGTCTCACAGATTTTAAAACATATTTTTGAGGACTAATAATCTTGTTTAAAACAAAAAGAAAAAATAATCAAAACTAGAGAAACTGGTTCCAAAATTGACAGAGATTAGTGAACAAAATACCATAGATAATTTAGAAACAAGCTTTAGTATAAACAGAACTTAGTATATAATAAAAGTGACATCATCAGTGAGGAAGTTTTATGCAGTAAATGATGTTAGCATAATTTATGTATAACCATTTAGAAAAAAATAGAGCATATTCCTCTTCCATTTTTTTTTTTCAGGGAGGGTAAACCAGAGTCTGGGTGTCTGTGGCCCCTATCTTTGCCTCCTTACATATGTTTAAATATATATTATGAGGAAAAAAAAAAAGTAAAAAGGGAGTTCTCTGGTGGCCTAGTGGGTAGGATTCCAGGCTTTCACTGCCATGGTCCAGGTTCAATCCCTGGTCGGGGTACTAAGATCCCGCAAGCTGTGCAGTACCGCCAAAAAAAAAAAAAAAGCAAATATATGTTATGTATATATAAATATAAATATATATCCTTGTTGTTGATCAGACTAGGGTCCAAATGGTCAATATCTTCTGAGAGCACCTTTGCTGGAAAGTGGCATCCATCATGATGACCAGGGACCACATGTCAGGCCCCTTAGGGATAGAGATGATATTTTCAACATCTTTTATGAAGCAGGCATTGGCAAAAATGTCCCTAGAACAGTTTTGTAAAGAATCAACTCTTTTTCATGAAGTTCTTATTGGAAATCTTATCATTGTTAAGAAAGATGGCACTAGCTTTTATACATCTGTAGGAACTCATCATTGGCCAGGAAGTCAGAGCCTTTGACTTTCCACTCTCTGGCAGGATGAAATAAGGGAAAAATCATTCTGGTTTCACCTCCTTGCTCACAGAATGGTCCATTAATGCAAGAAGTCAAGACTGGCAATTCTCAAGCCCAGTTCCTCAGGTTTTCATAGTTCTAGCTGTTGACCCCTGCTATCCTATCCTCTGTATCCACATGACCTGGATTCTTGACTGTCTTCTCAAGGTAGACAATAATGCTATTATACATTGGACAGAATCCTGGACATTGAACCCCCAGTTCACATAATCTTTAACTACCTCATCAGGGAACATCCCTGCTGGAGAGCCAAGTCTGTCTAATGCAAGGCTCACTTTCTATCCAGTTTTCCCAACACCATTTGTTTAAGAGACTATCCTTTCCCCAGTATATATTCTTAGCTCCTTTGTCAGAAATTAATTGACCATATATGTATGGGCTTATTTCTGGGCTCTGTATTCTGTTCCATTGATCTATGTGTCTGTTATTATGCTGAAACCATGCTATTTTGTTCGCTATCTCTTTGAAATCTAGTCTGAAAGCCTTCATCTTTGTTCTTTTCAAAATTGTGTTGGCCATTCAGGGTCTTTTGTGGTTCCATTCAAATTTTAAGATTGTTTTTTCTATTTCTGTGAAAAATGCCATTGAAATTTTGATAGGGATTGCATCGATTTTGTAGATCCCTTTGGGAAGCATGGACATTTTAACAACATTAATCCTTCCAATCTATAAACACAGAGTATCTTTCCATTTATTTGTGTCTTCTTCAATTTCTTTCATCAATGTCTTATAGTTTTCAGTGTATAGATCTTTCACCTCCTTGGTTAAATTTATTCCTAAGTTTTTATTCTTTTTGATGTTATTGGAAATGAGATAGTTTTCTTAATTTCTCTTTCTGACGGTTCATTGTTGGTGTTTAAAAATGCAACAGATTTTTGTATATTGATTCTGTACCCTGCATCTTTACTGAATTTGTCTATTAGCTCTAATAGTTTTTTGGTGGAGTCTTTAGGTTTTTCTATATGTAAAATCATGTCATGTGCAAATAGTGACAGTTTTACTTCTGCCTTTCCAATCTGGATGTCTTTCATTTCTTTTTCTTCCTAATTGCTGTGTCAGGACTCCCAGTATTATGTTGAATGAAAACGGCAAGAGTGGCACCCTTATCTTGTTCCTATTCTTAGAAGAAAAGCTTTCAGCTTTCCACCATTGAGTATGATGTTAGCTGTGGGCTTGTCAAATATGGCCTTTATTATATTGAGGTACATCCCCTCTATACCCAGTTTATTGACACTTTTAATCTTGAAAGGACGTTGAATTTTGTCCAATGATTTTTCTGCATCTATTGAAATGATCATATGATCTTTATCCTTCATTTTGTTCATGTGTTGTATCACATTGATTTGTGGGTATTGAACCACCCTTGCATCCTTAGAATGAATCCCACTTGATCATGGTATATGATCCTTTTAATGTACTGTGGAATTGGTTTACTAATACGTTGTTGAGGATTTTTGCATCTGTATTCATCAGAGATACTGGTCTGTAATTTTCTTTCCTTGTAGTGTCCTTGTGTGGTTTAGGTATCAGAGTAATACTGGCCTCATAAAATGACTTTGGAAGTGTTTCCTCCTCTTCCATTTGCTGGAAGAGTTTGAGAAGGATTGGTATTCATTCTTCTTTACATGTTTGGTAGAATTCACCAGTGAAGGCTTCTGGTCCTGGACTTTTCTTTGTTGGTAGATCTTTGATTACTGATTCAATCTCCTTACTAGTAATCAGTCTGTTCAGATTTCTATTTCTTCATGATTCAGTCTTGGTGGGTTATATGCTTATAGGAATTTACTCATTTCTTCTAGGATGTCCAAAGTGTTGGCATGTAATTATTCATAGGTGTCTCTTATGATTCTTTTTATTTCTGAGGTATTAATTGTAATGTCTCCTGTTTCATTTGTAATTTTATTTATTTTAGTCCTCTTTCTTTTCTCTTGGTTAGTCTAGCTAAAGTTTTGCGTATGTTGTTTATCTTTTAAAAAACTGTTCTTAGTTTCATTGATCTTTTCTAGTGTCTCTATTTCATTCATTTCTGCTCTGATCTTTGTTATTTTCTCCCTTCTAATTTTGAGCTTAGTTTGTTCTTCCTTTTCTATTTCCTTGATGTGTAAAGTTAGGTTGTCTATTTGAGAGCTTTCTTTTTTCTTATTGTAGGAGTTTACTATAAACTCCCCTCTTGAAACTGCTTTTGCTGCATCCCAGAAGATTTTGTACATTGTATTTCCGTTTTCATTTGTCTCAAGGTATTTTTTTAAATTTCCCTTTCTATTTATTTGACCCACTGGTTGTTCAGAAGCATGCTGTTTAGTCTCAGCATAGTTGTGAATTTTCCAGTTTTCTTCCTATAACTGATTTCTAGTTTCATACCATTGTGGTTGGAAAAGATACTTGGTAGGATTTCAATCTTCTTGAATGTATTAAGACTTGTTTTATGGTTGAACATATAATCTATCCTGGAGAATGTTCCATGTGCACTTGAGAAGAATGTGTATTCTGCTGCTGTTAGATGGAATGTTCTGTAAATGTCTGTTAAGTCCATCTGGTTTAACACGTCGTTTAAGTCCAATGTTTCCTTATTGATTTTCTGTCTGGATGATCTATCCATTGTTGAAAATGAGATTTTGAAGTCCTCTACTATTAGTGTAGTGTGGTATATTTCTCCCTTCAGATCTGTTAATATTTGCTTTATATATTTAGGTGCTCCTATGTTGAGTACACAAATATTTACAAATGTTATACTCTTGATAAATCAATCCCTTTATCATTATATAACGACCTTCTTTGTCTCTTGCTACAGTCTTTGGCTTAAAGTCTATTTTGTGTGATATAAGTATAGCTACCTCTGCTTTCTTTTGGCTTTCATTTGCATGGGATATCTTTTTCCATCCCTTCACTTTCAGTCTGTGTGCCTCTAAAGCTGAAGTGAGTCTCTTGTAAGCAGCATATAACTGGGTCTTGTTTTTTTTTTTTTTGTGGTATGTGGGCCTCTCACTGTTGTGGCCTCTCCCGTTGCGGAACACAGGCTCCGGACGCGCAGGCTCAACGGCCATGGCTCACGGGCCCAGCCACTCCGCGGCATGTGGGATCTTCCCAGACCAGGGCACGAACCCACGTCCCCTGCATCGGCAGGTGGACTCTCAACCACTGTGCCACCAGGGAAGCCCTTGGGTCTTGTTTTTTAATCCATTCAGCTACTCTATATCTTTTGAACAGAGAAGGAAAAAAAATATTTTTAAAATTACTTTTGCTTGTATGTTAAAAAGATACTCAGGGGACTTCCCTGGTGGTGCAGTGGTTAAGAATCTGCCTACCAATGAAGGGAACACAGGATCGAGCCCTGGGTGGAGAAGATCTCACATGCTGTGGAGCAACTAAGCCCGGGAGCCACAACTACTGAGCCTGAACTCTAGAGCCCGTGAGCCACAACTACTTAGTCCATGTGCCACAACTACTGAAGCCCATGTGTCTAGAGCCTGTGCTCCGCAACAAAAGAGGCCACCGCAATGAGAAGCCCACATACCACAACGAAGAGTAGCCCCCACTCGCCGCAACTAGAGAAAGCCCTTGCGCGGCAACGAAGACCCAACGCTGCCAAAAATAAATAAATAATTTTTTTTTTTTAAAGATACTCAGGTACTCCTTGTACTTCTGTTTTACGTTTCAATTTGGGTCTAGAGTAGGTAAATAATGTACATGGTAATCAGAGTTCTTTACCAGTAACTTTTTTTTAAATTAATTAACTTATTTATTTTTATTTTTGGCTGTGTTGGGTCTTTGTTGCCATGCGTGGGCTTTCTCTAGCTGTGGCGAGCGGAGTCTACTCTTCGTTGTGGTGCATGGGCTTCTCATTGCAGTGGCGTCTCTTGTTGTGGAGCACGGGCTCTAGGCACGTGGGCTTCAGTAGCTGTGGCACACGGGCTAAGTAGTTGTGGCTCACGGGCTCTAGAGAGCAGGCTCAGTAGTTGTGGCACCTGGGCTTAGTTGCTCCATGGCATGTGGGATCTTCCTGGACCAGGGCTCAAACCCGTGTCCCCTGCATTGGCAGGTGGATTCTTAACCACTTCACCACAAGGGAAGCCCTACAATTAACTTTTAAAAATACCCCAGTTTGGTAGAATTATCCAATTCTGTCTAATGATAATCTAAAGACAATTTTCTTTTTAAGAAACTTTTTCTTATAGCCTCACAGATAGTAGAACCAACATTAATTCTGGGGGGAAATAGTTGTTTTAAAAAGACAATATTAAATAAATAGTGTAGCATGAAGGCACCAGAGCACAGGTCTTCTGAAGCCCTTGTTAGCTCTACCCTAGACACAGACATCAGCCTTAAACAGTTTGCCATCTCAAACATGCTTGCCTTGGACTTCCCTGGTGGTGTAGTGGTTAAGAATCCGCCTGCCAATGCAGGGGACACGGGTTCGAGCCCTGATCCGGGAAGATCCCACATGCCACGGAGCAGCTAAGCCCGTGCAACACAGCTACTGAGCCTGCACTCTAGAGCCCGCGAGCCACAACTACTGAGCCCGTGTGCCACAACTACTGAAGCCCATGCGCCTAGAGCCCGTGCTCCACAACAAGAGAAGCCACCGCAATTAGAAGCCTGTGCACCGCAATGAAGAGTAGCCCCCGCTCGCCACAACTAGAGAAAGCCTGCACACAGCAATGAAGACCCAACGCAGCAAAAAATAAATAAATAAATAAAATAATTTTAAAAAAAAGAAAAAACATGCTCGCCTTGACTTAGGTCATGACCAGGAGGCAGGCTGTAGGTGGATCCTGTTCAAAGTCCTTGCCTCTGACTCTACATTGGTCAACAGCTGTGGCTGCACACAGAAAGAGGTGACAGACTCAGACTGACTGGGCTGGAATCCCCTCACCTGACTATCAGAAGTTGGGAGAGCCACTTCAACTTTTTAAGCCTCACTTCTCTCTACTAGGGTTATTATGAGGTCTGAATGAGGTAATAGATGTAAAGTGCTTAGAATAGCACCTAGTACATTGTAAGCCATCAATAAATGTTAGTTATTGTATCTTGTGTATTATACCTGACCAGAAAAGAGGACAAAAGTAGACTTTCTCAACTCTTCTTCCTTCCTGCAAAATTTTATGTACCCAGCTGTTTCCATTTCTCTACTATGCAACAAGATTTAGCATACTTGGTGATTAGGACAGCAAGAGGAAAGGGAAGGAAAGGAATTGACTATTCAGTGTCTGCTGTATACCTGGCAATTTATATGAGGATATGAAGATTAAGGAATGTCTCAAGAAATATTTCTCTTAGGGACAAATACGACCTTGAAATATCAATCCAGTTCAACTTAAACAGATTAATTTAGTATCTTTCAACCATGAGCCAAACACTGAGGACCAAACATGAGTGCAAGATGGCAAAACAGGGAGGAAAAGGACTGTGTCTATCATGTTCATTATTATATTTTCAGTGTCTAGAATAGCACTTGTTATAGGAGATGCTCAACATAATTTTATTAAATTAAAAAGCAGATAAATAAATAAATAAGCAAGACACAGCCCCTACTCCCAAGAAGCTCATATTAAAGTAAAAAAGACCCATAAACAAATTAGATACCATACATTGTCATACATACAATCATAAACATATATGCAAAACCCTAAAGTGACATAGATGAAAAGGTAATAAACTCTATGGGGCTTAGGTCTGGGGAGGGTGTCCAGCAAGGACCCAAGGAGGAGCCCTTTAGAATGACAACCTGTGAAGAGAGTGGATGGGGCAGGGAGAGTAAATGAGATTAGAAGCAGGGAAACCAGTTAGGAGGGCTTTGTAACTGGTCTTCCAGGGGACATTACGTCCTCAGTTTCTAGATCAGGTTTCTTAACCTGGGGTCCAAGGGAGGGGTCCATTAGTTTAGACAAAATTACATCTTTATTTTCACTAAATTTAAACTGATTTGTCACCTATGACTTTGTCACGAACAGAAACCTCAGATATTTTCATATTATATTACAGAAATATTTTTATATTTATCATAACTTCACAATTTCAGTATTACTAGACCTGCCACTATATCTTGTTATGTGAGGCATTAACAGTGAAGCACCTATACCACCATATCACAAATTCATTTTTCTAATAAGCTGATCACTGGATTTCGATGTAATTTTTTTTTTTTTTTTGTAATCGTATGTATTTTATTTACACGTTAAAAGAGATTCTGAGGGCTTCCCTGGTGGCGCAGTGGTTGAGAGTCCGCCTGCTGATGCAGGGGACACGGATTCGTGCCCCGGTCCGGGAGGTTCCACATGCCGCGGAGCGGCTGGGCCCGTGAGCCTGCGCGTCCGGAGCCTGTGCTCCGCAACGG
Source organism: Delphinapterus leucas (assembly GCF_059928025.1). Classification (NCBI taxonomy): domain Eukaryota; kingdom Metazoa; phylum Chordata; class Mammalia; order Artiodactyla; family Monodontidae; genus Delphinapterus; species Delphinapterus leucas. The sequence continues at coordinate 74,384,565 of NC_143141.1, read as the reverse complement.
GAGAGGCCCCAACAGTGAGAGGCCCGCGTACCGCAAAAAAAAAAAAAAAAAAAGAGATTCTGAGAAGGGGTCCGTAGGCTTCAACAAACTGCCAAAGGAGTCCACAGTAAACAAACAAGCAAACACAAAAACAGGTGGTGGTTAAGAACCTCTACTCCAGAGTCAGATTAAGTGTATGAAACCCTCATTTCATCCCATAAGTGTGTGACTTCAGGCAAATTAAAAAAACAAAAATCTTTCTTGGCCTCAGTTTTCTCATGTGGAAAATGGGTGTAATATTCATAGTATCTGTTTCATAAGTTTGTTGTAAAGATAAAATACACATAAAGAGCTCAGAATAATGCCAGGTATATAAACATTCAATAACTGATACTATAATAACCTGTCTAGATCTCAGTTTCTGAAGAAAATCCAGTGAATAATCCCTTAAATCTAGCATTCCTAGAGACTCTAGCCTATATATGAAGATTTCCCTGAATGGTGATTAAGGCAACAGCCAAAAGATTCCTCATTTCCTCCTCTTCCCCTCTTGTTTATAAGTCAATTTAAGGACCAATGAAGAGTCAATACAAGGTTTTCATTTCCTGCAAAAAAAAAAAAAAAAAGGCAACTTCCTGAAAATTAAGACTGATGTATAAACACAGATTTAGTTGATAGACCCCCATGGAAAATATCCTATTCCAGTTTCTCTAAAGCATAAATCTGGATGCTATTGAGAGGCATGAAGTAGCTCACTTGGTGGGCATGAAGGGAAGACCAGACCCTGTACTGAACTGCAGGTGGTCAGAGATTCAGAGATGCAGAAAGCAGGAAGGAAGGCAGAGGAATTGGAGGCCAGCCAGGAGCAAGCTGGGAATAACCAGGCTGTGCTGCTCCTTAGTTACCACGGGCTTTGTCCAGCCAGATGTCCTCAGCATCTCCTTGGTTTTCTGCCTGAGGAATTTGACTATTCATTCTGATGTTGTCTTAAATGCTGTCCACATTCATAAGTACTCCTCAGAGGTCAAATACATTTTTTAAAAAATAAATTTATTTACTTTTTATTTATTTTTGGCTGTGTTGGGTCTTTGTTGCTGCACGCAGGCTTTCTCTAGTTGTGGCGAGCGGGGTCTACTCTTAGGTGCAGTGCACGGGCTTCTCACTGCGGTGGCTTCTCTTGATGTGGAGCACAGGCTCTAGGCGTGCGGACTTCAGTAGTTGTGGCACACGGGCTCAGTAGTTGTGGTTCGCGGGCTCTAGAGCGCAGCCTCGTATTTGTGGCACACGGGCTTAGCTGCTCCGCGGCATGTGGGATCTTCCTGGACCAGGGCTCGAACCCATGTCCCCTGCATTGGCAGGCAGACTCTTAACCACTCCACCACCAGGGAAGTCCTCAAATACATTTTAAAATGTTCATCCTAGCAAGAGAGATTTTTTACATAGATGGGGATACAGCCTGGACCTAAAAAGATTTAGGTTCAAGTCCCAACTTTGTCATTTACTACCTGAGTGAACTTAAGCAATTTGTTTAGATTGTCTAATCTTCAGTTTCCCCATCTACCAAATATTGGGATAGTTTACTCAATGAAAATTCATTTTGAGCCTATTATGTGACAGGCTCAGATCTGAATGTTGGGAATACAGAAGTAAACCAGGTAGGTAAGGCCCTACCTGGTAAGGCTATCAAGGAGCTTTATTCAAGTGGAGATAGGGGAGAAATAAATAGACAAGACAACATCAGATGTTGATAAATGTCTGGAAGACAATAAAACAAGTTGATGTGCAAGACAGCGGGAGCATTTTTAGATGACAAGGAAAGCCTCTCTGAGAATTTGACATTTGAGCTGAAACAAAAGACAAGAAAGACAAGAAGGAACTAGCCCTGTGAGGATGAGGGTGTGGAGCATTCCAGTGTAAGGCAAGGGGGATTTCAAAGGCCCTAAGGCAGAGGAAAGGGTTTGGTGTATCAGTGGAATACAGAGAAGATCTAGAATGGAGTGAGATGGAGAGGAATCTGGGAAGAAGTGGGAGAGGTAGGCAAGACTGAGGAGGCGGAAGAGGATGTGGGAGATTTGAGGAGAGCAGAGAATGTGTGAAGTAGTTGTTTTGGAGAATGGGTGAGAGAACATGCTGGGGAAGTGGAGTAGGGTTGCTTGGCAGCATTGAAGACTCCTTTTGGGATGTGTGGTCATGAATTTAAACTAGAACTAACTGGCATAGCGGATGTTGTTCTGAGGATTAGATCAGATGAATGGCAGGTTTTGGTAGATGCTCAAAAATGTTGACTAGCTGTCATAAGAGGCAGAAAAAAAGAAGATGAGGAAAATGAAACAAGCTCATTTATTTTTGCAACCATTTGCAATTCATAGGAGCAGTAAATAATACACTGTGTATTCTGATCTTTGGTTTAAAACTAAGGTTTTTTTTTAAAATAAATTTATTTTTATTTATCTTTGGCTGCGTTGGATCTTTGTTGCTGAGTGCAGGCTTTCTCTAGTTGTGGCGAGCAGGGGCTACTCTTCGTTGTAAGACTCAGGTTTTCTTCTAAAATGAGTTTTTTTGCATTTGAATATTTTAACCCTGAGTGTTTTTGCATACCTAATACAAAGCACTGTAATTTTTGCTCTTGTGGCCTTAGTAAACTGGAAGTAAATCTCTTTGGTCAGTCTCTTGTAGAACCACTTCTTTATACTCCAAATACAGGAGCACAGCTTATCTTAATATATACACAAACTTTGCTTCCATCCTTTTGGGTGCTCAGACAAAAAAAAAAAAAGAAGATTTCTTTTGGTAACCTTCCAAAGGTGTTTTGAAATGTTAATTCACCCACATTTGGTACCTGGGAACAACTCTGCAGCCTAGGATATCACCTCTATTGCAACTTTGAATATAATCTCCCTTGCAACGCAGAAATGGAGGAAATCACACCTGAAATTTCCTGTAATTTCATCTCACCCAATGAGATCCTTTTTGACAAATCCTTTTTTAAAACTCCTTAAGGTTTAGAAGTTCTAATACAGGAAAAGCACTGATACTGATATGGGATATGGCAGAAATGCCAAGTGAACTAGATTTGAACAGGACAGGATCTGGAGTCAGTGGGGGACCTCAGAGGCAGCAGCTGGGAGACAGGTAGGTGTTGAGTGGTGAGAATGACAGCTGGGTTGGTAGGAGGCTAGTGAGGAGTCCGGCAAGGGATAATAAGTGAGCTTGCCTACTGGAAGGCAGAGAGCAACAGAGAGGAATTGGAGAGCAAATAAAAGGTGGGATTCTAGGCATGCAGTCTGACAGCAGGCTGTGAGAACTCGAGCTCTTAGACAGTCAGAGAAGTTGAAAAGAACAAGGTACGCTCCCAATCTCAGTCTTTGATAGCCCCAGCCCTACGTTCTGCAAATTCTTCCTCTAGCTGGTGGTGTCTCCCAGAAGCATCATCTACTCCAATGTTCTTGCTTCCTCAAAGAAACCTCCTGCTCCCCACCCCCCACCCCCATTCCACGTAATGTTTACAAGTTGGAGAAAAAGATTCTGAGGTTGTAACAAACACGGCTGGTCTCCCGTCATATCCACCCAACACTCAGTGTTCCTATAATTGCTGACAGTTTCTTCCTGCAAACATCTGGGACTCTGCCTGAGAGCTTTCCCTGATCACTGGAGCATGCTTGACTCAGGAGCAAGGCAGACCAGAAAAGCCAGGGTCTTAATGCCTCAGAGCAACCGCCAAACAATGATTGACCGGAGTTGGTATAGAAATACGTATTTCAGTTACCTATTGCTGTGTAATAAGCCACTCCAAAACCAGTCGTTTAAGACGACAGTGATTTGTTATTTCTCATGACTCTGTGGGTGGGCTGGGTAGTTCCTCTTCTAGTTCTGCCTGGGCTCGCTCATGTGGCTGCATTCAGCTGCAGAGTTAGCTGGGCTGAAAGGTCCGAGCTGGTATCACTTACGTGTCTTGCAGTTGGCATTGGCTGTTGGCTTGGGACACTTTGGTATTCCTCCACATGGCTTTTTTTCCTTTCCTGGGCTAGACCGCCTTCCTCATCCAGTGGCGATCTCTGCATATCAAGAGGGCAAAGGCCAAAGTTGCAAGGCGTCTCAAAGCCTAGGCTCTGAAGCAGGCCCAATATCACTTTTGCCATTTTTATTGGTCAAAGCAAGTCACAAGATCATCCCAGATTCAAGGGACAATGGCTAATAGACCATGGTATTCCTGGGAATAAGATAGATGGGGAGACAATAAGGATATTGCCTAACTTACATTAAAAAAAAAAAAAAAGACCAAGATTGAATGTGGTGGACACACAGACACACACTAGGGTGAGCCACCTCCCCCCATTAGTCATATCTTGTATAATCTCCTGCCCTTGAAAACCTATGGCCTGCTTCTAGCCAATAGAGTATGGCAAAGGTGATAGGATTGTCACTTCTTTAATTAGGTTACATTATGAAAGACTTAGCCAACTGGACAAAGAGATCCTCCTGCTGGCCTTGAAGAAGCAAGCTGCTAAAAGGTGAACTGCCTATAAGAGAACGGACCTGTGCCAGAAGCAGCCCTCTTTGTCTTACTACTGCAAAGAACTGAGTTCAACCAACAACGATGTCGACTTGGAAGAGTACTCTAAGCTCCAGGAAGGAGCTCCATCAAGAAAAGAGTTCCAGAAGGGAACGTAGCACATCTGACACCTTGGTTACAACCTTGTGAGACCTTGAGTGGAGGATCCAGCTAAGCCATGCCTAGACTTCTGACCCAGGGAAACTGTAAGATAATAGCATGGGGTTTGTTTTAAGCTTCTGAGTTTGTGGTAGTTTGTTAGGCAAGAATATGAAACTGGTACAAGTGAGTAGAAACCTGAGGTCAGCCACTAAGATGGAAAATCACAATCCCTTACACAGTTTCCAGACCTGAGCCTGTTCTCACACCTAGAGGCCATCAATTGAAGGAGATGCCAAGTCCCTTTGAGGAAGAACCCTAAAATGCTGCAGCAATACACTAGTGATTCCCTTAATCTTTCCACAAAAGGACTTATGGTCATTTACTAGAATAACTGAACAATGGGGGAAAGGGAATATCCAGATCTTTCAAAAGCTCTGAGTTCACACTGATACCAGGAGGCTCAAAACACCAGCATGGCCCCCTATTTGAGGATCTACTGGATTGGAGCACTTGGTTCTCAGGCAAAGGCTTGGTAACCAAAGACTCAGACTCCTCAAGGACGGACTTCGGATAGTCCTCAAGGATGGAAGGCAAGTAACTGAGACCAGCAAAATGTTGACTGAGGATGAGGGGGGATCCAGAATGAGGGGGAGAAGAGGGAGGTGATAAATAAAATAACAGTACAGCCGCAGGACAAGTGCGGTATAGGAACTGAGGCTGGTTCTATGAACTAGCCTCAATTTTTCTTTTCATGAAAAATTTTTCTTATTGAGCTATAATTGGCATATAACATTGTGTAAGTTTGAGGTGTACAATGTGTTGGTATGATATATTTGTATATTGCACTATGATTACTACAGTAGTGTTGGCTAACATCTTCATCGGGTCACACAATTATCACTTCTTTTTGTATTGAGAACAATTAAGATTTAGTCTTAGTAATTTTGAAGTTTATAATACAGTATCATTGACTATAATCACTGTTGTACATTAAATTTCCAGAACTTATTTATCCACTAGCTGCAATGGCATACCTCTCTTTTCCCCATTTTTATTGAGATATAACTGACACACAGCACTGCATAAGTTTAAGGTGTACAACATAATGATCTGACCTACATACATCATGAAACGATTACCACAATAGGTTTAACGAACGTCCATCATCTCTGGAATACCTGTTTTTAACAGATATTGCCAGATTTCATTCTACCAAAAATAAACAGAGTTCTACCGTCAAAGTATGAAAATATTCATTCCACATCCCCAAATCACTCTTTGTGGCTGCCACTTTTTAAAAAATTTTATCACTTTGATAGGTGCTACATATCTGTCAATTAATTACTTTTCATTTATACTATCCACACTTTATTTATTGTTTTACATCTTTACTGGATTATAATTGCTTTACGATGTTGTGTTAGTTTCTACTGTACAACAGAATGAATCAGCTATATGTATACCTATATCCCCTCCCTCTTGAGCCTCCCTCCCAAACTTCCTGTCAATTAAATTTATTTTAGATATCGCTGCTGGCTACCACTTTAAAGTGTCCGTGACAAAATGGACTTAATGTGGGATATGAGTAGGTCAGGGTGGAACGAGCTGTGACGGTTGTGCTGCGCCCATGCCCTTGACCTCCCTCCCTCTGACGGCTGTTTCCTGCGGCACCTGCAACCCTGTGCCTCTAGGCTTTCTCTGGCCATAGGCGCGTGTTTAACCCACACTGGGGGCAGGGTGCAATTACCAGGCTGTTAATGTACTCAGCTCTCAAGCAATAACTGAAAGGAGTTGGTGTATAAATACCCCAGTTTCTTTGCTTCTCTGGGGGACAGCTCTGTAACAAATGCTGCACAATCCCCCCAGTGGAGGACCCCATAGAGGACCCCATAGAGGACCCCCAGTGGAGGACCCCTGCAGGAGCCCCCAAGGAGGACCCAGTGGAGGACCTCCATGGAGGACTCCCGGGGAGGACCCGGTGGAGAACCCTGTGGGGCTGAGCTCGGGTTGCCGGTTAACTCCTCTGCCTGGCTTCCTCTCTTCTGTATTTCCTTCCTCACTCCGTGACTGGTGCTTCCTGAGATCAATTCCCGATAAACTATTTGCATTTACTTTCTGGTTTCAGAGCCTGTTTTTGAGAATCCCAACCTAAGACTGCAATGAAATAAGTCTGGGAAACATGGCCCATTTCAGAATCTTGGGGTGGGGAGGCCTAGAGTTGAAAAATGCCCAGTGAGAATGCCTGCCCCACAACGAAGTGTAACAACATGGATGAATCTCACAAACGTAATGCTGAGTGACAGAAACCAGGCATAAACTGAGTACGTGCTGTATAATTCCATCTGTATAGAGGGCAACAGCAGACCACAGGGATGGATGCCATCAGAAGGCAGAACGGTGTTTACCCTTGGAGGGCTAAAGTCTGGCAGGCAGGATGAGGGGGGCTTCTGGACAGCTAGAATCATTGTTCCTTTATCTAGATGATTACGTGAGTGTATCTGAAAATTCATCAGGCAAGTATGCTTGAGGTTTGTATAATTTTCTCTCTATATGTAATATTTTTGTAAGTTTTTAGAAATCCTTATTCTAATTCCTGTAGTGTAGTGACATAGATGATTAAAAATGGCTTCCAGAGGAAAACATTGGAAGAACACTCTGACATAAATCACAGCAAGATTTTTTTTGATCCACCTCTTAGAGTAATGGAAATAAAAACAAAAATAAACAAATGGGACCTAATGAAACTTCAAAGCTTTTGCACAGCAAAGGAAACCATAAACAAGACGAAAAGACAATGCTCAGAATGGGAGAAAATATTTGCAAATGAATCAACGGACAAAGGATTAATCTCCAAAATATATAAACAGCTCATGCAGCTCAATATTAAAGAAACAAACAACCCAATCCAAAAATGGGCAGAAGACCTAAATAGACATTTCTCCATGGAAGACATACAGATGGCCAAGAAGCACATGAAAATCTGCTCAACATCACTAATTATTAGAGAAATGCAGATCAAAACTGCAATGAGGTATCACCTCACACCAGTCAGAATGGGCATCATCAGAAAATCTACAAACAACAAATCCTGGAGAGGGTGTGGAGAAAAGGGAACCCTCCTGCACTGTTGGTGGGAATGTAAATTGATAACAGCCACTATGGAGAACAGTATGGAGGTTCCTTAAGGAACTAAAAATAGTATTACCATATGACCCAGCAATCCCACTACTGGGCATATACCCAGAGGAAACCATAATTCAAAAAGACACATGCACCCCAGTGTTCATTGCAGCTCTGTTTACAATAGCCAGGTCATGGAAGCAACCTAAATGCCCATCGTGCCTGTCCCTCCTCCAGACTGCAAGCTCCTTGAAGACATGAACGCTACTCTGTTGGTCTTTGTAACTCCAGTACCCAGCATGGTGCCTGGCCCATAATATTTGCTGCAAGCCAGAGTATTATTATTTCTAAGAGGTTCCCAAGGCCTTTCCATTGTTCTCCTTGTTGATCTAACCTTTTCTAAAGTTCAATGTCCTTTGCAAAGGCGGTGTTTTTCCTCCCTGATCTGGGCTGGGGGTTGACCTGGTGTTTCAACCTGAAAGCTTTTAGAAACTGCTGGAGGCAGGATTAACTGGTTTAGAGCTTTTTTTTTTTTTTAATTCCAGGATTGATATAAAGCAGAAAGACTGAGGGAAGACAAAGCCACTTCGTCAATCAGCAGCCTGCTCCAGGATTAATGTGGTAAGAACTGTACAGAAAGGGATATTATCCTTGCCCTCTAATTGGATACAACTTACAAACCGTCTGGTTCTCTGAACATGGAACATGCTCCTAGTTTCCAAACTGTAATTAATAACATTTTGAACCATAGTTTTCAAGCATTTCTTTAACCTCAGAGCTCCTTGTTCAGGCTTATCTAGCCTGCAAGATCAATGTGTTATACAGATAAAAGCTCTTGTGGAAGACGGTGAGCATATCCCTGGGGCCTGGTTCCACTGGGCTGTTTGCTAAGTCTGTCACATGTGGCCCCTGAGACACAGAACTCAGGGCACCAGTTCAATCATTCATTCAGTCTGTCACCATTCAATGATTTATTGAGTGTCAGCCATGTGTTTGGTGCTAGTAGCTCTGTGCTGAACAAGACAGATGGATTTCCATTCTTTTGGATGTCCATTTGGCGGGGGGGGGGGGGGGGGGGGGGGGTGCGGGGGGAACGAGGGAGAGAAGCAGTAATCATTATAAGCCAGTGGTTCTCAAACTTTAATTTTCATCAGAATCACCTGGAGTGTTTGTAAAAATACAGATCTCTGGTCTCCACCCTCAGAATGTCCAGTGCAGTAGGTCTAGAGTAAGGCCTGAGACTATGCACTTCTAATAATTTCCCAGGTGATGCTAAAACTGCTGGTCCTGGGACCACACTGAGAACTATTATCTCAACAGTCAAATAAATAAAATACCTTCAGATAATGGTAAGTGCTATGCTTTTAGTAAATAAATTTAAAACCGTAATGGCATAGAAAGGGCAGCCAATTTAGACTGGGTGGCCAGGGAAAACTTCACTGAGGTGACATTTGATGTGAGACCTGAATGGTGAAAAGGAGGCAGCCATCTACAAGTCTGGGGGAAGGGCATCCCAAGACAAGGACATAGCAAGTGCAAAGGCCCTGAGCAGGGAACAAGCATAGCATATCTGAGGGACAAAATAAAACATTAGAAGTGCCAGTGTAGCTGCAGAGTATTTTGAAGGGAGGAAGAGTGATACAAAATTGTAAAAAAGTATAGACGGGAATCAGATTGTGTAGGACCTTATAGACGGTTGTAAAAAGCCTAGTTTTTAAAGGGTAACATAAAGCCATTGGAGAGTTTTAAGCAGGGGAGTCGTATGATTTTATTTTACGTTTTAAATATAAACTCTTTGCTATGAAATATCTTTTTGGCTATTGTGTGGAGAACGTACCATGGGAGGCAGGAGGGAAGGTGGAAGCAAAGATAGAAGCTGACAGACCAGTTAGGAGACTTGCAGCATCCTGAGCAGGATTTGATGGGGGAGGGGAAGCAAGCAGTGGAAACGGGGAGAAATGGTAGCTAGGCGGTGGTGAGGAATTATTGATGGAATGATGCTTAGCATAACGCCTTACTCCTTGTAGGTGTTCAGCAAGTAGTCACTGAATGAATGAATGAATGAATCTCCCTTCCTTTCTGAAACGCCATGATTATAATCCTTCATTTCACTAATGAATTGAAGAATATTGTAAATTATCATTCCTAAACTGGATTCCATTTTCTAATTGGGAACAGGGGTTTGAATAAGTGTGTGTGGGTGTATGTGAGTGCCTATTAGTTTGAGTATTTTTGGATATCATATCCCTCTCCATTCTCTAGCTTTCTTTTAAAATATTTCACTGCTACCCTCCCTCCCCCCACTTTTCAGAAGGAATGCAGGCTTTCTACAGCTCCCGAAGAATTATTTTCTCTTTGTAAAGCAAATTGACTGTGGGCGGCCTGGGATCTGCAGTTCCCCTGGGAGCTGTAAGGAGTTGGTAGGGGCTCTGCTTGCTGAGAAGAGGCTGGGAGTGACAACCGCCTCTTCCCTGATGAACTGAGGGCAAAAATCACTTTATTCCTTTGGGTCGTTTTCACTGAACTGATTTTTATTACCGTTTCCACTGCATCTCTTGCAACTAGAATGAAATGCAATCAGAATGTGGGTTGAGTCTGACAAGCGGAAAGGGCCACGAGCAACTACTGTGGCATACAACAACCCTGATCTCTCTGCAAAAACAAAGATGAGTCAAGCAGCTTCTGCAGATCTAAGGGAACTGTCGTACTGCTCCTCTGACAGACAGCCTTGTTCGGTTGGGAAGAGGATCTCTGAAACACAAGTCATGCCTTCCAGTGCTAGCAAAACTTTTAGAATTCCCTGGGGAAATAAACCATTTTTCTCAGCATGAAGTTTCAAAAGTTAAATATGTAATAATAAAAGCAGAAAACCTGTTTTTCTTTGCAGAGATGGCACTGAAGTACTTGCATGAGTCAAAAGGATTCAAAGGGCAGCTTCCACTTGCTTTAGCTCCAAGGATCCTGGAGGGTTCTGTCTGGTGCCTGAGCAAAAAGCTCTTTCTGCTGGTTCCTGCTCATCTCCCACCACTTCATCGCTCTTGTTCGTGGTCCTTTCCTGGTACAGTGGTTTCTAGATGATGGCCTTGGATAACTCTCTCACATCTTTCTTTATCTCTTTCCCGCAAACCCATTTCTTCTCTCTCTCTAAGAGTATCTTAACCAGCCAAGTACAAAACCAGCCAAATTGCAGAACTTTTTATATGTTTGCTATTAGTTTTACATAAAAAACTATATGTTTTACATGTAAACTTATGAACTATTAGTTCTTCATTCTTCATTAAAAATGTAGACAGGTAAAATATATTATCATTTCTTTCTCAAAAGATAAAAAAATTCTGTTTTCTTTGTTTTTTTGTTTTTGAGATTTTTTTCTTTTATTTTATTGAAGTATAGTTGGTTTACAATGTTGTGTTAGTTTCAGGTGTACAGCAAAGTGATTCAGTTATACATATATACAAATCTATTCTTTTTCATATTCTTTTCCATTATAGGTTATTACCAGATATTGCATATAGTTCCCTGTGCTATACAGTAGGTCCTTGTTATCTATTTTGTATACAGTAGTGTGTATATGTTAATTCCAAACTCCTAATTTATCCCCCGCCCCGCCCTGTTTTCTTTTTAAAGTACTGATTTCCCCCCTGTGGGCCACTGGCTCCAGTGACGAGAGAGAGAGAGACAGAGACAGACAGAACTGTAGAGAGGAAGGAAGGAAGGAAGGAAGGCCAGCCCCAGGCATTTAAATTCCCTCCTGTGAGAGCAGCCTAATTGTGTCATCAGACTTCATGGCTGTTTTAAATAAAGGTGTTTTTTTAATCAGCTATATTCCAGGGTTGGCACTGGCTTGAGAAAGGGAGGTCACACAGGCTTGGCATCAAAAATGAATGTCTGTGTGAATATGTGGGATCTAGAAACTCTTCATCCTCTTTGGAGAGAGACCGAACACAGGGCGGTGTGAGAAAGCGCGTGTTCAAAAAGCATCTTTTTTTTTTTTTTTTGGTAAGTTTATTTATTTATTTATCTTTGTCTGCACTGGATCTTCGTTGCTGCGCACAAGCTTTCTCTAGTTGTGGTGAGCGGGAGCTACTCTTCCTTGTGGGGCGCGGGCTTCTCATTTTAGTGGCTTCTTTTGTTGCGGAGCACAGGCTCTAGGCACACAGGCTTCAGTAGTTGTGGTGCGCGGGCTCAGTAGTTGTGGCTCATGGGCTCTAGAGTGCAGGCTCAGTAGTTGTGCATGGCCTTAGCTGCTCCGCGGCATGTGGAATATTCCCAGACCAGGGCTCGAACCGGGGTCCCCTGCATTGGCAGGTGGATTCTTAACCACTGCGCCTCCAGGGAAGTCCCAAAAAGCATCTTTGAAAGGGAAGATTTCCAGCCAAATAGAGCACACATTCTACACAGTACCTGATGTGTAGCATGGGTGTGTATACCTGTGTGTACCCATATGAGTGTACACACACATATATACACACACATACACACATACACCCCACAGGCTAAGCAGCAACGTTCTGGAGAAGCTCAGCCTTCCATGAATGCTGCCTTTGAACAGGAGCTGGGCACAGTCCCAAAGTGGGTTGGGTAGCTCTTAGCTGCCCATTCTTAATAGTGGCTCAATACATAGATCAAAATATTAAAATTATTTACCTAGGTATTGTTTAATTTCATGTGCGTGTGAACATATGTGTATATGTTCATTTATTTATTTCAGATTTATTGACTTGGCAGGTTTTAATCTTATAATTAAAAAAGGTTCACATTAAGGAACTTATCCGTGGTGATACTGTTGTTGCCAATTCTCTTTATCAGAAGGAGAGAAGTCTTCAGAATGCACGTTGGAGGGGAAGTGGTATGGAGGGGAGAGCAGGAAAAGCAGGGCTAGGGTACCAAGGGGAATGCAAAGTTGCTTCCTATCTTGAATCACTGCCATAAAATCTCTGCCTACACCTAAGGGAGCTGAGGTGGATTTACTATGAAGATACTGAAGCTTAAACCCCAAAACACCCTGCTTGCAGGGTCCAGTGACAGGCCCTGACAGTGTAATCATATAGGCGTATGTTTCTTTAAAAATTCTAAAAGTAAATGGTAACTAGAGTTTTTGTGGTGATCATTTTGAAATGTATAGAAACATTGAATCACTATGTTGTGTACCAGGAAGTAACATACTGTGGTAGGTCAGTTATACTGCAAAACGAAGAAACAAACAAACTCATAGAAAAAGAGATCAGATTTGTGGTTACGGGTTGCAGGGAGGTGGGGAGGTGGCGGGGAACCTGGTTAGATAAATGTAGTCAAAGGTACAAACTTCCAGTTAGAAGATAACTAAGTACTAGGGATGTAATGTTACAACATGATAAATACAATTAACGCTGCTCTATGTTATATATGAAAGTCGTGAAGAGAGTAAATCTTAAGAATTCTCATCACAAGGAAAAAAATTTTTTTTCTATTTCTTCAATTTTGTATCTATATAAGATGATGATGTTCACTAAACTTATTGTGGAAATGATTTCATGAGGTATGTAAGTCAAGTCATTATGCTGTATACCTTAAACTTATACAGTGCTGTACGTCAATTATACCTCAATAAAATTGGGGGAGTCCCCTGGTAGTCCAGTGGTTAGGACTCTGAGCTTTCATTTCAGAGGGCGCAGGTTCAATCCCTGGTCAGGGAACTAAGATCCTGCAAGCCCCGCGGCCAAAAATAAATAAATAAAATTGAAAAAAAAATTTCTAAAAGTAAGATATTTTTACTGTAGTCACTTAAAACCACTGTCTCCATTCATTCCTAGTTCCCTTATACCCTCAAGACATGGCTGCATGCATTTTTAGTTCTAGCTAAAAGGAAGGAAGTTGAGTTGGGGACATATTTAGTTTGGTTTAATGGGATATATTTAGGTGGTTCACAGTCTAGATGTATAGATAAATGTATAGATAAATATTGCTAGCTAACCTAGTGTAGCAAGGGCTGCCAGGAATCCTCTCATCACTCACTCTGCCAACTCACCCACTATGGTGGTGAAACATGAAGGTTAGGGGCCAGAGACCATAAACTGATAACAAAGAGTCCCCCAGTGCCTGGCACCAGACGTTGGTGGGTAGCGAAGGAGAGACAAGGTCTGAAATTTACAAAGCCAAAAGCTGGTCTGTAGAAAACTCTTGCAGTTGCCAGACATGCAAAACAGTGTAAGTGGCCTGTTTGGTTCTCATCAGTCCCTGATCAACATGGAAGTTCCCTTCTGTCAGGAATGTACATGACATAGTGCATATAATCACAAACACACCATTCATTTTTTCCCTCTCTTTGATGGAACTCGTGCAAAAGAGAATTTATAGGAATTCTTGTGTTTACGGGCACAGTCTTGTAGTACTAAAAGAGCTAGTACATCTGTGTGTATGTTGTATGTTTTCTGCATCCCCCCAAATGCTGACTTATGAAGATATAAAAAATTAATAATAAGCCATTACAATTAGGACATTGTCAACAAACTGGTTAATGAGCATTATTATTTCAAACAGTATCTAAGATTAGTTATTGCACACACACACGAATAACTTGAAATGCCCTGAGATCCTCTAGTGCATATATGAAAGAAATTTTATAGAGGTTTTCCCAAAGTTAATCATAATTCTAAAAATTTATATGACATTACCAATAATGAATTGAAGCAGAAAGAAACTTTCCTAAACTCTCAATAATATAAAAAATTTTAGTCAACCATTTTAAAAGAAAGACTGAATTATGTTTCTGTTTTTTTTGGCTAGAAAATAGCATAAAATTATTGTTGTATTCAGACACATCCAAAAAGTGCACAGTCGGAAAATGCAGGGGAGAAGTTTTAGAGAGGTCTGTCAGGTATTTAAATAATATTTGTGATGTTGTGGTATTTGTCAGCTTCTAAATTGTGTAATTTGTGATTTATTTTCTCATTCTACGTATTCACTCCCATACCTAATTTTGTTTCATTATTTTCTCTCTTTTTCTTGGTAAGAGTTATCCTTCCTCTCTCCAAAATTGTATAAGGCCCAAGTCCTGCAAATCTTGGCTCTGCTGTCTGTGGCAGAGACACATCTGGACTTTGCAGAGGTCATTATATGAGGAGCCCAGAAAATACAGGGATTACCTTGTGACCAGAAACAGAGCCAATTCATACAGCTGTGCCCTAATAAAACCTCTGATTATTAGCCACTCAGAATAAAGACAAAGATTCGACCTTGAAGGTAGGTGTGAGAAAGTTCTGGCCAATGGGATTATGCAACTTCCAGGTTCACATTAAGGAACAGGGCATGCCCTCTACTCCTCCTTTTCTCCCTTCCTGGGTACCTGGGCGAAGATGTAGTGATGAGTATCTTGGCCCTGTGGACAAGGACAACACTCTAAAGATGTTGGATCAACAAGGTAGGAGTGTAGGTCTCTAATCCCATGGAACAGCCCTATCAGTCAGCAAACCAGCCGTGGTCCACGTATAGCCATGTTAATATACGAGAGAGTAATGAAACTTCTGTTTTGTTTAAGCCCCAGTTATTTGGGATCTCCATTTAGGCAGCTGATCTGATATCCCGACACAACTATAATAATAACCCATTACATTTATAGGGCTCTTTATTCTTTGTAAATTCTGGAGCGCCTCTTATCATGAGTAAGTGCTGGTGAGGGGGTGGGGTGGGGAAAGGTCATCATTTAGATGAACCAGGGAGTTGGATGACTTGCCTAGGGGCACACGGGAGATGGGCATGCTACAGCCAATGCACCAGTGAGGACCAGCCCCAGGTGGAAGCCAGATGTGTGCACCGTGAGCCTGGGTGGTGAGCACACTGGGTGTTTCCGCTCTTAGCATTCAGAAAGAATTTCTCCCTGACTATTCAATTTGCAAACCCCTAGAGTAGGGACAGTTCACATCCTTTCTTTTCTCATCATCTTGTCCTTTTCTAGATTTGCTGCAGCACACAGAGAGGGATATAAAATAATGGGAGTGTTTTTGCTTCAAATATCATGTCTCCTTCCCCACCCCTCACTTCCCAGTTCCCTCCTTTGTTTCCTCCCTCCTTAGTAATTACATCATTAGGCATGGCTGTGCAGACCACGGCCTGGTGGAGATGTTGGCGCTCATGTGAGGAAGACAGCTGAGCAGGGTGGCAGCCCTGTGTGGGTCAAGAAATTGGCCACAAACAAGGGAATTGGGCAAATAAGTAAATACAGTATATTGAGGTTAGTGGGAGCCAGGTTTCTCAACTGTCAGAGAAAAGAGTTATAAAGATGAAAAACAGGAACTCTAGATGTTGGTTGGAATTGGGGGAATCAGTGTGAACTCAGACGCAAACTCAATTCAATTGTAAAGTGTGTGTGTATGTGTAACTTTGTATATACTGTATATATATATATATATATATATATATATTTTTTTTTTTTAATTCAAGCTCTGTCCATTGAGAACTCCTGGGAGTAGAGACTGCCATTAGAAATAAGTGTACCATTCTCCATTAAAAGGAATCAGGACTCTTGTGATAAGTCTGGAATATCTTTCTGTGCCAGAAAGTAAGAATGTATTCAAAAAATAATGGGAACATTTCAAAAGAACACAGAAGCCAGCTTGAAGGCACTGCCACTGATCAAATCTGGGATAATTTGAGTGTCAAAACAAATCATAGTAATAATGGATTACAACCCACTGAATATAATAAGAATCCATGAGTCCATATTGATATAAATAAACAAAGAGATAAGGAGAAGAGAAAGCAGCTTCTAACAAGTTAATGCCAACTAATAAATGTAAGAAAAATAATGGAAGTCAAAAGCCACTGTTTGGCAACCATACAGGAATAATTAATTCAAGGAGGAAATTATCAATGGACATTAAAACCATGGGTAAAATTTAGAGGAGTGGAATATTACATAATTTCACAATATCCCCTCACAAGATGCTTATTAATTACTCATGGATATACAGCAGAAACTAACACAACACTGTAAAGCAATTATACTCCAATAAAGATGTTAAAAAGAAAATTACAAATGGATAAAGAGTGACTACTTTACAATAGAGAAGCCTGGCAGACACCACCTTAATAAACGATCAAACTGGGACTTCCCTGGTGGATCAGTGGTTAAGAATCTGCCTGCCAATGCAGGGGACACAGGTTCGAGCCCTGGTCCGGGAAGATCCCACATGCTGCAGAGCAACTAAGCCCAAGCGCCGCCAACTACTGAGCCTGTGCTCTAGAGCCCGTGAGCCACAACTACTGAGCCCGCATGCCACAACTACTGAAGTCTGCGTGCCTAGAGGCCATGCTCCGCAACAAGAGAAGCCACTGCAACGAGAAGCCCGCACACCGCAACAGAGTAGCGCCGCTCACCGTAGCTAGAGAAAGCCCACACGCAGCAACAAAGACCCAATACAGACAAAAATAAATAAATAAATGAAATTTTTTCTAAAAAGGCACTTCAATAAATAAATAAATAAATAAATGGTCAAACTTAACATCACCAGTAATAGGACAAAGCCATGTCATCATGTTCCACCTAATGGGATACAGTAAAAGGACGACAGCATCACTTCTGTGCATCACCTGAATCTAATCATGGGAGACATCAGACAAACCTGAATCGAGGGACAGTCTACAAATTAACTGGCCTGTAATATTAAAGAATATTAAAGGCGGCATAAAGGTCAAGAATGGACTGAGGAATTCTTCTAGATAGGAGACTAAAGAGACATGATAACTAAATACAACACATGATCCTGGATTGAATCCTTTTGCTATAAAGGTCATTCTAGGGTCAGTTGGCAAAACTTAAATGAGGTCTATGGGCTAAGAGTACATGGTAATTCTTAGTGTGATACCCACAACTTTTCTGTGAGTTTTAAATTATTTTTTAAAAACCAAATAAAATAAACACACAACAAAAAAACATAACGAGTGTGTCTAGCAAATAAGTCCTTATGCTCTCCAGGCCCAGCTTGCACACCATTTGTGTGACTTTCTGGAAATCACTTTCTTTTTCTGGGTCTACTTTTTCTTATTGCAAAATGGGAGCTTTGGATGTTAACAAATAATCCCTTTGGTTTTCTAGACCAAACAAGGTAGCAGCCTCCCCCGGGCCAGTTGTAAAGAAAGGACTTGTGGTTGAACACAGGGGCTCCGAGGTGCCCTCCAGTGGCTCTGTGCCCTCTGCCTCTACCACCCTCGAGGGCAGTCCTGGTGTTTACACAAGCAGGTGGCCCCAGTGCCGGTGCTTGAAGGGCAGGCCCAAAGGAGTATGACACAAAATCACAAATGGCTGCAACTAAGATTCTCATACTTGAGTGAGTGTTCATTGGAATCACCTTCAGGTTCCTGGCAAATCCCATTTCACATGCAGATTCCTGGCAAGTCCCCCCTAACACTGACTTAAACCCCTGGGAGTTTGTCTGGCACCATTAGAAGTCTAGAAGTGATGCAGCAGCGCAAACCCTGCCGGGGACTTGGGACTCACGGTCTCTCCACTCCATCAACCTTTACGTGTTATGCTTGTTGCCTCAGGGTTGCAATATGGCTGCTGCTCTTTGAACAAGCCTGACATACTCTCACCCATGAAGTTTGCATTTGCTTTCCCTCTCCTGGAGTCCACTTCCTTACCTCCTTCAGGACTTTGCTCCAATGTCATCTTCTTAGTAAGTGACTAATAAGGGGGTGACTACAACCCCCCAATCCCTTTCCATCACCACCACCATCAGTACCTAGAACTCCCCGTCTCCCTTCTCTGCTTTATTTTTCTTGGCCATTCACATTGTCATCTGACCCTGCAATAGTTTTTTTTTGTTTAATGTTTTTCTCCCCACCCTAAAATTAAGCACTGTGAAGACAGGGGCTTCTGTCTGTTCTATTCACTGCTGTATTCCCAGCACTTAGAACAGTACTTGGAATATACAGGTAACAGGTGCTCAGTAAATATTTGTTCAATGAAAGAATGTACTTCAGGAGGTGCATTTGAATTCTGGGCAGGAAGAGGATATGGGAAGAGGAGAAATGGGTGATATCTATAATAGGAAAAGCAAAAACATTTCCAGAAATCCCTAGCCAACTTCTACTTGCATCTCCTCAGCCAAAACCATGCCCCATGGCCACCCACTGGTGCAAGGGAGTCTGGGAATATGAGTATTTTTAGTTGGGTGCACTGCCCTCCTTGAACAAAATTATTTTGTAAGTAAGGAGGAAGGGAAAAATGGATATTGGAAAGGCAACTTGCAGTGTCCACCTCATGGATCTATCCTGGATCTAATAAAGCAGAACCTCTGAGGGTGGTATTTTTGGTGCAGGTGATCTGTTATAAGAAAAGTGGCCAGAAAGAAAGGATGAGCCCAGAGCAAATTTTTCTTAAGCCATCCTGGGTGATGAATACACTGGTTGTGAACATCTGTTTTGTTGACTTCCCAGAGCACACTCCACCCCAACTGCTACCCCCATCAACTTTTTTGAGGAATATCTTTATTTCCACCATCACCACCCCATGTACACATGGGTACTGCAGTAGGATTCTTGGAGGTCTTGTTCATATACCATGTTCCCACCCATCTAACCCAAACCACTGAATTGGAATCACATCCCCATGAAGTTGGCACTGGGACTTCTAAGTCTCTCCGAATGACTGAGTCATGTAAACAGAGAGCTGCTGGCAGGCGTATATTCTAAGTCACAGACTGGAGCAGCTGAGGAAACAGCATGAACTCCACACAGAAAGTACAGTGAGATAGAGAGGGTCTTTGTGGGGTCTGAGTCCCTGGCACTAGGTCGTTCCTGAGAACTGGTTCTGTCCTTGCCCATGGTGTCCACAGCATGCTTCTGTGTCCTTATTTCGTTCAGGCCAACTTAAGCGAATCTTTAGTAGTGGCCAAGAGTTCTAACTAACACACACCCAGACCTAGGCGTCTGAAAACAGAAAGAAGTAACTCTGGAGGTCAGGTGCCCAGGCTTGGAGGAAGAAGAGAAATACGGCAGTTGCCATATTGACAAGCAAGGGGACCCCAGCCAAGGGTGAGTTCCAGACCCCTGGCTGGTCCGTGGAACTCTAGAACCGCCTATCTCAGCCACACAAGTGAGCCCACGGCTAACGGGAGGAATGAGTGGTATTAAAATAGGACCTCAAGGTTAAGGGTGATTAAGGGTGATTTGGTTTTATTCCCACCACTCTGCCCTTCTGTCCCTGGCTTGCACTACTTGTAGAACATGTAGGTGCCTATCAGTCCTGAGGCGCAGGTGCACTAGAGGCACAGAATCAAAAAATACAGGCTTTAGAGTCTGGAAGTCCAGCTTCATCACTAGCCCTACGTCTTTAGCCAAGTTAGTTAATTTCCCTAAATTTCATCAGTAAACCAGTGACAACCATTCCCACCTGGGAGGATTAAACGACTATGGGTGTGTAAAGTACCTAACAACACCTGGCAAATCCCTCAAGCAGCAGAGCCCTGGAACCCCTTTGGATCTCAGGGCTGGAGCTGACACAGAGGCGGGAGGCCCCTCCAGGAGAAGCGTCAGTGCCACAATGGGCACGCGGCCATGCCCTGCGCACCAGGCTAACCTCAGTGCTCTCCCAGGAGTCAGGGCCTCGTGTTTGTTTGTTTGTTTTTGGCCGCAGCACGCAGCTTGTGGGATCTTAGTTCCCTGACCAGGGATCGAACCCGGACCCCTGGCAGTGGAAGCGCCGAGTCCTAACAACTGGACTGCCAGGGAATTCCTTGGGCTTCGTGTTTTTTAGCAGCAACTACTTCTCATTTCCTGTAAGACTTCCACGCTACAGGGAGCCGACAACTAGAACCCAGAGGGAGGGAAAGAGGCCCTGGGAAGACAGGATAAGGGGAAGCTAGTCTTGAATTATTTTAATTCAGCACCTACCATGTGCCAGTCATATCGATGTGCTTTACACACATTATTGCCTGTTGTAATCTCTCTTGGCTGATAAATGGAGGGAGGAGCAGAAGGGGCACAGCTGTTAAATGATACTGACAGCTAATCTGGACAGGCAGTTCTGAAATCTGCTAATAGCTCAGAATTAACTGGGAGGGGACCGCTAGCTTAGAACACGAACCGCTGCTGCCACAGCTCGGGCACAGACTTCAGACTGGAGCCTGAGCCCTGCCCCCTCCGCCTTGATGCTCAGACGGAGCCCCTTTTATTAAGCAGCCAGTTCTTTTCCCAGGTGCTGATCACTGCAGCTGGGCTCCAAATACTCTTGAACACCTCTTGGAAAAAACAAGGAAGAGAGAGAAGGGAGAACATAAAAAGAGAAGTAGAAAGAGTCAGAGGGAAGAGAAGGCAGGCAACCAACTCTGTAACGATACTCATTCCTTTATTATCGACTGCGTTAATTAGAACAGGGCTGGAGCCTGCAGGCTGCTGGCAGCACTGAGCTGCAGGTGCATTTCAGCTCAACAGAGAGATCTCATCCTAAGCCGAGAAGACAGAGGGTAACGTTTTATATATATATTTATATATTACATATGTCCTGTACCGTCATGTGTATAGAGTGACAAGAATGGGCCACAGCACTGTTAACTGTTGTCCTAAATAAAGACCATAGCAACAGACACGGAAATTTGGTCCTAATCAAGGCCCTTACTTTGTCAACCAAGTGTTTGATACATCAAAAGGAAAAGAAGAGAGAGAGAGACAGAGAGACTGAGATCCAGCCACCCCGGTGGCCCTGTTCCCAGCATATCTTACACTGAGTGTAGAGTGTCCCCCGTGGAGGTAAACACACACACAAACACGCACACACATACACACGTACACAAAACTGCAGGCAGGAGCTCCTCCTCTGACCACACCTTGGGCCCAGCCCTCAGACTGGGGGTGAAGAAGTTGGGTATATTGTGCTATAAGACTGTGAGGGTCAAGTGACCAGACAATGCAGAGTCGATGTGTCCAGGTGATGAACGGGGCTAACACGTGCGGCTTCATCCACAAATGAGAAAGAGGTCAGTGGGAGAGGCTGCTCAGCGCAGGACTGGAGGTCCCTCTGTGCCCAGGCCCCCTGGGAAATTTCTACACACTGGTCTTGTCCCAGCCACAGCCGAAGCTCTGATCTGAATCCTGAGTCTCAAATAATCTCCTGGGCTCTGATGAGAAATGTTATTTCCTTGAAGGACAGAAGCAAGGGGCAACTGAGTGGCCCAGCTACCTGGTCCCGTAGTTACAGCAGCGATGACAGCATCACTGAATTAAACTAAACCATAGCTTGGTCCTTAGAGTAGAACTTGAACTGTGCAAGAAGCTTTCAGTTCCTGACAGAAAGAGAAAAACCAGGTAGTCGGCCCCTACCGCCACCTCCCACGCCCCCAATTTCATGTCAGTTTCGTGCCTTTCCCCCAGTGACAAAACTCCTCATGTTCTAGGAACTGGAGACTCCATTATCAGGTCGTTTTGAAATCCCAAACCACATGTTTTCATTCATGATTACCTCTTTACCCTTCCACTAAAATATACAATTAAAAGGTAAGTCAATGAAAATTAATCTCTCTTTTTTTGGTAGAAATTTACTCGAGATACCTGGAGACATACCGGGTTGTCACAAAGGAAAGTGAGGAGTACTTCCCTAGGGACCAATTTGCACAATGCTGAAGAAAGGGTCAGTCTTGTCAACAAAACAGTGCCCAACAAACGTGATTCAGAAACAGGGGTAACAGGCAGAGTTGGCAGGTTGCGCCTGGGCCTCCATCTCCTGTGCTCAGTGAGGGGGAAAAGCAACAGATTCTGTGGTACCTTTGTTTAGCCAGAGGGAGAAGGATACTGATCCCTTCCACTGTGAACGGGGATCCAGGCAGCCGCAAGGAAAATGATGAAAGCAGGAAGGAGCAGCATCTCGAAGATGGGGAGCTGGCCTGATTGCTTGTTGGCCAAGGTTAGTTCTCCGAGGGGACAGAAACAAAGGGCCGTCCCTCGATGACTGTCCACATTGTCTCTATTACTGTTCCATTTCCTGAAGGTCCCAAGGAGGCAGCAACCGGTGGGTTCACAATTCGCATCCACGTGTTGGGAAGGTGGGCAGGAAGCAGAGTTTGGGAAGCCACGAGCTCTTGCCAAAGCTGAAAAGCATGGACCGTGTGGCTGAGGTCACTGGAGTCCTTGAAAAGGAGCCCAAGAAACCGAAACAGGTTGTTTGCGACCCAGAAAGTGGAGAGCGGTCTCTGTCCACCGGAAGCACAGGCTCAACACCACCAGGATGGACGTCTCTTGGCCTCGGTGGACACCTAGCATTTTTCTAGTCCCAGAAAGTGCTCAGGAGCTGCTTACCGGCAGTGCAGGAGGAGATGGGAGATTACGGAGCGCGCTGGGTAGAAAAAGCACTCTCTTCTCAGGCCCTGCCGCCCTCCCTTCTGGGGGCAACTGACAGGGAGGAGCATGAGGTCTGATTGGGGCGGGGGGTCTAAAGTCAGGAGACGAGGAGGTTGTGCGGCGACCATGGCAAGCTCAGGTGAGGGCACCTCTCCCAGAAGAACTGAGCTCCACGAATAAATAACATTAATTAAATAAAGGAGGCTAAGAGCCAGCAGCGGCACGGTCTGCCAGATTCTCGCCCCGCACACATATGCACATGCGCACACACACACGCACGCACGCACGCACGCACACCGAGCGTCAGGCGAGATGATCCAGGGTTGGCTGCCCCGTCCCTGGGGTCTGGGGGATGGGCAGCCCGACTGAAGGTTGTCACTCGTGGTCTAGCGCTGTCGTGGGGAGCAGAGCAGCGGAGGCCAGCGAGGCGTGTGCAATGGAAGGTGGAGGCCGCTGAGGACTCTGGCACCTGCAGGGGAAGGGGATGAGGTGGGCGAGAGCGGAGGGTGGGGAAGTGCAGGAAACAGAAAAGTGAGGACTTTTCTTTCCCTCATCCTCTCGCTGTAGGAAGTTGGCTCCCACAGCCCCAGTTTTCACTCTCCCTTCATGCCCTTTGGGTACAACCCAAACCCTCCTCAGCCTCAACCAGCCCATGGGGTTACCATGCCTTCTAAGTCTACTGCCCACTCTGACCGTGATGGTACTGACCAGGATCTGGACTTTCGGACTTTAGATGTGGAAGGTCTTTCCAGAAAGCTGTCCAACCGCATGAGTCTCTCCATGTGTAATGCACGGGGGTCTTGTTCTTGATCATGAGAGAATTCCATCTCAAAGACCGCTGGAGGGGACACATCCAACTCCAGAAACATGATGTTCTCGGCCTGTGGTGGGAATATCAGGCCAGACGTGAGCACTGGCCCTGATGCCTGCATCTTCTGGGCACTTGGGAAATAACGGGAGTAGCAAGGGTGATGAGGCAGGTAGAGGAAGCAGAGGTTGTGAGCATCACCTCCCTTGGGCGCTCTCTCCCCTCCCCCCTTCTACTTCCCAGCTTCTTACCCTATACCTGGGGTGTGACCCCATTGCCATGGCAACCCGAGCATACTGGCTGATAGGCCTCTTGTAGCCCACTGCAGATGTTGGCCGCTTCTTCATTTGGCTGTTACTGCTGTAGGGAAGAGGCTATATTTAAATCTATTTCCTCCGAACACAAAGGGAAAATGATATCATGATGGGTTAAGCACCATTCAGGTAGTCAGTAGGCCCTGCAGACTGCAGGTTCTGGAATTTTCTTTTCTTTGCTCTAATACAACCTGACAACTCAAAATAGTATAACACAAAGAGACACATATTTCTCCACTCTTGTTGCTTCAATTATTTTCCACAGTGAAAAGGTTTGACTAAAGGCTGGAAAAAAGAAAGGAAATCCAATCTTATTTTTAGCTGTCAGACTCGTAGACTGACTTCACACACTATATAAAACCATCAATTAGTGGTTCTGCTTTTCATTTTCCTTCATAGGATTTAACACAATAAAATGATTAGAAACTCAGGCTTGAACTGCAGGTGTTCCAAACTAGCCAAAACCATCTTGAAAAATAACAAAAGTAGAGGATTCACATTTCCCAGTTTCAAAACTTATTTCAAAGCTATAGTAATCAAGGCTGTATGATACTGGCAGAAGGACCGACATATGGACCAATGGAATAGAATTGAGAATCTAGAAATAAACCCTCATATTGGGTGGGCCAAAAAGTTGGTTCAGGTTTTTCCATAAGATGTTACTGAAAGAGCCGAACGAACTCTTTGGCCAGCCCAATATTTTCAGTCAATTGATTCTCTATAAGGGTACCAAGACCATTCAACAGGGAGTGAACAGTCTCTTCAGCAAATGCTACAGGGACAACTGGATATCCACACACAAGAAAATGAAGTTGGACCCTTCCCTTGTACCATATATAAAAAACTAACTCAAAATTAATCATAGACTTAAATGTAGGAGCTAAAACTATAAAACTCTTAGAATAAAACAAAGGAGTAAATCTTCATGACCTTAGATTAGGCAATGGTTTCTTAGATATGACATCAAAAGCCCAAGCAACCAAAGAAAAAATAAATAGGACTTCATTGAAAACTAAAAACTTCTGTGCTTCAAGGGACATCATAAAAAAAGTGAAATAACAATCTTCAAAATGGGAGAAATTACTTGCAACTCATAAATGTGATAAAGGACTTGTATCTAGAATATATAAGTAACACTTACAGATCAAGAATAAAAAGACAAATAACCCTGTTTAAAAATGGACAAAGGATCTGGGCAGCCATTTCTCCAAAGAAAATATACAAATGGCCAATAAGCACAGGGAAAGCTCAACATTATTAGTCATTATGGAAATGTGAATCAAAACCATAATGAGATACCACTTCACAGCCACTAGGATGACTATAATCAAAGAAGACAGAAAAGAGCACATGTCGGTGAAGATATAGAGAAATCGGAAACTTCACGCATTGTTGGGAATATAAAATGATGCAGTCACTTTGGAAACGGTTTGGCAGTTTTTCAAAAAGTTAAACATAGAGTTGCCATGTGACCTAGTACTTCCACTACTAGATACATATAATCAAGAGAATTGAAATCACGCCCACACAAAAACTTGTATATAAATGTTCATAGAGGCATTATTCATAAAAGCCAAAAAGTAGAAATAACCCCAATGACCACTGACTTATGAATAAACAAACAAAATGTGGAATATCATAGAATGGAATATTATTTGGCAACAAAAAGGAATGAAGGACTGATGCATGCTACAAGGTGGATGAAACTTGGAAACATTTTGCCAAGTGAAAGAAGGCAGACACCAAAGACCACATGTGATACGATTCCATTTATATCAAGTATCTGGAATAGGCAAGTCCGTAGTGACAGAAAGTAGATTGGTGGTTTCCTAGGGATGGGGACACTGGGGAGAATGAGGAGTGACAGCTAATGGGTTTGGGGTTTCTTTCTGGAGTGATGAAAATGTTCTGGAATTAGATAGTGGTAATGTTATACAACTCTGTGAATATACTAAAATCCACTGAATTATACCCTTTAAAATGGTGAATTTTATGATATGTGAATTACATCTCAATAAAGGTATCATTTATAAAACATACAAAACTCAGGCTTGGCTTTTTTTGTTTGTTTTTTTGGCCGTGTATCGTGGTCTGCAGGATCTCAGTTCCCCGACCAGGGACTGAGTGCTGAAGGCACTGAACCCTAACCACTAGACCACCAGGGAACTCCCAGGCTTGGCTTTTAAAAAGTGCATATTCTTTGACCCAAATTCCCAGTCCTAGGAATTTCCCTAAGGAAATAATCAGAGATAGGGACAATTTATAAGCAGAGATGTTTGCTGCAATATTATTTACAAATGCAAACAATTAGAAACAACCCAAATGTGCACCAATAGGGACCAGTTTATTATTCAGCCAAGTGAAGGAATAGTATGTAGTCATTTAAATCGTCTTATGGCTCTGTGTAGACATGAAAAGGTTTCCACAACATATTAAATAAAAAAGCAGATAAAAAGATGACTTTTTTTGTTTTGTTTTTATAGGAGTGTGTGTACGTGCGTGGATGCTTAGAAAAAAGTCTGGATATTCAACAAAATGTTAACAATGATTGTCTTTGGATGGAGTGATTATGGGTCATTTTTATTACCTTTATGCCTTTCTGCAATATCTAAATTTTTTACAATGTATTGTTAATCTTATATCTAATAAATTATTTCAAATACTCAGAAAAGCATGGAAAATAATATATATCTGTTCGCCTATCATCCAGCATTGTCAAATCTTAACATTTTATTATACTTAACACCAAATCTTTAAGAAATAAAATGTAGACACAGTTTTTAAGACTCCATCACTTTCCTTCTCCAGAATTAATCACTCTCTTGAGTTTTGTGTTTATCAATGTCAGGCATATTTTTATACTTATTTATATATGTGGCTATTCATAAACAATATATATGGTATCTGTATGCCTAAGTTTTATACTGTATGGTATACATACTATATTGTTTTGTGTCCAACAAACATGTCTTTTATATTTATCCATGCTGCTCTAGATTAGATGATTAAAGTTTAACTATATTGACTATCTTAAGGTTTCAATATAGCATTTTATATATGTTATATATATATTTATTTTTTTAATATATTCTCTTGTTGATAGACATCTAGGTCAATTCCTTTTTCTCTCTCCCTTTCTTTTTTTTCTCTTTTTTTTTTCTCTCTCTCCCTTTTATTTAACACAGTGCTGTTGTGAAGAGTTCTGTGTAGGTATCTAGAAGTACATATTCAAGTTTCCCTGGGGTATATACCCAGGACCGGAATGGTTCCGATGTGCATTTTCAGCTTCACCAAATTGCCAAATTGCTTTTCAAAGTGGCTATATACCTACGAGAAAGTTCCCATTGCTCTATATCCTGGCCAACTCATGGTATGTTAAGACTTTTTACTCTCAGCAACTTAATGAGTGTGAGGTATTGTATTATTCAAAACAAAGATAGGAAAGAAAACAAGTTATTTCCACTAAAGAACATAATACAGGGTTTGGAGTGAGGTAGATCTGAGTTTGAATGTTGGCTCTGCCCCTTACAACTTTGTTACCTTGGGAAGCAGCTTAGTATCTCTGAGCCTCAGACATCTCATCGATATCCTACAGAATTGCTGAGATTAAACAAGATAAGCACTTAGCACAGTTCACCGCAAGGGCTCAACACGTGGCAGCTGTGATGATTATCAATTCTCAATTCCACTCGCTAATTTCAAACAGGGATACAGATGAGCAACGAAAAAAGCCAAAAGGCAGACAGAAAACAGAAGAGAAGAAACAGGCTGAGTAATTCAGAGATAGGACATTCTGTCCTTGAATAGGAGAACAAGCCGTGCAGGCGCCGACGGAACAATGCCCGCCTTCTGCCACAGAGAGTAACAAGAACCACATTCCCAGGGTTTTTTTTTTACCAAGTGTATATAAAAGAGTGCTGGATCCCACTTAGGGTCCCCGCCGACCCCTCTTCATAGATGAAAACAAGGAAGATGAGGCTGTAGAAGCCCCAGCTGGCTCTGCTGCTATAGACCCTCTGGAAGGTGGGCGGGCTGTGCGTGTGGAGAGGTGGCAGCACCGGGGGAGGGGAGCGGGAGAATCAGTAAAATAACAACTTATCATTTGTAAGGTGCATCTGTGCATCCCATTTGAACTTTACAACCTCCTGAGGTGCAGGCAGGGCAGACAAGGAGATGAGGCTCAGAAAAGCGAAAGCGCCTTTGTGTCCAAGATCGTACAATTAGGAAGAGACTCGGAATGGATTCTTCCCAAATACTCTTTTTAGGATGCCACGCTGTCTTTCGGGAGCGCACACAGAACAGCCTGGGCCTGAGTGTGCCTTGAAGGCTGCAGGCTCTGGGAACAGCACAGGGGGACAGGGCTGGGTGAGCAGAGCAGTGGATCAGGGTGAATTGGCAGCCTGACCCAATAAAGATGCCAGGGCTATTCTGGGTGGCAGGTGGGAAGAAGGGGGTGGGGGAGGGGAGTCTGTAATTGGGACACCAAGCTTCCCATCTACTCTCTCCTCTGCCTCAGGCCTACTTTCCATGATTGATCCGTCTGTAGTAAGCAGGTTGTGGCTGACAGCCTAGAGTGGAGGCCTGGCTCTGCAAGTATCCACCCCTCTTGAAAGAAACCCACAACAGCTATCCTGTGCGTCGTAGATCCTCAGAGTTCTCTTACGACCCTCCCTCCACATAGCTTCTATCACGAGATTATGTATATTTTCCTCTTAATATTAAAAAGTTCTCTCTCAGTCCCATCTCAGAGGCTGACCCCAATCTCATTACCAGCTCTGTCTGCTCACCACCTTTCTCCCCTCCTGTTCTGAAAACCGGCAGCCAGCATCATAGGGTGTGTTTTCCTTCTCGGTCCTTTACAAGCACCTGACACAGCAAATCTGACTTTTCTCCGTGATTGGATCCCTCCTTCCCTGCAAGTGAGCTGTCCACCTTGTAGCATCCCCCTGCATGTCTGAAATCCCACTCTTCTTCTCAGTTCCCCTTCACACAGCACACGGCCTGCCTGGGCAGGCAAAAACTTCTCCCTGTTTCAGATTCTTTTTCAGCTGTCACAGGCCTGTGAATGAATCTAGGGACTCAACTCAGAGCTGAGCATGTTCTGACTGAGGTAAACTTTGCCTCTGTAAGGAAACCAGTTTAACTTTCTATCCTGATTCTATTTAGAGCAAGGAATGCTCTGCTCTCTCTCTAAATTTGGAGGCAGCCTGATTTAAAGATCAAAATCTAGAACAAAAGCAACAAACCAAACTGTCCTTCTATGGCACTTGTAAGGCATGATGGCAAATTGGTTTCTCTGGAGTGCCCACAATTATCATACTGGCTTACTGGTACTGTTGCAGCCATTTATGGATCATCTTCTCTGTGCCAGGTACTGGCCTGGAACACCCTCCACCCCACCTCCAACACGCACCACACACACTATCTCACTTCAATCTTGATAATCCTGCAGGGATTTTTTTTTTTTTTTATCCCGACTTTTATCTGAACTTGGGTTCAGAGAGGTTAAAAAAAACCTTCTCAAGGCAGAGCAGGGACTAGAATTCAGAACGTTCTAAATCCAAAATCCAGTCTCTTTCTACTGCACCATGATACTTTGAAAAGAATCTAGGATAGCAGGGATTGCAAAAGGCAAGTGGCTAAAGTTACGAATAGAATTTTGTGAACTGTAAACCATGGGCTACAGACATTGCCAAATATACAACCCTTAGAAGACAGTTTTGTATAAACACAATTAAAAATAAGGTCCATGATGAGTAACCAAAAATAAAAGGTCATATTTGTAAAATAGTTGTGGTTAGAGCTGGCTGCAGAAATGTGTTTTGCAAAGTAACTTTAACACAAAAGTGTTTGTGGTTGTGGAAGGGACCTCACCTGAAGTTATTGTGCATCAACTAGCAGTGGCCTAGAGATAGTGGAGAAAAAAGAAAAAGGGATAGACATCCAGAATAAGTTGATACAGAGTGTGTTTCAAGAGCTCCCCGACAATAACTCCTTGTTTTAAAGAGAGGCTCGGGGAAGAGTGTGTAGGGTAAATGCTTGCAGCTAGTGGAAGAGGGGAAACATTTTTCCAACAAAAGCTTTCTAAAGGGACGGTATGACTTTAGGTAATTTCTTTCCAACAATGCTTTTTTCCTCTCCTTTTGAGCAGCCTTCAGTGTTCTAATCCCCAACACACCACAGGCCAAACTGAAGCAAAATATTCCACACTTGAATTGAGCAAATGGGACAATGCCTTGATTAGTTAAATATGCTTTGGGAAGAAAGAGGTTTTTCAGCCCTGATTAAGTTATGTTGCAAACAGTGGGACCCAATCCTCCCAGAGAGGCAGCTTGTTCTACAGTCTCAGTCCACAGGGCTCCCTGAAATGCGGGAAGCTGCGTCCAAGGACCTGCCCACCCTCAGCCTTCCGCTATGAAAGGAGGGGCTTGGGGCAAAAGATCTCAGAGATCCAGGCCAGTGATTCTTACACTGTGATGCTACCCTGGGGCTCTCTGTTGCTGAGTCACTATCATGCTTGGGAATTCCAATTAGGAGGGAATTGTTTTTACTTTATTTTAACCACCAACTGCTGCTATACAAAAGTAATTTTTTAAAAAATGAATTTATTGAGATTGAATTTATTTAAAAATGAATTTATTGAGCTGTCAGAGCTTGAGGATTTTTGGCTGCACCGTGCGGCATGTGGGATCTTAGTTCCCACACCAGGGATCAAACCCGTGCCCTCTGCAGTAGAAGCCTGGAGTCTTAACCACTGGACTGCCAGGGAAGTCCCAGTAGAAAGTAATTTTAAAAATTTGTTTTGTATAAAAACTTCCTAGATCTATTATTACTTTTCTTTTTTTTTTTGTAATTTATTTATTTATTTATCTATTTTTGGCTGTGTTGGGCCTTCGTTGCTGCGTGTGGGCTTTCTCTAGTTGTGGCGAGCGAGGGCTACTCTTCTTTGTAGTACGTGGGCTTCTCATTGTGGTGGCTCCTATTGTTGCGGAGCACGGGCTCTAGGCGAGCGGGCTTCAGTAGTTGTGGCATACGGACTCAGTACTTGTGCTCGTGGGCTCTAGAGCACAGGCTCAGTAGTTGTGGCGCACGGGCTTAGTTGTTCCGCGGCATGTGGGATCTTCCCAGACCAGGGCTCAAACTCGTGTCCTCTGCATTGGCAGGTGGATTCTTAACCACTGCACCGTCAGGGATGCCCTATTATTACTTTTCTTTTGTATTTTTGTGATTTTTTTTTTTTAAGTTCTGAGATAAATATTATTTATTGCAGTTATCAGACAATGGACAAGTGACATTAGGAAAAAGAAAATAATCTTAGTAGTAATTCAGAATAGCATGTAGTTGACTACCTGGTATTTATTAATGTCTTTTTGAAGTAATTTATTTATTGGAATTTTTCTTAAAGAAATCTATAATACCTGTTTATATCAACCGTATTTAAGCACAGTGGAGAACACTGGGATGTCACAATTGCCTTAATACCTTTGACCCTTTACCCAGATATATTTTGATATTTTCTACACAAAATATATACTCTCTGTATTCTGAGGAGGTACATATATATTCTGTATAAAACAGCATGTTTAAGTTGTGAATATACTTAACCATAATTTTGAAAAAGCTTGTAAATGTATTTATATCCTTACAATTTTAATATAAAATTTTAAGGGAACACAGTCTATTTGGGATCTAGTTAGAAGCACTGCTAATAGAGATGTACAAATGCAGGCTGGGGAGCAACTGTGTGCAGATTTAAGTCAAAGGGGTATGTATGTCGAGACCAGTTCTTCCTGAAGAGTTATGGGAAAGAAAACACTATAGCGTAAGCTAAAGTCCACTGCCTGCTTTGAGCCCGTTTTTTTTTTGTTTGTTTTTTTGCTTGTTTATTTGTTTCTTTGTTGTTTTGGCCTCCTCGTGGCATGCGGGATCTTAATTCCCTGACTAGGAATGAAACCCGTGCTCCCTGCAGTGCAAGTGTGGAATCCCAACCACTGGACCACCAGGGAATTACCCACAAGCAGCTTTTGAGGAAAGAGCCGAATTCTTAGGATTCCTAATGGCAAAGAAAACACTGAATCTTTCTCTCTTTGCATTACTTTCCAAGAGCAAGAAGGATGGTGGGGGGAATCAGAAGAGAAGGGAAAGGTGGGAAAAGAACATCACAGGCAACTCCCTCCGCCCAGAAAGGTTCTGGTTCTGAGGCCTAGAAAAGAACATGTAAAGAGCACAAATTCTCCTTTAAAGCAAAGAGAGGGATAAGAGGCTAGGAAAGGCAATAGCTCAACAGTAAGCAAAGATACCAATCTATATTTTGGAGGACTTCTTTCTTTTTAAAAGTTGTTACTGGGCTTCCCTGGTGGCGCAGTGGTTGAGAGTCCACCTGCTGATGCAGGGGACACAGGTTCGTGCCCCGGTCCGGGAAGATCCCACATGCCGCGGAGCAGCTGGGCCCGTGAGCCATGGCTGCTGAGCCTGCGCGTCCGGAGCCTGTGCTCCGCAACGGGAGAGGCCACAACAGTGAGAGGCCTGCGTACCACAAAAAGAAAAAGAAAAAAGTTGTTACTGGTATCTACTCTAAAAATTATTTAACATGTGCTATTTTAAGATAGCTGTTTTATTTTTAAAAATCTGTGAATGGTTTTTCAGTGTATGCAAACCATTTTATTTTTGCAAAAAAAAAAAAGAAAGAAGTTATTTAAAAGGTTTTTTAATTTAAAAGTTATTCGAGTAAAAGGAAGAAACTAAACTTAAAAAAAAACAGAACAAAGAATGGAAATTCATAAACGTTAAGCAGAAAGCTTATCTTAGCTTCAGGCAAAGCACCCACCACGCTTTGGAGTCTGGATCGTGTGCTTAGGGGGTCAAGTAAAAACTGCAGGGACAATGTTTTGAGAAATGAATAAACTCCTCTGAAGCATGAAATTTTCAAAACTCAAATCAAGATCCATTCTCAGTTCCAGATTAAAGGAGATGGAAGAGGCATGACAATTAAATGCAATGCACCATCGCAGGTGAGCCGGTGGGGGAATTGCTGTAAAGGACATTATTGAGGTAACAGAATTTCCTGAATCTGATCACTGTACTGTGGTTATGTAAGAGAATGTCCTCACTCTTAGGAAATATGGGTAAAGGGTTGACTGTCTGCAACTTAATCTCAAATGGTTGACGGGAGGGGATTAATAAAGCAAGATGTGGCAAGATGCTAACAACCGGGGAGTTTGGGTGAAGGGGATATGGGAATTCTTTGTACTATTCTTGCTTTTCGAAATTAAAAATTTTTTAAAAACACACGCCTTCTCAGAGCGTCTCTCATCCCATCTCTATCCAATGTAAAGAAATTCCTCCACCTACAAACTTTAAACTCAAGAACTCTGTAAGCACAAAATAACTCTACAAAGCAGAAGCCTCACCAGCGTCTTCCTCCAGCAGATGGTGCTGGAGTAGTAGTTTTTGAACCTAGCTTCCTGCAGAATCAGCTGGAAGCCTTGAAAAAAATTTTTCTTAAGCCCTGGGATCCACGCAAGACCCTCTAAATCAGACCCTCTGGAGCCCAGCTCACAGGTGATTCTAGTTGCAGCCAGGGTGGAGAACTTCTGCATTAGATGACGTACTACTGCAGGCCTCCACTTAGATTGGAAAGGTGGATTTAAATCCAAACTGATGCCATTGAAAAGTCCTTTACTCATGAACTTGCCACTTACAAACTTGTGTAGTGTTGCCTTGTGTAGGATCAGCCCTTCAGAAAGTAGACAAATTAAGTAGGCATCTGCTGCTCCAGTGAGAAGCTGTAGACCTCTACAGCTAGCTTCCCACCCCAGCTTTGGGGAGACTCCTGCCCTATCTTGGCGTTAATATTCCTAGGATAGATAGAGCAAAGAATCTCTAGGGAAGTGCATTGGTGTCAGGCCTCCTGAACACCTCTGTACACAGATTGTCAATGAAGGGACAGTGGTCCAGCTGGGTGAGGTAGTCACTCTGCTGGGTTTGAATATCCAGTCTTGTTCTTCATGGTCACCAGCAGAGGGAAAGGCACACCCAGAGCTAAATGCACTTAGCTCTGTTACCTAAGAGCTAGGATGTGGAAACAGGTGGAAATGCTGAATCACCCAGCTGAGTGAGGCTACAAGGACCTCACATCTCTCTCATTTCTTGATCTGATTACTTTTCTGTATTCCCCACTGGACTGTGAGCTCTGACTGTGTCTGATTTACCTTCCATCTGCAGAGTCTCCTACAGTGTCCAATACATAGTTAGTGCTTGGCAATATTATCTGTTGTTGCTGTTTTTGGCATCTGACAAATGAATACTCACCAGACTGGCCAAATGTTAGCCAGCTAGTATTTTCTGCATCCCAGACCAATGAGACACTGTACTTGACACTCCTTCCTTCATGGAGACCCCAACATTAGGTCCTGGGAAGCCCATCCTCCATCTGCATCCTTCCCAGCCCTCCCCAATCCACTAAAATGTCCGTCTCCCCCAGGGCCCTGGCTACCCCGGGCCTGGGGCGAGCTGGCAAGTCCCTAGGCCCAGACAGCTGGTGAAAGACTCACGCTCCACCGGGCATGAGGGGCTGGAACTTCCATTGCTCCTCCTCGCAGTCCAGGAAAAGCCGGTTCATGATCTTGTTCTTCTCCTCAGGGGGGATGAAGTTCTCGATGATTAGGTACCTGGGAGGAGGAATGAGGTAGACAGGGGGCCACGTGAGACCGCACAGTGTATATGAAGGTTGAAGGATGAGAAAAAAGAAGCAAAGAGGCAGAGGGAACAGAGAAGGTGGAAAAACCAAAAAGTCGGGGGGAGGGAATCCCTAGAGAAATAATAGAGCTTGAAAATCACAGTTTCTAATGCAAAGATTATAGACTCAGGGCCTTAGGAGTTACTTCTGGGCAGCACCCGGCATGCACTTTGTGGGGTGCATCAAATGCAGGCCGAGGAGAGGAAGGAGGAAACAGGAGGTAGAGGGAACTCCAATGGGCCCCTCCCCCATCCCTCAGACACACTCTGTTCCTAAGGTACATGGACATGGGTGAGGAGACAGTTGGAATGAAGCCTTCAGGAAAGAGAGGAGCCTGTCAGGGAGAGGCCCAGGGCCTGAGGGATGGCTGTGAGAGCCCCAGATGGATAGAGGAGGGGCCCTACTTGAGCTTGAGCTCCCGGGTCTGCTCATTCTGTGCCTCTTCTAGGTCCTGCCGCACGCGGATGTACTCATCGTGCTGGTCCTGAATCTCCGCCTTCACCGCCTGCAGCTTGGCGTAGAGCTGGGTGGGGACAGGTGCAGCTCAGAGGCCGTGCAGTGTGGCAACCAATGTGACTCCACTCCGCTCACCCAGCCTGGGTCCCGACAGCTGCAGGCTCAGGGTCCACCAGCTCGGTCCAGGATGAGCCCAGGGCCCACCTCTGAAGCTCCCTCCTGCCCCACCATCCATCGGAATGGGTTATTCTAAAGGCTGCCCTGTCCCTCCCACACTGTGGCCTGTTAACCTGCTCTCTCAGCTCCTGTCCACATCGTGCAATGTTCAAATCTGAAGGGATGCGAGGGAACTTCTGATCCAACAACCCCTTTTATACGTGAGGAAACTCAGGCACAGACTTGCTTAAGGTTATACAACGAGGTAACAGAAGAGCCGGAATCAGGATGCAAGTATCAGGACTGCCGTCCAGGGCTCAGGGAAGGAAGGGAGCCACAGCCAGTTTGCAAGGTGACCCATCCTACTCCTGCCTCTCCAGCGGCTCTCAAAAGTAGGGGTGTGGGGCTTCCCTGGTGGCGCAGTGGTTGAGAATCCACCTGCCAATGCAGGGGACACGGGTTCATGCCCTGGTCCGGGAAGATCCCACATGCCGCGGAGCGGCTGGGCCCGTGAGCCATGGCCGCTGAGCCTGCGCGTCCGGAGTCTGAACGGGAGAGGCCACAACAGTGAGAGGCCCGTGTACAGAAAAAAAAAAAAAAAAGTAGGGGTGTGGAGGGCAGCTCCAACCTTCCTGTCCCACTCCCAACCCACTGAAAGGTGTCCCTGGAAACTGCCACTGGAGCTGGGCCTCTGCCTGGCCTGCTCTGGGGCAGCCACCTCAGCAATCTAAGGGCTCTTCAGGTTCTTCCCAGAATCCAGACTGGAATTTGCCGCTTCCTGCCCTAGGCCCTCAGCTCATGCACACGCCTTTCCCTGGCCATGGACCTTGCAGGGTCCTGGCGGCCAACATTCTCATCCCTGGAGAGCCCTGTGCTCCCTCTCTGAGCGCTCCCAGGCTCAAGTCTCCTCAGGTTTCCCCACCACTCCCCTGGCCTGCTCTGTGCCTGGTTATCCAAACTGTGACTCACTGGTGACACCAGAGTAAAGGGGGAAGTTACCCAGGACCACGAGGATGGCAACCCTGAGAGTGGAAGTAAAAGTGTTCCCAGCCTGTCCAGCCCCTCCTGGCCCAGGAGGAAAGGCTCTATCCCACCCCACCCAGACCCCCGCCTCCCCCCCGCTCCTCACCCAGCACCCACGGAGTGTAACTCAGGGGGTCAGCAGTCCAAGCAAAGTGGGGAGGGGTCGCTAAAGCACACGCCCCTTGGGCA